>NW_017728932.1:9482469-9533812 GCF_001723895.1 Crocodylus porosus | reverse complement strand
TCTTCAGAGTCCCACATCATTCAACCCAGGTCATATGGATCTGGTGGCTTTTTTTAGGCACAATACATTTCTGACCACAAATTTAGACATGCACGAGAAGAGGAAAGACAGACGGACAAAGCTTTCTGAGAAGGAAAGTCAATGAGTTTTTATCACTGAGATGTTAACAGCCATTCAAAAGTAACTGTGAATATTACGGTCCAAAATAAATTGCAGTACTGTATGTAGCAACTAGTAGAAACCCAAAAAGCAGCAGTTATTCCACCAGGCTTAAGAGGGCAATAGCCATTTATTTCAATCCCACCTCCCATTCCCTAGAGTTTAGCCAGCCAACATGCTGGTGTCAATTAGGTCACTGCTGTTTATATGATCTCTGCTTGAATGCAGGTGCTGGTGTCTCCTCCATACATGGGCACATGAATTGAGAATAATCGTATTTTTTCTCTCTCTCTCTCTCTTTTTAACATCACCATAACATTTGTCACGGTTATAGTCTCTTAGGCTAAGTATAGACATTCAAGAAGCTTACAGAAGCTAACTTTCAAGCTTTCTCTAAGTACTCCCATTTATGTTGGAAGGAAGCAGAACACGTTAGCCCTTGGGCGGGGGGGGTCGGAGTCTGCCTGCATGGCCCTAGTGCAGCAGGTAGCGGGGGGCTCTTGCATGCCTCCCAGTGTGCCCCAGAGGCTCCCTGGGCTACCAAAGACTCCTCAGCAGAGCCCAATGGTCAAGCCTGCCATGACAGGCTGGCGGGGACATCGCCCATCTGAAGCTTGTTCACCACCCATCTGGACCTGATGTGGCAGCAGCTCATCGTGGTATGCGCTTTTATGGCCACAAGCCACTTGCATGCCCACACAGTGCACCCTGTGCCCACTAAGTGTACACATATCCCAGATGCCTGGGTTCTGTGTAAGTGTGTGCGCCCAACTCTCTCTCTCTCACACGCACACACACACAACCCAGGTGTCCAGGGCACAACTGGTCTGTAGTTCCATGGATCCTCCTTTTTCTTTTTCTTAAATATGGGCACTATGTTTTCCCTTTTCCAGTCATCTGGGATGTCTCCTGATGGCTATGAGTTTTCAAAGAGGATGGCCAGTGTATCTGCAGTCACATCAATCAACTCCCTCATCACCCTCGGGTGCATCCCATCTGGTCCCATGGACTTGCATATGTCCAGCTTTTCTAAATAGTCCCTAACCTGTTCTTTTGCCACTGTTGGCTGCTCTCCTTCTCCCCAAACTACTGCCAGATGGAGTAGTTTGGGAGCTGACCTTGTCTGTGAAGACTGAGGTCAAACAGGCATTGAGTAGATCAGCCTTTTTTGCATCCTCTGTCACAAGGTTGCCTTCTCCATTCAGTAAGGGACCCCTGATCCTCCTCTTGCTACCAACATACTTGTAAAAAACCATCTTGTTACCCTTCACATCCCTTGTTAGCTGCGACTCCAGTTGTGCTTTAGCCTTCCTGACTTTATCCCTGCATGCCTGAGAAATGCTTTTATATTCTTCCCTAGATATTTGTCTAAGCTTCCACTTCTTATGAGGTTCCTTTTTGTGATTTGGTTTACTGAAGAGTTCTCTGATAAGCCAAGCTGGTCTGCCATACTTGCTGGTCTTTTTGTGCATTGGGATGGTTTGTTCCTGCCCTCTCGATAAGGCTTCTTTAAAGTACAGCCAGTGCTCCTGGACTCCTCTCCCCATCAGACTGGCTTCCCAGGGGATCCTGCCCTTGAGTTCCCTGAGCAAGTCAAAGTCTGCTTTTCTGAAGTCCAGGGTCCTTACTCTGCTGCTCTTCATCCTTTCTTTCCTCCTGAATTCTATCATCTTGTGGTCACTGCTGCCCAAATTGCCATCCACTACTACACCAAGAATTCCCCACCAATTCACTCGTGTGAGCAGCAGGTCAAGAAGAGCACAGCCCTGAGTTGACTGCTCCAGCACTTGCACCAGGAAGCGTCCCCAGCACTCTCTAAAAGCTGTCTGGATTGCCTGCATACTGCTGTATTTCCCTCCCAGCAGTTGTTAGGGTGATTGAAGTCCCCCATGAGAACCAGGGCTTGTGATTGGGAAATTTCTGCCAGCTGTCTGAAGAAAGCCTCATCCACAACTTCCTCCTGGTCTGATGGTCTATGGCAGACCCCACCACAACATCACCCTTCTTGCTCTCCCCTCTGACCCTAACCCAGAAACTTTCAACAGGTCTGTCTCCAGTTTCGTACTGGAGCTCTGAGCAATCATATGGCTCTTTTACATACATCCTCTTCTCCCCTGTATGATCTTCCTGAACAGTTTCAGGTGAGGTGAGAACCAGGGTCACAGACCCATAGCTCGTGAGAGGCAGAATGTGTTGGAGGTACAGTTAAATGTGCCTGTCCCTAGAGCTATTGCTCATAGTTGAATGAGTTTTAGTTCAAATGCCCCCACTGCTGTCCTTAAGCATAGGGACGCCAACACACAAGATGCAGTGGTGCTTTAATTAGTGCGGCTTTCGAAGTCACTCTGATTAAAGCGCTGCCCTCCCCACCCCTAGAGAACACGTAAAAGTTCCCCATGTGATGGGGGAACATGAGCCAATATTTATTGGAGGTTGTAGCAGGGAGCTTGATGCTCCTGCTACTTGAAGGGAAGACAGGCAGCAAGAGAAGCAGGCTGCTGGGGAGGCAGGCAGCAATCAAGATGTCTGAGCCCGATGCTCCAGCCACTTTGCTATCCACCTTGTTGTCCATTCATCCAGCCTGTACTTCATTGCCTGCGAGAATGTTGTGGGAGACGGTATCAAAAGCCTTGTTAAAATTGAAGTATACCACATCCACTGGCCTCCCTGCATTCACAAAGATATTCATCTCATCATAGAAGGCAATCAGGTTGGTCAGGCATGATTTGCCCTTGGTGAATTCATGCTGACTCTTCCTAATAACTTTCTTTTCCTCCAAGTGCTTTGAGTTGGATTCCTTGAGGACCTGCTCCATGGCTTTTCCCCGTTCACTGAGGTGGTGGAAAGCAGGTGCTATGTTCCCAGCGTCCCTTATTTGATCACTGGCAATGTCATCACACCCCCAGTCCTCCTTGGGGGCCTAGCCTAACCCCTCCTACCCTGGCTTATGAGGCCCTATTGAACCGAGCTGGACCTCCAGAAGGAGCACTTCAACTATGGACCAGGCCTGGCACTGCAAGCACAGGGATGGGGGAGAGGGCAAGCCTCCCGCCTGACCCAAATCTGCAGCAGGCTGTCCAGATATGTGAAGCCCTGGCCAAGGTCCTCCTCACCCACATGGACTGGGGGCGTCCCTGGATGAGTAGGGCCAGAGGACTTTGAGTGTGTCCATCCTGGCACCAGGCCATGGGCCTCCTGCCATGGGCTCCCCTGGCTCTGCATCAAAGGCACCACTGCCCACAACACAGGCATTGTCCTTCTTCCCCACTCCTTCCCCAACACCCGCTCCCACCAGGGGCATACACCAGGGTGCAGGGGACTGTGGCAGGAGAAAGAGACGTGCCTCATTTTAATCAAATGTTGAAGCTGTCAGAATATTAGTTTGTTTATTAAACAAAAACTCTGCAATGTTGCCTGCTCCAGAACTTGCAACCTTCTTGCCCATTAACATCGAGAGAGGAGGAAAATACCCTACCTGCATGGGTGGTTGTGCCTTTGAGGGCAGGGTGGGGTGGGCAGCTGCAGGGGCTCAACTTAACAAACACAAAACCTTGGGACAGCAAAGGGAATGCTTCGTGTGAAATTGCCGCCCCTTCGTTTAATTAAATGTTGCAGCTGCAAAAAGCATTGCCTGTGTATAATAACTTGGACCAGAGCCCAGGATGCTGCCATTCCTCTCAGAGGCTTCCCCACTTCCCCACAATGGGACCTGGGCCTGCAGTGGCCTGGCCCAGTAGGCAGGTGGGATACTGTCCTCTCACCCTGTTCCCTTTGGGGCCCTGCATCTACACCGGAAACTGTCAGTGGTTGGGCATAGCAAGTTGGCCCTGGAAGGTGGGCTGAGTCAATGCCAGCTCTAGCATCAGGTGCTGGGAAGCCTGATACCCCTCCCTTCTTGCACTGCTGCTCCCCAGAGTGGGCCCTGCTGTATGCTTTCCTGGCTTCTCTGACCATGGGTCAGGGATTCCATCCACATTATCCCTCTGCCCCCCAATCAATGCAGTATGGAGCATTCCCCCACAACTGCAAACTAGGGCACCCTGTGGGACTTCAGCCCCTGGAATGGGGCTCTCCATGTCACCAGCACTGTCTATGCACATATCTACGGCACTCTGCAGGTATCCGGCTGATCCGGCATCTCAGGCTCCACGACTTGGCCTCCCAGACACAACTGCAGAACTTGCAAACAAGGGAGACACTGAAGGATCTCTGGTGAGTCCCCTTGTCTGGACCCTTTTCCCCACCCAGGGCAGGGACCCACGCAGCTGTTCACAACCCGGTGCTGACCATGGCACATAATGCCTACACCACCTCCCAGCTGAGAAAACCCAGACACCTGGGTTCCACCTCCCTCCTGTAGGAGCCGGGAGAGCTGGGAAACCCAAGCATCAGGGCCCAGAGGTTTGAGCCTTCTCTGGGAGGAGAGAGAAGGAGGAAGTGGGGGAAGGGGGATTTACTAGGAAAAATTCTCATTTCCTGCTGTGCCTTATCTGCAGCGATGCTCATTCACAGCTGCTCTGCCAAACGGCACCCAGAGGGCCACCAGCAAAGATGTTCAGATTCACCTGTTGGTTACACTTCAGCTGTGGGGCTTGAAGAAAGCTTTCAGTGTATATCAGGGTCTGTTTGGGTTTGGGTTTATGTCAGGTGGATCGGGGTAAGCACACTGGCCTCTCAGAGGAAAGCAATGCAACCTTGAGAAATGGGGCAGTCTGTTGACAATTTCCCATATTTATGGTCCCACTCAACATAATACAAATTGATAAGAGACCAACAACAATAGGGGGGACCGAGGCTGGCACCTCTGCTTTGTTTCAGGACAGTGGCATGGGGGTTGTGGGGGTGGGCGTGTATTTGAAAGGCACAAGGTCAGTGAGGAGCATCAAAAACTCAGTGTCATCAGTCTTCCCCGTGAACAATCATCGAGACAAGAGCACACTGAATATCAGAGTAGGTAACTGTATCCTTCCCCATGAGCATACCCCAGCTTACCAAGGAGTCACATTAGACTGTTCCCTCACCTATAAATGCCACATTCACATGATCAGGACAGGTAGCTGCCTTAAGATATTTATCCAGCACAACATGGGGTGCTAACCTCAAAGTGCTCAGAACCACTGGACTTGCAATATGCCCCAGCAGATTACTGTGCTCCTGTATGGTCCAGAAGTTGTCATGCTAAAAAGCTCGATGTGGTACTTAACAATGTGAGGAGACTCACAACAGGCTGCACAACTTGCACACACACATCTGCGTTCCCTTCACTCTTGGACATTAGACCAAGTGATGTAAGAAGACAGACCCTAACCAATCCCCTGGTGCCAGGTTTCTGGGCCCATGGAGAGCCCTTCAGGCTTATGGTATACCTTGTGTGTTGAGCTAAATTTAGATAAGGGGTGGGGTGAATAGAAATTAAATGATTGATCAGAGTAATTTGGTCCAAAATCTATTCCTACAGCATTTTATACCATCACCAAATGAGTGCCCCATTGGGAACGACCTTAACAGAGAAGCATGGATCAAGTGGAACAGACTGAGATCTGGATACAGATGCTTCAAAACAACACTGTACAAGATGAACATCTTGAACAGCCCCTTGTGCAAATGCAGTGTCCAGCAAATAGCACAGCACTTAATCAAGAGCTGCTATCTTTACACATGCCTGGATGAGGCAGAGGGAATCCATGCACTGAGCGATAATACCAGACAGTGGCGTATAGCTGGCCGGGGGGAACAAGGATGAGGGGGTTGGAAACAGGGGCTTGGCTGGCTCTTGTCAGCGACAGCCCAGAGGTGGGGCTGACCTGGCACGCAGGCAGACCACATGAGCTCTGCCCTAGGCTAGATCGCCACTCTGCGAGGGGGGTGAGAAGGGTGCCACAATGCTCCATGGGATGTCAGCACAATGTGACCTACCATGAGTTGTGATGGGATCTGGTTCGGATGTTCCATCACCGTCCATGTGGATGTTCATTACTAACCTTAAGTGCTGAAGTCTGGTACCGCATCCAGCCAGGGTTTGCTTAGAGTGGGATCTGCCATTTTTACAGCACTCTATGTGTAGTGCTTTCTGTGCACCTGCTGTGCAATAAGTGTAACTTCCACAACTCGCTTCTGTCAGCAACGGACTGTAAATCAACACCACGTTTGTCCTGGGAGAAAGCCTTCTATTCCAAGATCCTACAGACTTACAAGTCCACTGTCCCAATTTAAGTCCTTCTGAAGTACGGGGGATTGAATGTACTAACTCTTTATCCCAGGACATGGCTCATGAATCTGTAAAGTTATTGTGGGTCATTCCTGAGACAAGCTGGCCCAGCTGTGCTCTTATTGAGCACCTACTGGCAAAGGAGCAGCAAATGCAGCTCAGAAGAGCAATGTGCGTAAATGACTGTGTCAGGATAATCAGGCCCAAACAAGATGTCCAATGAGATATCCATTTACAGCCAGACATTACCAGACACCATGTAGTGCAACCTGGGCTTCAAACAAATGTTACACTTAAGTTAGAGCAGGGGAAAGTGTAGAAAGATTCTTTGGCTCTCTCTCCATCTCTGCATTTCTTTTTTGAGACTTAAAGGAGAAAAAGGAGGTACAAGTCCTTAGAGAGAGATTTTTATAATGGCTCAACTTCTTTTCAGGCACCAAAATAAATGGCCAGAAAAACAGGATAGCTTGCATGCTGGGCAGACGCTAGGATCTTTTGAAAATTTGGCTTTTCTGGGGGTATATGAATAAGAGCTGGGTTCCTTGGAAGTATGAGCCTTGACTTTCATGTTCCAGGAATTACAGGCATGATGTGAGACTCAATTCATGCTCTAGAAGTGTTTTGATGTGACTGGATGAAAGACACTATAAAAGTTGAATGTCCGTATCAAATCGTGGGTATGTAAGGTGGAGGGATAAAGCAAACAATTTCCAAACCAGGCCTAGTCTGAAATACATTTGCATAAAGTGCTCAGGCAAAAATTCCAAAAACATTAATAAAAAGCTGTCTTTGTTAATGGATAGTATGGGGGGGGGGGAAGAATATTATTCATTAATTAATTCACCATAAAGATCTTGCATAGGTCTTTCCCTTTTGTCTTGTACAATATGGCAAAGTTTTCTCTTGTCAAAGCAAAATCAACTATCGCTGATGAAAACTAAGAAAACAGCGCTGGCAGAAATTATACACATTTCAAGTCTGTAAAGCTCATCTCAGAAATAAATGGCTATGTTATCAACGGGTGTAAATCAACAGAGTTGCACTAAAGTAATGGAGCCAAGACAGTTTTCACCAGCTGACGATCTGGTGCCTGACTGTGAAGAGGTAAATAATTCTGAACACTGATAGAGCAACAAATTAAGTCTCACACATTCTATGCATCAGGGGTGTTGGTTGTAGCCGTGTTGCTGTAAGGACATAGGTAGACATGGTTCTTTGGGTAAATGTTATATCTTTTATTAGAACAACTAAATAATTGTAAAATTTGTTCTTTGCAAGCTTTCGGGCACAAACACCCTTTTTCAGGCATAAGGAGAGTCTGCCCTTGTTTTGTGTTCCCTTGGATGGAACAGAAGCCAATATGCAACATACAGGTCTGTTCAAATGCAAATATGTGGCAGTGAGGATCAAAAGTCATGGGAGACAATAGGTGTGAGACAGGTGGGGAGTGGGGGGGAATTGGGGAATGTTGACCTGGTGACAGAATGTAGCTGGTAAAATGCAGACAGGTTACCTGGGGTTATTGGATGGCAGGCAATTTATAATGTGCCATGAATCCAATGTCTATATTTAGTCCATGATTTTTTGTATCCCGTAGATTTATGACATGAAGTTCATAGCTTTGTCTGTGAAAGGTGTTTTGTAAAATCCCTTTGAGGATTAGAACTGAGGGATTGGAGACAGAGTGGTTGTCTAATATGCACCCACAGGTAATTGGGTATTTTTGTCTTTGATAGGTTTTTGGTGTGTGTTCATTCTGGTGCACAGTTGTTTGGTTTCTCCTACCTATTTTTCATCAGGGAAACTGGTGCACTTGGTGAGATATATTACATTTCTGCATGTGCAGGTTTAAGATCTAGGAGTGGTAATGGTTCTGTTGTGGGGTGTAGTTATTGTGTGAGTGGTGGAAATATGTTGGCAGGTTTTACATTTCTTGTAAAATATCTCTCATCCACTAAATGCACTAAATGCCAAAAATCATCAAAGACAAAAATACCCAATTCCCTGTGGGTACACACTTCTCACAAGACAAACACTCTCTCTCCAATCTCTGAGTTGTAATCCTCAAAGGGAATTTACAAAACACTTTTTGTAGACCAGCCTACAAACTTCACTTCATAAATCTACTGAATATAAAAAATTATGCACTAAATACAGACATTGGATTTATGGCACGTTATAACCTGTCTGCCATCTGATAACCCCAGGTAACTGGTCTGCTTTTTACCAGCTATTTTCTATCACCAGGTCAACATTTCCCACTTCCCCCGCCCATCTCATACCTATTGTCTTCCATGGCCTCTGATCCTCACTGCCACACATCTGCATTTTAACAGACCTGCATTTTGCATGCTAGCTTCTGTTCCATCCAGGAGAACACAACACACCATCAGGCTCTCCCTATGCCTGAAGAAGGGTGTTTGTGCCCAAAAGCTTGCAAAAAACAAATTTTCCAACTATTTAGTTGATCTTATAAAATATATCACATTTACCCCAAGAACCCTGTCTACTGATGTCCTGTGTAAGTGTTCACCCCATGTGCTGTGCCTGCCATCATTCCAACTACTTCAGGGAGTTTATCACCACAATCCAAAATAGACTTGCCTAGTTCTTTCACGCCCTTTGTCTGAATAACACGCTGACTTAATACATGTTGTATATCCTCCTCTAGTGCTTGTGCCCACAAAAGAAGTTATGAACCTACTATTCTTGCTAATTCTCTAGTTGAAATGGAAGAGGCTTTTACCACTGGAGGTCCTGAATTCCGTCCTCACTAATCGCTGATGTAGATGAGTGCCATTTCACTTGCAGACAGGGACTAGTTTTCTTCATGCCTTTTCCCCACCCTAGTCACCATTGGAAAGCTAGATTCCATCTCACCCTTTAAAATTGTTCCATATCACACAGTCAGACCGAGGACAAAGTAAAAACTGAAAGCCATGTGTCCCAATTCCCAGCCACCTACCTCAAGCCAAGAGAGTGACACCGGCAACAAGTCAGTATTAATGTATGCCTAAATTGTTGGTCCTATTAATGTGTTCAAAAGGAAGGTGAATACATTTAGAATAATTGAAATGACTGTTAAATTTACCTTTCATGATTGGCCATGTTTAGAAAGAAAACCAAACAAGGAGCACATATCTGGAAAGAGAAAGCATATTTTTAAAGCTAGAATGAGTCCTTTTAATAGAAACATTTCAGAAGCTTTTAGCTATTTTATATACAGTATATGGGATCAGCCTCCCAACTGTGTAACCAGGCACACCTTACTTCAGACAAAATTCAGTGTTAGAGAGCAATTATTTAATCAGTTAAATTGGGTGCATTGGCTTAATATATTTCCAAAGCTACTCACAAGGAAAAAAATTAGAGAGCTGTTAAAAAAAAAACAGATTCCCAAACTCCTTTGATAAAAGGTTAAGGGTAATTATTGTCACTTCTGCTTAGCTTCTGCATCAGGGAAATGGAGCTGTTTATGATGCTACATGACCTACTGTTCCATTTGTACTGATTTATAGCTGCTTAAGGAGATGCACTCCATGTGAAAGGTTCATTTTGCAGATTCTTCAACCCAAATCATCCTGGTGTTAAATTTGCCCTAAAAATGTTATAGAAAAATGATGCATGCTGGACTGGAATTCTCATGTGTGCCGTTTCATTAAAACAGTGCATTGACAGAAAGAGGGCACATCTCTGGAGCAGCAGATGTCAACTTCAGCACTGGGTTCTCTTTAATACAATTGTGAGTTCTGCATCTAAGACTGTGCACCAGGCTGATTTTTTTTTAAGCTTATGATACCCAAGGAGGAGAAGAAATAAAAATATAATGCATTATTTTTACAGGATAGCTTACTACTGTAAATTAATGGATGGATTGCCTGGCTAAATTTAACAGATTAAGAGCCTGACACTTTACAATTTACACACACACACACACACACACACACACACACACACACACACCCTATTCCACCAACTCCCCCTATTCCCTGGGAAAAAAAAGGAAGCAAATATTTTTCAGCTTTCAGGAATGGAAGAGGCTAGAATCAAATCATAAACTGGCTGCAAAAGACGCTCTCCAAACCTCTACACCTTTTCAGGCAGTATTGCTGATCAAGATTAATGACTCACTATATTCTTTCTAATGACTGTCTATTCCACAACTGACATTTTGTTAAACTACAGCAACTGACATATCCTCAGGGACCTTCTAATGATCAATTAAATTTGTAAGCTGTGGTTGCTGAACGTCATCCTAGGAAGACTGGCAGAGAAAGAGCATCAGGACAACAAGCAACACAATCAGAAGTTTAAAACAGCAGTCTCGTTGTATTTTGTCTAGGGGAAAGGAGAGCTCTCTTGAAGGCACCATTTCTAGACTACATGAACATTTAAAATGGACAGTTGAGTTATCTTAACAAACAACATCAAGGCATGAAACCAACTTGCTGGTCCCCCAAGTTTTAAAGCCGGAGCATGGTTAAAATGGACTCACTCAAAAAGAGAGAGGTCCAAAGTGTAGATTTTGTTAACAAATTCAAGATATTTCAAAATCCAAAGGAATTTTACCACTGAACCACCAATGCTCTAAAGGGAGGTGTTCCCTCGAGCCAGACATAGGCCAGAATGCCAACATAGGCCAAAAAGTTAAGAATACAATGCTCAACTGAAACTACAGAGGACGCTTTAGCATCCAGTTCTACTGGTCACAGTGATACATCGCTGAAATGCATGGGTCAATTTGTAGCGCAAGGTCCTTTGTGAATAGACTCAATAGAGGCAGAAGTATTGGAATCTGACACTTAAAAGCCAGAATGTAGTTAAGCATGTTGTGGTCCAAGACCATGTCTAAACTCCAATTTTGCAGAAAGATCCCTGAATCTATTAACAGCCCATCACTCAGGATCTGCAGTTATATACATGAACGATACTTGTAATGATTCTCCAGTACTTACTTAATATGGGCTGTCTAGGTCTTTGTGACAATCAAGGCCACAGGGTTTAAGCAGCTGTGAAACTGACAGTAAATGCCATAAACTGTCTCAATAAACTACATGTAAGTCATCACTCTCTTAACTCATACCATGGCCCTTTTTACCACTGTGATTCCCCTTTAACGGTGTGTTCTTTGAACATTCCTGTTCAGGTGACTCCCTGCAACATCTTGCAGCTAGTCATCATGCCTCTGGCACAATGGGGAAAACTTGTCACCTACAAAATGAGTATTGGTCCTCTCTATTAATGACAGTCTTGAAATATGAGGTTCTTCACCTCTCTTCTCCCAGTTTTCGGAGATCACCCATCTGTTCAAGTGATATATTTTATATGCCCCATTGCAACAACCGCCCCCCCCAAAAAAAAACAAAACAAAACAAAAACTGCTCATTATGTATCTGGGTTGAAATAAGAGCAACTTATGGAATAATATTTCCCAAACTTGATATTTCTAATTTTGAACTCCATAGTAGCAGAGCTGCTGCTGTGAGGAATTCAGAGGACTGGCATAGCGTGAAGTCTGATGATGATGATCCTGCTGTGCCAATTGTTCTATAAGAACATGTTCCTGCTGTGAAAGCGGCTCTTCTGGCTCACATGCATGACTGAACTTCCAGAATGATCATGATATTATTGTCTATGTGTCTAGTAAGCCATATGGAAGCTGTGAGGTCCTGAATCATGGACCCAGGAGTGTCACAAGAATAAAAGATCTAGAGCCATCCGATTTAACTTGTCAAACAATCATTCTTTGAACCAGATTATGTCCCATTTACATTGCACTTAGGTAATCATGGTAATATTTTGAAATACCAGATGTGGCTTATGAATTGTTAGCATGAGTCATAATGAGCTCCCTCAGGCAGGGACTGACTTTTAGATGCGTGTGTAGATTGCCTAGCACAATGGAGTTCTGATCCTCAGCTGAAGCCTTGAGGTGCTCGTCTCAGATGAATAATATATAATATCGTAATAACTAAGGAAGGTTAATCAAAAGACATGCAATAAAGGTGGCATTTTCAAAAGGAGACTGAGTTAAGTGTCTATACTCCATTGAAAGTCAGTGGATATGGTAACTGCATCTGGATTTCAAAACATGACCATAGATGCAGATAGAGATAGGGGTCAGGGATTTTTGAGAGCTTCTAAGAAAGTTCCTATCTGTATCTTCAGGTGTGTAACTACCTTTGAAAACTCTGGGCCTGCACTCCTTTAGGGCTCTTTCAAAATCCCTAAGGCATCATCATTGTAATGGCCTTCTTTTGGCAAGAAAGGAAGTGTACGGCTGCATCCATACCAAACTGGCATTGGAAGTTCTGTCAAATCATAAACATGGAGTTATCTTGCTGCCTTCAGGATACATACTGTTCAGTTTGTGCAGGCCGGCCTCTCTAGCCTTTGCCTACTGCCTCTGCCATTAAAATTGCAGACTGTGTGAGAGTTCTTGATTGCTCTCGTTATACAATGCAACCCTTTGTTTAAATGGCCAGAAAAAGAGCAGTTCTTACCACATGCATATGCCCCACTTAACAGGACTTGTATCTCTTACCCATTGCTCTTCAAGCACCTTATACCTTTTCATTATCTCCATTCTACAAGTTGGGAAACTGAGACAGGTGTCCACTGTTTCAACCTCGTTCACACAGCCATATATTTACAGAGCCAGGAGATAGCACCCATGGTTATTTTATTTCAGGTCTGGCACCTTGCCTCCTTATATTCATATCCACATGTGGGAGGAAGGGGAGGCAGACAATTTGACCCAAATTAATGTTTTCAATATTCATATGATGTTCACATACCCTCCCCAACCAGCAGAATGGCACAGCGCATTGTTTTTAATGGGAAAGACAGGTCATCAGGAGAGGAAACCTAGAACATGGTTTGTCTATGCATCTACAGACCTGATACTTGATGCTACATTAGGGATAGGGGGACCAATGATGCTATATCAGAAAGAGACTGTAACACAATGAACATAAAAGAACAAACCTCCTACAAAAATTCTGTTACAACCACCCCCTGAAGTCAAGCAGAGTCTTTCCACTCACTTCAATGAACTCTGAATCAGACCTTGTGGGGGGTTATGATAAGCAACCCCCACCAATGTAACTTGAGGGTACTCCGTATCTTGCAAGATCGGGTCTTAAACAAACTTTAAAAGGTTGGGGTGGAGCATGGCCCCCAAACCATCACCTTAGCTGGGATGATACTCTAAAACAAAGATTTTATTTGGTTGTATGCCTTTACTATGGAAAATGTTTTCAGTATCTAACAAACAGTGAATGAGGCACCTGCCATACTGTATTATTAAGAACAGAGGAGCTGCCATCTTATATTTCCTTCATCTGGAGACAGTATTTCTGTGTCAGCAATAGACAATATTCCTGCACAGTCTTTTTGCTGTGTACTACTACATATCTGGAACTAAACCATATAGTGGGAGCTTGGAACCATTTCCTTCTGGCAGCCTCAGCCACATTACAGATGTACTGAAATTCATTTTGATGAAACACTGGAAAGAGGACAACTTCAATACTTAACAATAGTGAGAGTCTAGGCAAGCCCCTATTTTTCGCAAACCTGTCTGCAAGCTCCTCATCCATCAACAGCCAGTTATACAAGGCTCTCTAGGCTTCCAGCACAGTAAAAAGGAGAGGTCAAAACTGTCGGCCTCAGTTTTCACTTCTGCCTGAGCTATTAATTCATCAGGAGCTATCAAGAGGAGGCATAGCCCAATGGTCACAGTGGTATGCAGGAGTTGATTCCCAGGTTTGATTTCCCAGTCCAACTAAGACTGACCATGAGTAAGCACAAATCTGCCACTTGGGGCCAGGTCCAGAAAGGTGTTTAGGTGCCTAGCTCCTACTTAGATGCTTAAAATCCCATTTTCAGGGTTGTTGGTTGTAGCCGTGTTGGTTTAAGGACACAGGCAGACAAGATTCTTTGAGCAGATGTGGTGTCTTTTTTTAGACCAACTAAATAATTGAAAAAAAATGTTCTTTGCAAGCTTTTGGGCACAAACACAGACTGTGCAGTCTCCCTACGTCTGAAGAAGGACATGTGCCCAAAAGCTTGCAAAGAACATTTTTGCCAACTATTTTTCAGTCTAATACAATATATCACATCTACCCAAAGATTCTTGCCTGCTTAAAATTCCATTGAAATCAAAGAGGAATTTAGCACCTTTTTACATCTTGCCCATTACTCTATCTGTTTCTTCATGCATCATAGGGAGTAATAGCATTGCACAAACGTGTTATGAGAATAAATACATGAAAGATGAAGTTCTGTGAAACTATGGTAAAGGGGAGATTGATTATAAGAATAAATTGAACACAGCTAATTGATATCACACTTCAAACAAAAGGGGAGGGAGAAGAAATTACAGTACTGGAATAATGAAGTACTAGAGGCTCTCATAGATGCCCCCAAGGTTAAGCCAAATTCCAGATAACAAACAGCAAGGAGGCAGATTTGCTTCTGGGTCAGATGCTCTGGATCTGCCAGAAAACAGATCTCTGTCTTTGAAGACCTCACTTGTTTAGCCAAATATGTGACCTCCCAGCTCTAATGTGCCACTGTGACAGGTAGATTACTAGTGTCAGGGAAAAGTTGTTTTAAACACTGTTATGGAAACCAGTGATGCAAAACAAGGCATGCACATACAACACTGATTCAACTGGTCAACAAATCACAGGGAAAAGATCCAGAAAAGGTACATCTATACCTGAGCAAGATCTTTAGGTTTGATAGCATACTGGTTGATGCTTTATTCTGGCCAGAGATGCCACACAGTTTTTCATTCTGAAGCATCACTGTGCAAAAGAGAAATGATCATCTTTTTGTTTGGAGTCTGTGCAGGGCCTATTGCTATGAGGTCTAGTATATCACCAGGGCTCCTGACCATCAGTACAAAACACGCAATAAATTTAAGCTCTCCCAACCATTTTTATCCATTTTGTCCACCTGCTGCCCTCTAAGCGAGTCTGTGTCTTAAGCAGTCATCCTGCCTTCAGCACACACAGTCCCTCTGCTTGTTTAACAGCTTCAACAGCATTGTTTTTGGTTTTACTCAAAAGTACTACTTGGTACAACTGTTTGGGTTTCACACAAGGCAGCTCTGGTTCAGGTGAGCCAGAAATCCTCCACATTTAAAACTTCCCCCACTTTAGCCTGTGAGTGGACACGATTTTGCTCCTAGTATTTCTTAGTTTAAAACAGGGATGTCAAACTGTGATGCTACAGTTAACAGTGCAAACAATGCACTGGCATGCATCCACCAATGCAGCTCAAGCAAAACTAAGGAAGCGATTCTCCCATTTTACTTGGCATTGGTGAGGCTGCAGCTGGAGGACTGTGCCCAGTTCTGGGCGCCACACTTCAAGAAGGATGTGGAGGAGCTCAAGAGAGTGCAGAGAAGAGTTCCTTGTAAGATTAGAGGCCTGAAGAGCAAGCCATATGAGGAAAGGCTAACAGATATGGGACTGTTCAGCCTAAAAAAGAAAAGACTTTGGGGGGATTTGGTGGCAGCTTACAAATATATCAGGAGAGAGCATCAGGGGCTAGGCGAACAATTATTTACCAAAGCGCCCCAGGGGAAAACCAGGAGTAACAGTCACAGTCGCAGAAGAAGATTTCAGACTGGATATAAGAAAAATGTCTCCATGGTTCATGTGACCAGACTCTGGGACAGACTCCCAGCGGGGGTGGTGCAGGCACCTACCCTGGAGATCTTCACAAGGAGACTGGACGCACACCTTGCTGGGGTTATTTCACCCCAGCAGTTTTTCCTGCCCAGAGCAGGGGGCTGGACCTGATGATCTCACAAGGTCTCTTCTCATGAGCTTGAGGTGCTGCCACAGTAGGGGGCATGCAGGGATGGCAGCTCCATGTCCAACACGGGGTACAGATGGTGGATGGAGCCACTGCCACATGCTGCAGGTCAGAGCCAGAGCTGCTGTCACTGCATGCTCTAGTCCAGAGCTGGAACTGCCACTTCTGCAATGACTCCCTTGTGCCTCAGTCCAGATCTGGCCCTCAAGGAGCTCTGCAGTCCAGATCCATCCCAGGGCACTTGGTGAGTTCAACACCCCTGTTTTCAAACTAGCGACTGAAATTACCATTGCTGTACACCCAGCAGTCATTTACACTGTGTCAGTCTAATGTAGTAGCCTCTTCCGACCATTGTGCATGGGATAAGATAAATGACTACACAAAATGAAGGGCAAAACAGAAATCTGAACAAATGAGTGCATGCTGTTCTTTTCGTCCATAAATAATCTCCCCACATATAGAAGAGAAGACTTCCTCCTCATGCGTTTCTCGCTCAATATCTTTTCCATTGGAATAAAATTACAAAACCTACAGTTTTGTTTTGCTTTGCTTTTTAATCAACTCGATATCATCAGACACAAATAAATCACCAGCATAAGGAGAGGATAAATCATATATGAAAACAAAAGCATCTAATAAGCCTAAATCCAGCTCTTCTGACTGGAAAGCTAAATATGAAATCAATTCAAACAAATTCTGCAAGTGCTCTTTTGAGGATCCCTGAATGTGCAGTGGCCAAACTAAAAATGATTCAATTATCTCTACGTGTGCTGTTTGATTTGTTTAGATCTCCTCACTTGATCTATGGTTTTATTCACTTCTTGAAGGTGTATTTAAGAGTACTGCTTTTAAACCTCTTGCATTTAATAGGCAAATAAACCGCAGTGAAGTAAGTTAAACATTTGAATGAGAGTTTGCATACTTCCTCGCAGCAGTTTCTTAACTGTTAAACCATAGACCAATGTTTGTGTGCGCATTTAAACAACCACACAGTTCCACTCTAGAGACAAATGCAGCTCAGTGGTGACTGAAGCAGAGCATGTGTGTGTGTGTGTGTATCTGTGTGTGTGTTTGACTCTTTGGAGAAGAGTTGCCAAGTATTGCAATAAGTCCATGCCAAATCCCCATGGTTGTCACTGGGCTGCTCAGAATTAACAGCAGCTGTAGGGATAACAGTTAGATTCTCCAATGCAAAAAAAAAAACTTGCACAGACACCTACCAAAGAATTAAATCAGTATCTCCACTAGCAAGTCAAGAACCATGCCATATAGTTGAATAGTTTTGGTTCAGTGGAAACATCACTCGCACTTGGTGTCAGGAGATCTGGATTTTTATTCCCAGTTCTTGCCACTGAAGTGCTGAGTGGCAAGGGGTTTTCCTACTGCTGTTTTCCCCCTGCAGTTTTCCCTGTCTGGTATACTTGACAGTTCCCTGAACTGGTTGAAGCAGGGAATGTTTCCTAGTTGCTGGTCAAAGCCTGTAAAAATAAGGCTTCGATCCCAACTGGGACCCCAAGCACTTCTGTAATAGGAGTAATAAAGAGAAGGCAGTGGTAAGTAAACAGAGTAGGCAATTCATTATATGGTCAATAGCCAAAAACTTGTTGGCATTTAAGAGAATTCTTTTTTTTTTCTGATTGGTTAATATCTACCATCATTATTATTTTCACTCTGAAGACTGTATGATAGGCCCCTAGCACACATTCATTTAAAGCACCGTGGGATCTGATCTCTGATGCCAGGAATTGCACCTCCTGCTGTGCCACACATTCATAGCAGGAGGCATGATTTTGGGATCAGGGATCAGATCCCAGTCATGCCTTTTCAACTTGCCAGGGCAGGGAGAGCCTGGGATCATTATCATGGGCTCTCCCTGCCCTGGCAAGTTGAAAGTCAGGTTCCTACAGCCCGGTGTGGCCTACGAATATGCTAGGACTGGTGCTAGCCCTACGGTAACCCCAGACATCCTACAAATTCAATTTAAGGTGCCAAGCAAAGCAGCCATGAAACTGTTCTATGATTCTATGATGAGAACACATTTTTTTATGGCTGGTTTGCTATTTTATGATGCTTTAAAATGAGTGCATGCATAGCACCCTTGCCAATTATGCTGCAATTAACACATTAATCATGGCCTAAAAGTAATATATAGAGGGGCCCATGCTTATATATCAATTTCTTATTAAAGAAAAATCACTTAATAAATAATAATACTTTCAACCTATTACATAATGATCATTTGCCAATCAAGACAAGATAACCATTACTTGGAAGTTATTTAGGTAACCTCGCTTTCTCTCGCTTCCAACTTCCCACCCAAATACAGCCAATCCTGATGCCTTTCCTGTCCCCCTTGCCATGCCATCCTTTCCATCCTGCCCTGCAGTAACACAGGTGTGAGCAACTTCATAAACAGGCAGATTGTTAAATGCAGGCCACCTTCCAGGATGATAATCTGCATCCAAGGCATATGCTCTTCCACCAGCCTTTTAGCATTTCATGTGACGGAGTGAGTTTGTTTTCCAGACGCAATTGTTTTCTTCCGGTTCCATTTTGTGCAAATCATTTATTGACAGAGCTAATTATGCTAAGCGTGACCACTGTTTACTCACAGTCTCTCCTTCTCTTGCTTTGATAGCAAGTGATAATGCATTTTGCAAAGCTGAGCTGCCCTCATGCATCTGGAGCACAAAAGACAGCATCAACAATTCAGGGACGCGGGGAATTATTTCCTCCTGAATGACATATCCAAACAGCAAGTCTTAAAGAACTAAAGCATAAATGCTAACTTTTCCATAGAATTTTGCCAATTATCCGATCAGATGCATTTGTATACCCCCATGATAGAGTCCCACAGACTTGTTTAATGCCCCATGAAGCCTGTTTTTTGAGGGGAACGGAAGCAATTAATTCAGTCTAAGTCACTGCATGGAACATAAGGATTCTGTCCCACTTTGTGGGGGTTGATTCCCACTTGCTCTGTGTTAGCTGAATGTCACATGTCCGTATAAAACACAAAGCTAATAGAGATATGCAATGAAGGCATTTTTTTTTTGCTTGTATTTCACAATGCCCCCTTCTGCCACCTACTGTTCCATAAACTGGTTGTGATTGAAATGACCAGACTTATTGCTTCTCACTGGAAAGCAGTTCTAGGTTATTATACAGACAAGTTAGAGAGATTGGGGGGGAGGAATTCTCAAAACAATGAAACTAATTGAACATATTTCAAAGATTACTGTACAAATAAAAGTATTTAAAAGAAACAACTCTAGGCATTGGAATCAGCCTCCATGAGGCTCTTTATTCCCTTATGGAATAGATCACTCGTGTGATCAGATTTGGAGATTTTAGCTTTTGCCCCACCAACTTCATACAAGAACTATTATTTGGGGTAGAACACTAGTCCATCAGTTTTTTCTCTTCGTGTCCACACCAAAGCCCCTAGAAGTCATCTTCAGAAAGCACTTAAATATGTCTCGTGTGCTTTAATTTACTTTCATTCAGCAACACTCTGAAACACATTTAAGTCTCATTGGGTGTGTCTATGAGACACTTTACTGTGCATGGCTAAACTAACACGCAGTAAAGCATCACCGTCTACACATGTGCAGAAATTATTGTGCATTAACTTAGTCTAATGTGCCATTTGCTAGTACTAATACCTATAGATACTAGAAAAACAGCATATTAACTAATGCACAATAGCACACATGTAGACACTGACCGGGAGCAAATTACTCCTGGTCAGCCAAGGCTGCAGGGGAGCACAATGCCTGGCTAAGCTCCTGAGCTTGTGGGGATGGGAAGAAGCTCTTCCGGCTCCGAGGGCCACTCCTGCCAGGAGCTAGGACGGCTCCCTCCCAGCAACAGGGAGAGTGGGGCTGGCCCCAAACCCAGGGAAGTGGGGGGAGCTGTCCCAGCAACTCAACACCATTCCCTGGGGCTCAGGGCCAGCCCCACTCTCTTCGCACCTGGGAGGGAGCTACCCCTGGAGCTGGGACGGCTCCCTCTCCCTCTCCCCCCTCCCCAGGGCTTGGGACAAGCCCCATACCCCCTACCAGTCTGGGGCTGCCCCTGTTCCCCCTGTCAGCTCAGGGCTGGCACACAGGGGAGTCTGGAGTTTCCCCTGGCTACTGTGGGGGTGCTCCTGTCAGGTGCAATTTGTTCTCAGCCTGGGCACGTGTAGAAGTGCGCTTGGTACTGTTTTAATGAGCCTGAATTTTCCATGCAGAAAATTCAGGCAGGTTAACTGCATGCATAGACATGCCCATTGAATTTTGTTGCTGCCTGCCTTTTTCAGCTTCTTTCTTCTCCCTTTCCTACCCTAATTGTAATGCCCATTTGTTCAGTCCCTGAGCAGTTTATCTTCCTTACTTTGCCCAGTTTTGTAGATTTCCGCATCTGAAT
Organism: Crocodylus porosus; assembly: GCF_001723895.1. Taxonomy (NCBI): domain Eukaryota; kingdom Metazoa; phylum Chordata; order Crocodylia; family Crocodylidae; genus Crocodylus; species Crocodylus porosus. The sequence goes on along the minus strand of NW_017728932.1, from coordinate 9,513,204 downwards.
TACAAGACCCCAGATTTCCACATATGTGGAAAGCACTCACTTGATATTCTTGAAAGACAGAAATGAGCATGTTCTGTTCTTTGCAGTTTCTCTCCAAGCCCATATTGTATTTTGATATTTTACCTCCTGCTACTTCAAATTGAAACCTGCTTTGAGATTTCAGTGCTTCATACTTTTTTCTTTGGTGTCTTTTGTATATATCCTCACAAAGTTTCATCTGCCCAATGAACAGCTATATTATTAGTATATAATATTATAGCTATATTATTAGTATTATTATGCTGTTGTCAGTAGTAAAATATTCTATGCATAAGCCAAATATATTTAATAGATTTCATAGGCATTAGGGCTGGAAGGGACCTCGGAAGATCTTCGAGTCCAGCCCCCTGCCCCAGGGGCAGGAAGTCAGCAGGGGTCATAGGATCCCAGCAAGATAAACATACAAATGAGATGGGAGGAAATCAGAAAAAGGAAAAGAAAAACTGCCTCAGTTGTTGCCAATTAATTCCATCTCTCATAGACTGCATTTCTACAGCTGCTTCTTCAGGCTTAGCCAGCCACTGAATATACTCCCTTCTCTCTCTCTGATTGTCTAAAAATATGCCAAGACTGGTATACTCTTTTTTTAGATGAGCACCCTCCTGGGAATATCAGCACTACATTCTTGAGATGCCTCTATAGTACAGAGGTAAAATGGAACTAAAAACTCTTCCAAAATCTTTAAAAAAATATGAAGAAAAAAACCGACCCCCAAGACTTCACTAAAAGGGAATCAAAACGGAAACCAAAATTCTTGAAAATTGGCTAGGGAAGTATAACCTGAGGCCATTCACACTGAACTCTGACAAATATCACAGCACTGTACCAAGAGAGGAGCCTAGATCATGCAATGCAGTTGTCTTTTGGTTCATGATGCAGTCTCATTAGTCACACTAAGAACGACACCAAAAGTAGTCTAGGTGTAGTAGACGTCTTCCTTCCAGTTGCACAGTAAAAAGAAACCAGAAGAAACCATTCTGCAGCAGAGCAGTCTTGGCAATAACGGAAATGGGAGTTCATTCCTCAAGTATTAACAGATAAGATTATCATTAATACACTAGGGAGCCAACCGGTACAAATGGAGATTTGACATAAATAACCATGTGTGGACTAAACTGGAAAGTGAGAAAGTACAGGGGCAAAAATAAAAACTGCATGACGTTGCTGCTGGTAAGTAATATCCCTGCCTTCTTTATAGTGTTATATTTCTGCTCAAATACAATGGTATTTCATGTTGGCTTCTTTGGAGTAGAAGACTGAATGACTTTCCTCCTCTATTACACAGTCTTACCTTCAAGGCACTTTACTCAACTTCTTCTTCACTATACAGCTGTGGATCTGAGCCCAGACTCTCCATTCATATCCACCAATCTGATGGTTTTTTAGATAAGCATGTGGATAGATAGAATATTTTATTTCACTGAATAGCTAAAAACAACCTGTAGGTCATTAAAATGCAAGCCTCTGCCCAGGTCTGCTACAGAGGAACATATTCAGCTCAGGAAACTCCCTCTAAGCTCACAGAAATATTTCACATACTTAAGAGTTAATGAGGGCATGAATTGTTGCACAGCATGCTAAACTCAGGTCTGAAAACAGAGTATTGCACAGGAAAAGCAACCCCTAGGGAGAAGAAATGCTTTGGATTTCTGCTGAACTTACTTTGTGCCCAGTTCAGGGGATCTGCCAGTAGATCTCAGAGCTGGTAAGTGAAATCCCTTCTCTACATGCTACATTGAAGGGCATACAACCATGGAAGTGGGGGGAAAAGACGAGTATAGTCTAAGGAATGTAACAATGCGTATGCACAAAAACACTGGGCACGGTTTGTCACTTGATGACTGTACCACTCCACTTACTAAGGCAACCATCCTGCCAGGCACTAGTTGGAAGCAAAAAGAATCGGGTTCACATTTTGGGGTACCCCACAAATTATACCAGTGGCTCAAGCTCCCACTCAGAAATCTGGAAAAGTTAAATTTGCTGGTGCATCCCATATAAATAAAAACCCCTCCTTGTAAGCAGTGCAAACACAAAAACCCAAATATATTACAAAGAATAAAAACAAAAGACAACACAAATCCAACCCAACCCTCCCAACACACACACACTAATTATAATTTTTAAACACTATTAACTACAAAATAAAGTCCATAGGTGGCACCCTCTGGCTCGGACAGTCTGGGGACTTGGGGGTCCCCAAAAGGTAGTTCCAGGGGCCTGCACCCCTATACCTGCCCTTCAGCAATGGACTGGAGAGGGGGGCCCACAGCAGAGAGTCCTATGAGCTGCTCCTTGAGTTCACTGGGTTTCAGGGTGCTGTTTGAGAGTGTGGGTCCTTCTGTGTTACAGAGGCCCTGGAGAAGTGGTAGAGCACCAACCTCCACTTCCGCACGGTGGCTTTGAGGGGTTAACTGGCTTTCGTCAACATGCCACACCCTACAATTCCTAGTCCCAATCCTAGCTCTGCTGGGCAAAAAACTACAAAAAAACTCAAAGTAAAGGTTGGCTAGGCTTATCTTGGCTAGGGCCTGAACTACACCTAGTGCCCAACCACACTGCTTGGTCAAGACTTCAATTACAAAATGGCCAAAAGTCTGCTCCTAGGATTAATACCCTGATGGTATTATCCCACTCAAAAAAAAAAAAAAAAGGCGTTGAGGAAAGCAGTGGGGGAAGAGGGAGGAAATAGAGGTCTCAAACTCCGAGACAGACTTTCTCTCCTTGTACCTGAAGCTTTCCCATCACATAGCTTTCGCTTGCCTCTCCAGTGAAGAGGGGGGGAGGACCCCCCACATGAGGAGCAGTTTTTAAGGTGCCCAATTCAGCTATGCAACTCTTAGCAACCCCAGGAGAAAGAGAAAAAAAACCTTAGTTGAGTTGTTCTTATATACTTGGTGTGACATCACGCAAGCCTTGTGCTGTTAGGGAGCGTCATGCTCTAGCCTCTCTCTTACTCAATCTACCTAGAGAATCTTGTACTTCTGCTGGCCAATTTGGCTAGAGGATTTTACAAGGTTTTCCCAAATACAGGCCCCAGCTGTCCATGTGCAGAGCACATGGCCAAAACAACAGGGGCCATGTTGCCCACATAAACACACACACCCACAAAACACAATACACAACAACCAAAAGCACACACTTTACCATACACAACCCAAGTGTGTGTGGGTGTTGCATTAATTTATAGTAGATGCTATTTTGGACAACCAAGACAAATGCATGGCTGCACTCTCTCAGTACTAGGCTCAAAATTAACAGGAAAACAATTGCAGCCATAGACATTCATTCATTGCAGTCCATTATTTCCAATGCCACAGTGACAGCTCATGACCTAGTGACACCAATTACGCTGCACACAACTGAGTTGTTAAGAAGCAAAAAATGCATTGAAATATATATGATATACTATGGCATTAATTTCCAAAGTACTGTTAATGCTATTTCAATGAGTAAATGAACCCACCTCTTAGACCAGGGGTGGCCAACCTGTGGCCCCGGGGCCACATGCGGCTCTTCAGAAGTTAATATGCGTCTCCTTGTATCTTTACACAAGCACACAGTGACCAAATGGAAGGTGGTCAATGTGTGCTTGTGCAAAGATTCAAGGAGATGCATATTAACTTCTGAAGAGCTGTATCTGGATCTGGAGCCTCAGGTTGGCCGCCTCTGCTTTGACAAAGGCTCTGCCGTATTAGAACTCCATAGAAGCAAATAGATTAAGAACTTCATCCAGCTCCCACTGAGTTCCTTCAGTTACCTCCAGTGGGACTGGGTCAAGCCTTTAGCAAATAAAGGATATCAATGAAAACACAACACTGTGTTCCTGCAGGCAGCGAAAGGAAGATGGGCAAATGCCAGCTTCAGACACCCATGATGTTTGGGAGGATACAGGGATATAATAAAATATGTCTGCCCCTCTTTCTAGCACAGGCCAAAATAAAATCCTGGATTCAAGCATATACAATCTTTATGGAATTTAGAATCCACATCTAGACCAAAAATCTACATTTTGCACATCTGGCCCCATTCCTAGGTCAGATCAAATTAAATCTTGAACCTTCACTTCCAACCTGAAACAAATGTTTCTGGACATTCAGAAACCCTGTGAGGTTTATTTTTAAAAATTCAATGCTTGGTTCCTGCCATTTTGCATTTGGTTCTGGCTGGGACTGGAAGACAGAATAAGAAATCCCAAGAGATAACTTTTTTTTTTTGCAAGATTTGTAAACAATTTTTGCAAGGTCAAGAAGGTGAGAAAAATTGGATGAGGTCATGTGAGTATTTGGGGTGAAAACCTGTCTTTGATTAAGTCAATGGGAGTGTTGTCATTTCCTTAAATGGAACCAGGATTTCATCCTTGGAGTTTGAGGTATAAATCCAAAGTGAAATCTTTTGGGTTGTTTATTTTCTTCTATTGAATTTAATTCATATGAGGTTGAATATGCATTAAGTTCTGCTTTATTCAGCGAAATATACTCTGCAGTTAAATTAAAAATAATATCAACCTGATAAAGTGATGGCACATTTAAACTCTTTCCTTCCACTTATAAATATTTTAACAGCCTGTGCTTGCTATTGAAATACCTGAATATCATGGAATATCCATTTTAATATTCTCCTGGATGGTACAGAAATGGAATTTTAGTGAAAGCAGCAGCTCTCAGCATGATGTGGCTATACAATTTTCATTTAATTGAGTGTAAATGTTTAATTACATTAGGGATAGCCACGAGAACCCCTTAGGTCTATGAAGGCAGCCAAAGGCAATTTAGCACCTGGTTCATAATAAGGTATGAAATGAAACCAGACATCTGTGCATAATAAAATAGGCAAAACTAGGAATGTTCAATGTCCAATTCATTCTAGTTGATTATTGACTGAAGCTAAAGCAAAAGCATAAAGTAAAGTAACTTCTTTTTTATCATAGTAAAACTAAAATCTTTATATTCCAGGACTTCTAGATCTAATTATTTCTTTCAGATTTGTTTTTAAGATGAAGCTCAAGGTTTCTGCTGTCAAAATAATATCAGCTGGTTGCCAAAGCTTTTATAGTTTCTCAGAAAGAGCAATTCTAATCGACTATTATAGAAAAATGCAGATTGTACCTGATGATTGGTTGGCTAAAAAACCCTGTCATCAGCGGTAACTAATGGCCATTTTTTTTCACAATAATACAAAGGAAAAGGAATTATTGCTAGCGCAGAGCAAGGAATTGGTAATGGAATATGGAGCCTTTTACCCTTAGATGACTACTCTGACTCCAGCCAGAGGACTGAATTCTGGTCTTTCATTCCCACACTACTTTGTTCATTTCACTGGGGTTGTAGCTGATGCACACCACCGTGAGATGGCAAAACCTTTTAACATCCATCCACATCACGCAATCCCATCACTACATATGATGTATAGCAACAAGCATTTAGTCAAAAAAAAGGCAAAGAAAGAAGTAGGGCTGAAACACTACCACTGCCAGCATAACAGTTCTTATCTTGGAGGGCGACTTGGTCTGATGGATACGGCACAAAATAGAACCAGCAGTCCATGCTTCTGTTCCATAATCATGACATAATTGACATTGGATGACTCCGCGTGTTTCCAGTTCATACCATATCAGTCTTTGCCTACATTTGAGGACTTTGAGATCAGCAAGCATACATGTAATATGTATATATATTCACACACGTCTAAATATAAACATACACATTTTATTATTGCTATTATTATTGCTGTTCTTTATTGTTCCAATGATAGTATCTTTCATCTACACTAAATCTGCCTTAAAAAAGGGAAATCCAATAGCTCTTTCATTGTAGTGTTTCTGGGGCAGTTAGAAAGGAGGACAAATTGAAATGAATGCATCCGTTTCTCAACTGTAGTGACAGCCAGTGTCTAAAGACATGTCCAGCATTTTCTACACACCATCACTCTCTGAGTAGACACAGGATAATTTATCAGTGGGATGAAAAATATCAACTTCATCTCAAACCCATTCAGAGGAGAAACTCTCAGAAAAGCAACAGCAATTCTAACAAGCTAATATGAACATAAAGCTGCATGTGATCAAAATTGTTTAATCTTCTGTGGCCCATAACTTCTTGGAATAATTGTCACTTACTAAGGGAACAAGTCTTGTGACTACTGAACTTAACCAAAAAAAATTTCTAATGGCCTGGTGAAGGTGTCAGTGAAGGATTCAAATTGTGCAGAATGTTGAGACATCTCCTGGAATCAATGAGAACCTCTTCTATTTCTTTAATGGGAGGTGTATGTTGAACAAATAGTTACATCCTTAATTAGTCTGGAGTTATAATTCGGACTAAGCAAAATTTCACCGGCCATTTTATTTCAACACTGGTTCAACCAATTTCAGGGTCGAAACAGCAAAATCGAAACAAAGCAAAAGCCCTCGAGATAGCCTCAAAACAAAATGAGGCTAGTCGAAACGTTTCGAAAGTCGAAACATTTCGACTATAGGCTGGGGATGGGAAGTCAGCCCAGCGATCTAGCACGGGGGTCGGGGAAGCAGCCCAGCTGGGCGATCTAGTGCTGGGGATGGTGAGTCACACCAGCTGGCTGTTGTGTTCCGTTCAGTCAAATCAGAAACTCAAAACATCCTCGAAACAGCCTTTCTGTTTAGACCAAACAGAACAGAACAGCTGTTTCTACGCGAAATGAAATTCGAGCCGAAACACTGCTTCGTCAAACTGTCAAAACTCAAGGCAGAATGGAAAGGTGCCGTTTCGCACAGCCCTAGTTATAATGCCTATAAACCTATGCACATCTGGTATCACAGTCACTTTTTCACTGAATTGAACAGTCTTCTAAAGTTCTAATTGATAGCATGCATATAGGAAGATCCTAGCAATTATGAGACAATTCCTTCCCAGTGTCTTGCATGCCTGAGCTCAGATTACTAAAATACTTGCTGAATGAATTATTCATACTTCTCATTTTAGGGTAAATATGAACTTCAAAGACAAATTAACTTTAGTGACCATGTACTCATCTGGCCTACATTTCTAAAGCAGAGTTTCTAACAGACTTCTGTATTCCATTTACCCAACCATTCAGTCAGGTGTGGAAATTCAGGGTGTGAGTCATTGCTCTAGTTCTGTGCCAGTGATTCTAATGGTGTGGTTCCAGAAAAGAAAAGTGGAACATTTTCATGATGAATCAGCCTTCAGTCTGCATTCAGCAACCAATAATGTGCATACTTATTTAAGCTTAAAGTAGTCTACATTTTTGTATTCCTCCTTCTCCCTTTTGCACAATCTCTCCCGGACCAGACTCCTTCTCTCCCTACTCCCTGCCCAACAACTCCATTTCCATTTCATTATAAATTAGTGATCTAACTCTCTCTTGTCCCCTATGTCATATAACCGTGTACTAGTGTGCAGACCAACAGTAAAGATGGGTGAGACCCAACCTCACCTAGTACACTTTCATATCCATTTTGCACAGGTAGGGTTGAGCATAAAAGGAATAGGACACAAAGAATCAGACCTTTAAAGGTCAACGCCTCCAAGAGCACCTCTCAGCCTTATTGCTGTTCATTAACATTGGATGACCACTTCAGCAAAGGTTGTTTCCTCCCAAGTGCTTTACCCAGGTGATGATGGCAGCATCCGCAACCTCCTTGCTAGTCACAATTAGCCTAGCAGGCAAATGCTAATGAGATTGGTGAGCTCTAAAGAAGCTTTGCACATCATAGTTCAGCTCTCTGCCAAAGAGCATGCTGCTCCAACTCTAATATACATAGAATAACCTCATAGAACTTCATTAAGGGAAGCAGCTGGTGAGACCATTTTCACAGCAAGATTCCAAACTGAAGTTTGTTGGAAAGAGTCAACTTTTCTGAAGGGGAAAAAAAATAAAACAAGCCAGCTCTATCTAAAGCAAAAGTCATTTTCCTATTCACAGCAGTGGTCAGTGGGGTCTGATGCTATGAAGTGGAGGGGGAAATGCAGCCACTGGACTTTGCAGAATTAATGTGTATACACTAACGTAGTTGGGTTGCTTGCTTCTACTGAGTATAGCAAAGCAGCAGTTTTCCAGATGTCAGCACTGCAACAAGACCCTGTGCCATTATTTTTAAGCCCCGCCAGTTGTATGTATGATGGCATATGCAGGACATATACTCCTGCATGATTCTGTTCACAACCTGGTCAAGTTGTTCAGTAACAAACTTGCTACCTTACACCAAGGGTATTTGATCCTAAGTGAGTGGTATATTCCATTTGGCAAAAATCTAAATGATTTTCAATTGTCCCACAAGTGCATGGAGTACTTTATTTATTATAAGATAGCATATAAAAGTACAGTTGAGTACCAGTAGAGAGCTTACTGATATGCAATGGAAGCACGCTGGTTATACTCAAAATACAGTTATCTATGACAGTGTGGTGCCAAAATCATCAGCTGGTGCAAAATGGTAAACTTACTCTGATGTATACCAGTTGAGATTCTGGCTGATAGCTGCAAAAGGAGGATTTATTTCCATTCAAAATGGTCTAGATAAAGTAAAGATTACATTTGAAACTCATAGGGTGTGTCCAGAGAGCGTGCACGTGCCTGTTGCCCTGACTCAAACCCCAAAGGGGGCCCAGGACCTGGCTGGGCCTGGCACGCAGTCCCTGTGTGCTGTACCAGGTCCTGCTGCCACAAGACCAGCCCAGCTGGGTGGCAAGAGCAGCCCCAGGGCCAGCAGAACCAGGCTGGGCCCAACACATAATCCCCCTGCTGCTGCTGTTAAAGGTTAGTTATGGGTCCTGGGCAGGGGGGCTGGGGCCCTGTGGGGGATAGGGGCTGTGGTCCTCCAGGGTGGAGCTGGGACCCTGGGTGGGGGGGCAGTCCATGTGCTGGGGTGGGGCTGTACCCTGTGGGAGCTAGGGGACCCACCCTCCTGAGCAGCCCCCACACAAGGTCCCCCACACCCACAGTGCCCCCAGCAATTGCCCCACTCCTACCCATAGACCAACCCACATCCCTCCACATCCACCCACCCTCCTTCCCCCACACCCCTTATCACCCCCTTTCTACAAACACCACATCCCCCCATCACACACCCATCATGTATGAAAAAATCAACACATATAGGTATTTAGAATAAACTTTTCATGATGATACAGACACTGGTAGGCTTCCACACGGCTTTAACATTGTAAATATACCACTAAAGCATTACCCAACTTATCACTGTCTCTCTCTCTAGATACGTGTGTGTGCGCATAGGGTGGTTTTTTGTTTTAAATGTGGAAGAACATGGATTTTGGGGTATTTTAAAAAATGGATTTAGGATGCTGCTGCAGCAGTCTAGCCAGCACAAGGGATAGTGTCCCCAAGTACCAAGTGGCTGGGCCCCAGAAGCTCCAGAGAGTGAGTAGCCCTGAGCTGCTTGCCAGGGCAGCTTTTTGAATGGATGGGGCCAGGACAGGGCAGCTTTTTATACTGCTGAAGACAGCGCAGCTGCTGGCCCTGGGCTCTAACTCATCCTGGCTGCAGATCTGGGAGGAGCCAGGCAGGGTTATTTTGCCCCAAGTGGCACAATTTGCTCCACACCAAAGTCCATGTCTGAGCACGTGCGCTGAGGCAAAAAGCCCCAACTCAAATTTGCACCGCTTCTATTTGAGCTGCTGCAAGCACATGTGCTTGCATGTGTGGATGCACCCATAGAGTTAAACTAGATCAAAAGCCTGTGCGGACACTTTTAACTCACTTTAAAGTTGTAAACACAAGTGAGCAGACTATCACAGTACTGCAGATGAGGTCACCCAATGCCTTATGCAAGGATACTTTTTTATCTACTGAAAATATCTGATGTACATTTGCATTTTAGGATGATGTCTGGTTTTCTCAGGGCCACATCACATTCCTGACTCATAGTTACTTGTGATCTACTCACAAGCCCGTCCACCTCTTTCTCCTATGTCATTTCCAACCTCTAGATTCCCTTTTACAGCAGAGATTCTTGCTATTAATCTGTAAATACATGAAATTACACTTAGTGCTATTAAATTGCATTCCATTTCTGTTATTCCCATCCTCAAGGTCATCCAGTTCATCCAGGCTGGTATTCTAATCCATGCCTCCCAATTTTGTCATCAGCAAATTTCATTAACACCATTCTATATTTTTGGGAATCCCATTAACAAAAATATTAAATTAGATTGCCTCCAGGACTCATCCTTAAGTAGCTCCTTTAAGTTCAAGAGATTCCCCTTCAGTTCCCTAATCACCTTCCAGTTCTTACACCAAAGCTCACATTCTCCCTTTTAATGAATAATTTCCCATTATTCTACTTCAAATGCTTTCCTGGGGTAGGTACAGACATTCAGAGAGGTTAGAGGGTTAAGGATTGTGTTAAAGAGAGTGACCCAATCTAACTTGGTTCACCCATGTGCAAATCTTACACTTTGATCCCTAGTTAGGTCGATCTAAGTGCAAATTGTACAAAAGTCCCCAAGATAGGTCTAAAAATAGCCAACCCAATCTAATTTAACTGTATCTCATAGGTGCACTAAGTTAAATTGGGTTCAGTTAGAGTGATCTAACTGAGCTTCTGTACATGTTTCAAATGCAGTCCTGGGACACTGGGGCTGGGAAACCCTAGCCACTTACACCAGCCCCCAGTTGCACTTTTACTACTCCCCCCAGCACCAGGCTATTTTTAGCACACACACCCCCAACGTCCCCCTATCCCCAGATAGACAAACCTTCCCTGGCCCCCCAAGCCCACCAAATCCCCTGATCTCACAAGCTACTCCTGGTGCCAGCTTTACTGGCATTTGCCAGTGCAGTGAGCCAACTGAAGTAAGTCAGTGAGGGAGGGGCAGCTGGGATCAGGGGGGTTGGTTTGCAAAGCTGCCAGCCCCCAGATCCACCCTCCTCTCCCCCACCCCAACTTACTTCAGTTGGGCTCCTGGCACCAGTGAACAATGGCAAAACTAGCCTCAGGAGTGGTTTGCAGGATTGGGGGTGGTTCAGCAGCCTTGGAGGAGACTTGGGGGTCCAGGGGAGTTTGACAGAATCAGAGCACCTCTCCAGTCTCCCCAACACCCTCTGTGGACCCTAATAGCCCCCCAAGCCCTCTGCAGAGTCCGCTAGGCCCCCATCCTACTCACCCCTCCCCCTAACCTGACTTACCTTAGACCACGCTCCCAGAACTTATCTAATGACTGAGTTAGATAAGGGGCCATTTTTAACCCTCCAGACTTCTAATTGTAATGAAGCCCAAAAGTCCATATAGGTGAAACTAACTGCATTTCTATCACTCCTTCCAAAAAGGTGTTTTTTCAAATAAGGTGTCAGATTTAGTTCAAACTACCCTTTCACTGAGAAAGCCATATTGCGTTTTATCCCATTTACTTCCAGAATGCCAATTATTTTTTCCTTCAAAATATATTTTAAACCCTTATGCTGTGTCGAGGCCCCAAATCAATCAATCTAATTTAAATCCAATAAGGAACCAATTCAGCTTAAGTCAGCATACATCAAATTAAGAAACATTTTAAATCATTTCAAGTAAAATCAATGTTTAGACCAATTTTAGATTAAATTTATGTGAACATAGGCAAGGGGCTCTTGTGGCCTGTTATAAACTAGTCAGGGGGGGATCAGCAGGCATTGGGGGAGTCCCTGTTCCCCCGAGCACCGCCAGGAGTGACCAGGAATAACGGTCACAAGCTGGCAGAGGATAGATTTAGGCTAGATATCAGGAGGCGCCACTTCACGGTCAGGGTGGCTAGGATCTGGAACCAACTTCCAAGAGAAGTGGTGCAGGCTCCTACCCTGGGGGGTTTTAAGAGGAAGTTAGCTGAACACCTTGCTGGGGTCGTTTGACCCCAGTATTCTTTCCTCCCATGGCAGGGGGTCAGACTAGATGATCTGCTCAGGTCCCTTCCGACCCTAGAAACTATGAAACTATGAAGGCCTGCATAGAACGATGGGAAGTGACTGTAAGTGGGAGATGATAGTCCATGAGGATAAATCTCTTGTTATGTAAAGCAAACCCACCAAATGGAGAAGAATGTCCTATCACTTGCCATCTTGCAGTTTCATTTCAGTCCCCATCTCTTTCAGCTGCCTATTTTTATTCTTCCTTGGTGCTGTAAAACACTGGCCTCTGAGGTGGCCTAGAGCAAGTCAATGTATGTCTCAACAAGAATTTGTTACTCCCTAAGATAGTAGTAAAAAATACCATGGCCTCTTCCAGAGTGGTATAAAGAACCATTGGCATCGGATGAATTACACTGATGTACAGCAGCTGAAGATCTGGCCCTTGGATTACTCCAGGGCTGGTAGAGTTTAATTCCACTAGAGGGACAGTTTGCTTTTTAGTATCTGCAATGGCTTCTGTACTTCCATTACCCAAAGCCATGATGAGCTTATGCCAAATGGTACTGGCTCATTTAGGCTGTGGATCACAGGTTTTCCATATTAGCACTGTAAAGGCAGCTGGGGACATCAAATTATGATGAAGCACAAAATTGGCAGACATTTCTTAACATCAGCCTGTTGATCTAATAAAACTTCTTTACTAATCTCTTCCTTATTTATTTTTGGTTCATCTTAGTTAAAACACTCTTAGAAGTAAGGCAAACCTGGCCATGTTCCTTTTGCTACATCTCCCAGCATAATTCCCTCTACCCCCCACAGTAGGCACATCTACACGTTGCCCTACAACAACATAGTGATGCACTACATCGCTGTATGGCAACGTAGCAATCACGCAAGTCTACACGTGACCACTAGCTACCATGGTGTAGCAGCGTGCTCCCCACTTATAGCGCACCGCTACAGTGACGTAGCAGGGAAATCTAAGCATGCACCACCCATTACTGCACAGGGCAGTTACTGTGCCGTGCTTTAGTACTTTCAAAGTGTGTGGCGCCATAGTAACTTCACCAGAGGGCAACATGTAGACGAGCACAGTGTCTACTAAGATAAGCACCCCTCTACTAAGACAAACAAATACCTGTGTGGCCATTTAAGCTCCATCTACCTGCCTTCTGATGAGTGAAAATTATGGAGGCGATAACCCTATAAAAAGCATTATTCTTCTCTCAGCCTTCAGAAACACAGAGAAAATCCAAGCTAATTTGCCTTTCTGACATCTCGGAAATTTTTAGGCTTTGATTTAGGTTTGGGCAAAAATTTCAAAGATTTGGAGCATGCTCTTATGTCCTAGAAATTAATTTTCCAAATCATCAACGCGTTCCAAAATTATTAAATTAATAATTTATTTTATTACTAAAAGCTTTCAGCTTAGAGGCAGGGGTTCAAGATAAAGGAGATATCTTCTGAGCTTTGGTATATATAGACTGTGGTTAAATAGCACAGCAAAAGATCTTGTGTTCCATGCAGACTGGAATGTCATACTGATGGATCAATACATAAATATTTACTAACTCATTGGTCTCAAAGAAGAATTGATATGGTTTTATTTACACACAAAATGCTATACTATTCTATGTTCTTTTGACATCAGTGAATCCAAATGGGTTAATCTCGAGAGAAGGGTTCATTATCTTATTTACTATATTAATTATAATCAGCACTTTCCAGCGGGAGTTAGCTGCAGCTATGGAAAGACAATTTGCTGGAATTTAAATTTTTTTTTAATGCCAGCAAATCATATCTGTGCTTAAAAAAATGGATGGAATTACTAATCAGAGAAGTGGCATCCAAATCAGTGGCACTTGGTGCAAAGGGAAAAGGGGAAAAAATTAAAAATTAACAAGCTGTTACTACAAGACCTCCTGGGAACTGTATACGTTTCAAAGATGGAACTAATGATGTTTTCCTGTCATGTGAAAACATGAGTCACAATTTAGGCACCTAGCAGATAAACAGATTTAGTGAATTGAGGTAACACATTTCCATTTCCCATCCCTTTCAATGCTGCAAACAAGTCAAATCTTTAAGCCCCAACCTTCCTGAGCAGCAGAGTGTACCGTCTCTTCTACCAGATGCTTTCCATTCAGATTACAGTTTAAGAATATTTTTTGGCTTAGTTTAAGTCAACTGGGAACAAGTTTAAGCTCAAGTGAAATAAGTGACTTTTAAATAAAAGTGTCCAAGAATGGGTTTGCACTGATGGAATTAAATTGGTTAAAAAAATAGACTGAATTGGAGCAACTTTCTCACATAGATACTGATCTGAGTCCTAATTTTCCCTTAGTTCAAGGGAGTTCAGATCTTGGATTTATAAGAAAGTCTCAGTGACAATTTCCAAACTAAATCCATATTTTAATTCTGCCAATGTTCACGTATATTTGAAAAGAAGAGCATACTGATGAGCAGACTGTCAAGCATGCTCAAAACATTGGGTGCTGATCACTTTTTAAAAAATCTCAGTCTTTGAAAATCCATCCCAAAAAGGGATGCTGTCATACCAGCTATAAAGCCAATCATATTCTTCATTGCCTGTTGCTGCATCAAATTAATCTCTTAGCACAGTTATGCTATATGCCTCTCAGTGTAGATGGGTGTAACACGTATACCAGTATCAAATGACACCAGTATAAGTCGTTCCAATTAAATGTTACATCTGCACACTTTTACAGCAATTTAAGTAAACTGCATCACTGCAGCCGTAACCCTGAATGAAGCAGATGATGGGCATTCCCAAGAAGTGACCCCTGCCACCTCCCCCCCTGCTATTAAGTAGGTGCAAGTGCCATCTGTCCAAAACTTCTCAATGTCTTTTTTGTGCTGCCTTCCCAGGTAAGTTTGCAGCAAGTCAGATGTCAAAATATGAGGTGGAAAAGAATCCTGATTCAGAATGTGCTGTTTGATTACCCATAATGTAAGGCAAGAGGCATACATCGTTGAGGTTATTAGCATTAGTAGTGTGCAGCTGCTTCGCTCAAGCCCTGCAGCCCACAGGGCTCCCATGGGTCTGGCAATTTCTCAGTTAGGGAGTGGTGCCAGCCTTAATTGCCATTCCCCTACTGCCAAATTTCTAGGGAGTCCCGTAGGCCAGATAATGTATCTTAGCATGCTAGATCATGCTGGCACACAGTTGGACTTGCGTGTAGGCTTGCTCCATGGCTGGATCTGGCACATGGGGTCAGGGAGGCATGTGGGGCCAGGCCAGCATGCTAGTTTGGACCCACAGATGGGCCCTGTATGGGATCCAACCCATAGACTGACCCTGCACCACTTGTCCAGCCTGTGAGACCAGAAGGTTGGTTTTAACTCATGGTGCAACGTATTTGTTGGGTCTCTCTCTAAGCCCAACGGCAGTCTGCTAAAGATCACAGCTAAGGTAACTGATTCTTTATCTCAAGTTGTAAAGGTTACAGTTATGCCGACGATGGTGCACAACTGCACATCACACTGCCTGCTGTTTTGGGCTGAATTTCCCGTGCATGGCGATATCAGTAGCACTCTGATCAACCAATACTGATTCCTTTCTGAGAGCCGTTTGAATACAATATTGTGTTAACTAGTGTAAGCATCCCAAGAAATGAAATTTGAGCAAGCGTGATCTTTGAAAGTAGAGGTAAATATCTAATGCCTCACAACCCGAAAGCTATTTGTAGAGGAACAGTCTCTGAAATAGTGGACATTACTGGGGGAAAAAACTCACAGGAGGATTTCACAGCAATGAGGGTTAGCTTTCTCAGTATAATCTGACTTGCTGAAACAAACGCACGTGCGCGCGCACACACACACACACACACACACACACACACAGAGGCAGTAGCAGACTAAACCAGTAGCAGACTAAAATCCCTCATTCCCTGCAGTAATTTAAATAAATGCTTAAAGTTGCAAGTTTCTTTAATGAAGGAAGAATTTTAATAGGATGCTTGTTTGTAGATGTCTTGTGTTTATATTTTCTAATTGCAATTAAGGTCATTTATTAGTTTCTCTGCAGTGAAAACAAGGTGGCATTAAGTAAATAGTTGGCGCTAGGCAGTTGCTAATGCAAAATCCCCAATTTACCCCAGCCTCCTTTGCTTCCATCTCAGAGTTTTAAAAAAGGCACCGAAAACTATCTTAAAACAGATCAAATTACATCTATATTCACATGTAGAAGAGATCAACAAAATTAGCTTAAGAAATCATATCAGATAATTATGATTATTTTTCAACCTGCCCCATTTTCATCAATGCTAGTCTTATCATTACCTTCTGTAACCACTGAAGCTTTTTGCCAGCTCTTGGGATCAGATCATATATCTTGTGACAGCTGGTAGATTTCTTAAAGCCCCAGCTCCTGGACTCAAGTGAATGCATCATATCTCAGCCTTCATTTCATGCTTGAAAATAATTTAAAGGCTCAAAAAACCAAAACAAACAAACAAACAAAAGAACACATTTATTATTTTTTAAATTCTTGTGAATTGGCAGTCTCTGTGTTACTCCCTCCGAGTGTGGTTCGGATGGGAGAATGTCAGGGCTTCAGTTTATAAACAGGAAGGAAGAAATTAGGGTCAGACCCGAGTGGCTCTCTAAGCATGTGTGAAGCTAAGGGAAAAGGAGCGTGCTTCTACCTCCAGTTGCTAGGTAACTATGTTGGTTGAAGAACTTGCTGCTCTCTCACAAACTTCCTTAAAATAAACCCACAAAAACGTGTTCAAGCAGGAATAAGGATCTAATCTAAACTCATAACAGCCAAATCTTAGGCTATTGTCAACATGACAGTCACTGCTCTGACAGCAGCTCACATACAGCTAAGCCAGCCTTAACTAAGATGCTTGTGACTGCTAATAGTCATGGCATTGTGGCACTCAGTGCAGGCTGCAAAGCTCCAGCCAAGAAGTTGCAGTTAGCCCACAAGGAGCTGTGTGTGTGTGCTATCACACTGCTAGCTGGTTTAAGGCTTGGTCATGTCTACATGCACTATAGACGGCACAACTGCAATGCAGACACACCCATGGCTCATTGTTCGACCTGAATCTGATTTTGCTGTGCTGCAGAGTCTGAAAACCCTGAGTACAATGCTCTATAGGAGGGATCACGCAACCACTATTTCTTTGTGGATTCAAGTTAAATACTTAACATAGTTTGAACACGGTGATTTCAGAAAGAAACATCCTTCACCCCCAGAAAAACTAATTTATGAGAAATGAAGAGGGAGACAATCATAATGCCTTGACACCCTCCTGTGTCACATAGATTGCAATACAGCATTAAAATTCACAGCAGCAATGATGGAGAAACACTGAAAGCTGTGCCATTATTAAGAGATCCAAGGTGATAGCTGCCAAATTCAAGGTATTAACACTTATTAATGCAGAGTCTAGTCAAGCAATAACTGCGACCATCAATGCTTGTCAGTAACTACCATGCTATCTTTTATCCAGTAGACAGTAATGTCTTTGCAGCAATGTTGTGCATTTTCTGAGTGCTCGCATAGGGATTTCTGAATGCGCAGATTTCTGATACAACAAAATAGAACAGCTCCCAACTTGTCTTGTTTCTAAATCTAGTTGGGAACTTTCCAGACAGCACGCTCTTGAGCCAGTAGTAGGTGGACTTTTGACAGGATAAGCCATAAATCTGATGTGTTGAATTTAAGACCAATCGCACATATTTTAGTAAGCAGCATTGCTCTTTTAAGTTCCACCTGGAACAGTGAAACAGTTGCATATGAGCATTAATATACTCTACTGAAAATATTTATGAAGGGCTGAGTTTCAAATTAGTTTCATGTGAAAATATTTTGCCTCAAAGTCATCACTCAGAATACCAACCAGCTCAACTGACTTTAATTTCCTCAAAAAGGATTTTCCAGTGTATGAGAAACCTCTAACAGCACAATGACATTATAGAAGCTTATACACAATGTTGCCTCCAGGCTACAGACCCTATAAACTTGCCTTGTAAAATGGGGCACAGGGCTGATCTCTGACTGCCCAAAATGGATTGATCTGACAGCTAGGACCTAGAAGAGGGGTGATGAAAGGTATCTTCAAGCCACTTTTGCTGAACTACTCCGCCACTACTCTTTGCTCTTGCTCTACGAACATTTCAGTGAGTCCAAGGAACCTGGCCTATTGACTTCAGAGGGAGATAACGCTTAACTATAACTCTTCCAAGTGATGCCTTCAAAGGTAGCGTGGATGCGTAATCTGAGTTTTCATGTAAATGGAAGGCTGTTGGGTAGGCAGCAAATGGTCATATCATGCCATACTGAATTCAACAGGCATATTGCTGTTAACTTCAATAGGAACTGAGCCAAATACAGTACTATTCCCCACGAGTGCCCCAGAAACATGATCCTGTCTTACCCAATTCTATCCATGTAAAGATCCTAAAAAAGGGCAGGGGGAGGGTGAAGCTGATGCTATTCAATATTTGAAGGCTCCTTTTGAAGATATATCATACTGGATATATATCAAACAACTGCTAGACAGTCTGCTGAAAAGATTGACATTCTACTGATAAACAGCAAGACATTTCCTAAAATACGTTTAAATAATTGTGCTATAAAATAGCTTCTCTTCTAAATTCTAAAGAACAAGCCTAATAGCAGGAGCAAGCTTCTGCTCATAGAAAAATATATGATAAAATATAATGTTGCCTGATTTCCCTAGAAAATCAACATTTTTTTTTTCTTTATCTGTTAAACTAGTGAAGCACTCAATAATTTACGGAAAAGAAATGTAATTATCTTCCTCAGAGAAATTCCCCAGTGGATCATCCAATTAATTGGAAAAATATTAACCTTGAAGGGTCAAACTTCACTCTATCTGGTCTCAGTACACCTTTATTTTGCTGATCACTTAAAAAAAACCCAAAAACATCCCAAAGAGTATATATATGCGGGGGCAGGGTGGGGAGAGGCTCGGCCCATATACTATTTGGTAATGAAAGTTGTGTGGCATGATTAAGAGATCATAGTAAAACAGGCTTATATTTCAGCATTCTTTTAAAACCTTCAATTGTTAAATCTTATCAGTCTACACAAACACACTGCACTAACTGCCAATCATTTTAATAGCCTATATTCACCGATAAAATGCTCAGTGTGTGCTAGGAATTTTTCAGTTCCTTAATTTACTGAGTAACACTAATGCTTTGCCTTACACAAACTAGCACAAGAATCTGAAGGGATGCATCTAGCAGCTGTCACTGGAAACAGGACAGTACTTTTTTTCTCGGCTGATCCATCATAAATCCCTGCTTAAAATTTGACAGAGCCTACACCAACCCATAGGCAGGAGGAACAGCTGTGGGGAGCCTAGAGAGCTATACTGGAAATCCCATGGTTCCCCAATTCCCAAATTTCTCCAAATGCCTTTGGCTCCACTTCTGCAAAATGATGAGATTCTCCAAGGGGACACGATTACCCGCCCTCCCTCAAGACCCACTGATGGCAAAGTTGGAGGGCATGAAATCCAGTCCCTTTAATAAGAACAGTGATAAACACTGTTGCTATAATCATTGTTTTCTGTAAAATTAACTTCAGTTCTTACTCAGGCGCTGTCCCTAACCTGCATCACATTCACACACTCAAATCCTTCAGCTGAGTGTTGTGGTAATAGCCAGGTAGCTGGCTGTGTGGCAAAAACAGGGCTATAATGTAAAACAATCCTACTGCTAATATGACCACTCTGCTTTGTAGATGCAGGCTGGTCATACCAATACCACCGCTGTTTTCTTTCCACATATTTCCTGTCCTTCTTAAATATAGCTGGCCATAAGATATTATTCTGACATATCTTGGAGATGTTGGTTTCAGTGTCTACGCTCTAATGCTGACAAAACTATTAAAGACTTGGTCAATTAGGTTTTGATGGGAAAGTCAATGAGAATCTTTCCACTTTGCAGCAAGCAACTGATGTCCACGTTGGAGCAGATTTTTGCTTTTGCAGGAACTCGCACTTGTTTCCTCCTGAGTAATCAATTTAATCTATGTCATCTCAGTTAATATCAAGATTTCCTACAAGCTGATGCTGTATTAAACATACATTTTATTTCTACAGAGCTGCTTTTAAACATGCTGTGGCCCTGCATGAACTGTTGTTCCCAGTAGCTAACCAACTCCAGAGATGAAATCATAATGGTATTAATACTGAAAACATGCAGCTGCCCAATAAAAGGACAGCAACTGTGCATGCTAATGTGTAAGGCTTAGCTGGGTAATGATACAGAAATACACTACGTGAGCACATCTAACACCCTGACTGACAGCAGTACAGGTTGCTCACTCTGCCAAATCATTCTGAGGATACCTTTGGCATCTTCTCATATGTCTAAGACAAAAAACACAGCAAATTGGCATCTTACATATGTTTTTTGATCTAATTATCAAAATAACTCCACCTTCCCTAATAAGGTGTGTGGAGAAATTGGATTACTACTGAGATTTTGACACTTCACTATTGGAAAAAAACTCTGTGTTATACCTAAAATGCACATAAAATAAATACGTAGCTGCCACCATTAATTCACACCATTCTATTGATTGATGCAGGTGTAGCAGAACAGTAGGTAATTGCATTGAATTATACATAGAAAGAATGAGCGACATTTTTTTTATTGCTACTGATTCAGTGCAGATGGATTTTGCTGAAAGAAGGAAGGGAAGATATGTTCCAGGATCTAATTTTTTTCAGAAGGAAAACTCTTTTTTGCAACAACTTTTCATTTCCATTTTGTATTTTATTATCTGTTACAAATCCAAAGCTGAATTTGACACAGAACGCTTCAATCAATTAAAAATGCTTTTATTTTTCTAGCATTTTTCCAGAGTAGAATTGGGAAGTTTGAAGGCGATGTTCCAAATCAGCACGAAACTAAATGTTGAAATCTCAACATCTTCCACAAAATGCAATTTTCATCTTCTCTGCAGCTCTATTAATGGCTGGGCTTCCAAACTGGCTGCAAAATTTAAGCTCTCTTATGGTAATAATTCATACACATCTTAAAGGTTTTTGCTATTAGTGGTGAACTGCATTGGTTTCTCTTGCTTGCATTCAATGGTGGAAAAACTAACATGATGGCTTCTCTTTTAGTTATGTACAGACACTCGTGGTTGGGTTCATCTCTCACTGAAGTCTATGGAATGATTCCCAATAACTTCAAGGGAAAATGTAGCTGGCCCGTCTCATACATTAGCCACAGTTACATTCACCTATGTTAATTTACCTATAAAAGAAGCACTTACTCAGTAGGTGTTAATTTATACTAGGGCATGCTAATAGTTCTGTAAATAACAGGTTTTTGTACTTGTTAATGAACTTTTACTTCACAAACCTTTACTTCAGTCTGCTTACATTTGCAAATAAAGTAATTGCATCCCACAAATTTAAATAGTGTTTAAGTGCACAGTTCACATGTGTAAAGATATTCAGTGGGGAAGCTACAAATACCTGGTAGCACTGATAGCATACTATTAAGTCAAGATCTCAAGAGATGTGCTACACTTAAAAATCAACCTGTTCCAATGGTCAAAAAAGTAGTCAATTTAATAACCGAAAATCAATTGAACATTTCTTCTGTGAGCATCTGCCCCAGCACTTAAATAGGATAAAAATAATTATTACTATTTTACTATTACTAGTCTACTTCTCCATCATCTGAGACCTTGGTAGCATCGTGACCATAGCCTAGATACCAGTGAATTTATATTGTTAACACTTTGCTCTGTACTTTGGAAGTGCCTGGCAATACCATTTTCTGAAGGCCTCCTGCTATTTCCCAATTTACACAGTGTAGTTGTGATATCCACACACCCCACATACAATTATTACTATTATCGGTACTGCTACAGCAGGTAGCAATACAGTCAAGGATCAGGAGCCCATTGTTTCAGATGCAATATGTACACAGAACATGTATGAATGCCACAGATATAAATTTCAAGTCAAACAGTAGTGGCATGAAACTAATGTGTGTGTTTTTATGTATTCCAGTACAAAAACAGATTCAGCTCCGGGTGGTCATTCAAAACACCCTGTTCAGAGATGTAAGACTGAAAGAAGGAATGTAGGTGGTAGCCCCTGCTAAGCTCCATATTCACAAAAGCAGAAGAAACACTAAGAGCACCTAACAACATACCAAAGGTAAAAACAGGGTTGACAGGCTAAAGAAGCAATTGATTAATATACATACTCATGTGCTAATATATCCTCCTAGGAAGAGGACCACTCCCCAGCATTACACAGGAAGTAAAAATCTCCCAATCAGTGGAGCACAAGGATACTTCTGTGTAACTTCCATCAGACTTGGACACCTATCTTCTTTAGGCTTCTTTTGAAAATTGCACCCTTTGAACCTGATTTTTTTTTAATGATGTCCATTAACTTTGGGTGCCCCAATGGCCAAATATCCATTCAAGACCAGTGCAGCCATACAGAACGAGCTATTTTACATCATGTCGATGCAACACAAGAGAAACTTCCAGTTTCCAACTGGTCCCAGCATCTTGCTTAAGACAGCATTTCAAGGAGGTATAAATGGGTTCAGGAGTCAGCATACCTGGGGTGAAATCAAAGGCTAAACTCACCCGGTTTCTTTGTCTTTTCTTCTCAGGTCAGCCAATCACTTGTGCTGTGGAAGACAATTCTTCCCTGCAATCCTGTCCCCACTTATAAAAGGAGCATAATGGCATTTTGTAAATATTTTGTAAATAATTTTTAAAGCTCTTCAGCTGTACAGATAGACACTACTTTCATAATACCAAATATTAGGATTTACATTATAAATATCTTTGTCAATCAATAATAAGTCATTCACTGGAGAGAACTCAGAGATGTCATATGCCCACCTCAACCCAAAGGCAAGTTTTGGGGTTCATATATGAGGTTTTAGATCAGGCCTATGTTATGTCTTGCCAAATACTTTCATGAACCTAGTCTTTAACTTTAAGCTTCTGGCATGAAAACGCTACCAATCGCTGTCTGTAGTTTCTGGTTTCACATGTTCCAAACAGGCCTGATCACGGCAGGGCATTTTGGTAGACTAACAGGTTGGAATAGTTCCCCAGTTTCCACCAGAAATATGTTTATAGCTCTTAGGAAGCAGGCAGATGACTGGTCTTTCAATACTTGCCCATCACTAGTTTTACTTGTTTGTCATGCCTGACAGTACTTTCACTTATAAACTTTTCCTGGTGGCATTACACAGAATATAAATGTATCAGGTTTTTCTCTCCCCTTGCTGTAAATGTTGATGTTTGCATTGTAGGCATCTTTTCAAAAGCCAGGAGCATAAAAGAATTGTAAATGTGTTCAATTTTACACAACACTGCAACAGTAATTCAATTAGTCTTTTTTATTCACTGTTCACAGCAAGGTGAGCAGGCCCATCTGATACACTGCAGAATTGGAGAGGGCAGATTCTCACATAAAACTTGCACAGAATTAACACCATGAAACATTTAAAAAAAACAACCAAACCCCACCCCCCCGGAAAGATTTTCAGGGGTAACAGAGCATAATCAGCTATGGGAACAGGAATAGGATGGTTCAATGGCAGGGTGTAGGAGGTGATCGGAAAGCAGTAGTTGTGAACTCATATTGCTATTCCAAATATTTGAGCAGCACAGGTTCTGCATCAAGTACATTAGGATGATTACATTATAAATTGGTGTCCAGGTCACATCTCCTGCTATGTGCGGCATGACAACATGCTGCAGCTGCTGACAAGTGATACTAGTGGGGCTGTGGTATGTCTCCACCTAATTCTCTCTAGAAATACCAGACAAGATTTATGATTAGTATTAGAAGAGTTTAAATCCACATCAGAAAGAATCAGGAAAAATCAGTCTCCCCCCCTAAAAGCTCACGATATAACAATATAACAATAAAGACAGATGAAATGCATTAAGGGAAATAGAGGCTAAGCAGATTAAATGACTTTTCCAAGGCTACACACCAGGTCAGCTCTGGTTTATCTGCAACCTGCACGTGCAATTTTGACAGGTTTTATACATTTGAAAGTGTTGGCCCAGTAATTCCTAAGAGCACCCCCAAGCTTGAACTTTGCTTGAAGAAACTTCATTGCGTATCATTCAAAAGTTCTTTTTTTCTTTTAATTGGCGAATTAAAATCAGATTCTCAGTCTGAATGCTTACAGTCACAGATTCCACATGCACTTTCTGCAAGTTTTCAATAAGGCTGCTTTTCGAATAGCTGCCTTTATGGGCACTTCTGCCAGGAAAATCTTGTGCTAGATTACTCGCTGAAAGGGTGCAGCTCCCCTCTGTATGGAGAGACAGCACAAGGAATTAATTCCCATAACAATCCTCAAAATAAATAGGACTGGAGGGGTGCACAGGCTTTCTTCACAAGGTGATTTCACCTCAAGCAAATTCATTAACATATCTGAAGACAATTTCACATCTTTTTGTTGTTTTTTTAAAATAATGTTCACCCTCTTCTAGACCTGGGTCATGATGGTATACTCTGCCAGATGACTGCACAGCTGATATTTCCACAAAGCAAACTGCCTCCTTGTTTCATAACAGCACATTTTAACAATGGGTACTAGAGCTGTGCGAAACAGCACAGTTTCATTTCGACTTCCGTTTCACCGTTTTGAAAGGACAGTGTTTCATTTCACTGTTTCAAAGCACTGTTCCGTTTCATTTTGGCAAAACTGTTTCACTGTTTTGCCTATAGGTTATAATGGGGGATCACGCAAATGCCTATAACTTTGGCATATCTTGCCTGACTTGGATGAAAATTGCAGGGATGGTAGCCCCTTCTGAAGTTATGAAGCCTGCCAAGCTTCAAGGAGATAGGTGCAGGGGGTTGTGAAACTGCACCTCAAACTGTTCAAAGCAAAACTAGTACCACTTGCCAGCTGCAACAGCCTGCTGTCATCCCACACGCAGATCTGGGGGAATGCACACCCCCCAGGAGGAGTCTGGCACAGCCCCATAGCCCTTACAGGGAGGAGCGCGAGTCCCTAGATCTATATGCGGGCTGCCACTGTCAGCTGGGGCCAGTGCCAGCACTGGATTCTTCCCAGAGCTTGGTGCAGGCTGCACTGGGCAGACTTGGGTGCTGGTGCTGGCCCCAGCCGGTAGTGGCAGCCTGCTGTCATCTGCCATGCTCCGCAACCAGTGAGTGCAGGTCTTTTAAAAAAAAAAAAAAAAAAGCCCTGAACTCACCAACTCTGGCAGTGGTGACTAGGGCCTCTGAGGGCTCATGGCAGAGCCCCCCCCATGCCTGGCACCCGCACCATCTTGCGGGTGTAGTGTGGCTCAGCAGGGTGCAGTGCAGCTCAGACGGATGCAGCTACCCTGGGAGCTGGGGCGGACCCACCTGTCAGCCGGAACTCTCGATTCGATTCCCTAGGTCTCTGATCATTCTCCCAGCTCTTCCTTGGAGGGGGACACCCCTCTGATCTGCATGCAGGGTTTCAGCAGGCTGCTACTGCCTGTTGGGGAAGCCCAATGCTGCTGCCATCACCAGCTGGCAGTGGCAGCCTGCTGTCATCCCGCATTGTCCAGGGGCCCCCAGCCCCCAGGAAGAGCTGGGGGAAGCAATCAAAGAGCTGGGGGAAAGATGAGGGAGCTGGGGAATTGATCCAGGAACTGGGGGAATGTTCAGGGACCTGATTCAAATCCCCAGCCCCCTTTTTGATTCCCCAGTCACAGAATGGCTATGGGTCTAGTATTTACATGGCTATGCACAGTTTTCTCCATGTGGAGAGGAAAGCTATGGGGTCACGTTGTCTCTCACTTGCATTGGTATGTATTAGGGAAAACTGCACTGCAGTCTGAGAAACACTGGTGTCAGTGAGGGAAGAATCAGACCCTTGTTGTCCTCTATCCTAAGAGTCAACAGATTGTAGCATCTGTCAGTTCTTGGCTTTGCTACTTATCGGGAATATTAACATAAAACTCTCAGCAGCACAGTAGCAAAGCATCAGTGCTTCCCTTTTATTGTCTTGCCAAGTGAGGCCTTTCTGACGCATCTCATTTGTACAGCTGTGAGAGAAGCCGCAACACAAACATGCTGCACCTTCATTTCCAGCACAGCAGGCCTGCTTCTCCTTACATTTAAATTACGGGAGCCATGTGCCTGCAAACCTGATGCAATGGGGGAGAGTCATACCCAGAGGAAAACTGTTTACCAGCAGTGGACACGCAAAGCTTTGCTTCTTTAATCTAAATGCCACCCACCCCATTCACACACAAATCCAGTCTGACCCAAGCCACACCACTAGATTTGGAGGTGTGAGAATAATCATGATATATTGTTTGGAATGATCAGCATGTCCCACAAAACCAGTCATATCCCTCTAAAAGAAGCATAAGGCCTCGTTTCAGTTTGGTCAAGTTCCCTTTCTTCCTAATTAACCTTGACAACCCTGAAACATTTTCCAACATCCTCTAGGGTGGGTTTTCACACATGTTCCTGGAAGCCACTCTTATTAAAAGGGCCACAGCATCTCATGCATCCAGCATCCCAAACGGTGGTGGGGGTGCTTTAACCAAAGCTCATTTGATGAGCTTTGGTTAAAGTGCCCCCCTGCCATTTTGCAATGTGGGGATGCTGAATACACGAAATGAGATGCTGCATCACGCTGGAGCATTCAGATTAAAACACTCCAGCAGGCTTGGTTAGTCAAGCCTGCTCTGACGCGTGCCCAGCAGGTTGCTTATACTGGATCCCACAGCCCTTGAGTTTTTCAAGCTACAAACTAATCCCCAGGGCACCTAACTTCAGCATCAGGGAATGTAAGACCAAATGGAAAATGACTGACATCAACAACTCTTCATCACTGTTCAGGATCAAATCTTGTACCCTGCCTTCAGTGAGTTGCCCTTTTTATACGACTAGTACTTCCTATTTGAGTTAATCCCTCAACTAGTTTAATTTGTAAACTTTGTAGCTACTTGGATAATCTGCTCAGACACTTTTATTCAGGATCTTTTTCATTTTTGCCATGTTCTGCTTATTTCTTTATCACTCCTACTTTAATTGCTGGATGATTTTGCCTCCTTGGGATGGAAACGCCCAGCTGTTTCACTAGAGTATTTCTTTTTTATATTTAAACAGGCACCCACACAGAGCAATCCAGTTGAAAAGCTACAGTCAGGGAGACAGACGCACCAAGAACTTGATAAATCTTTCTGAACTGGCAACAGATCCTGCATCCTGCAGCTCACCCAGCTGGAAACTCAAGAGTTGCCTGACTACGAAGGAAAGCAAACTACCAATTGAAATCTATCTGTCAGATCGCATGACAAGTATCTTAATGAGAGCTTTTAAAGAAAATTAATCTTATAAATGCACCTCTGATAGCAAGGGTGCTTCAAAAATGTCCTAATGGCGGCAGGGGGTGGAGGGGGGTTAATCTTTCTCATTTCCCAGTGGTGCCATCTTATCAAAGTATTACAACATAAATATACATCCTTTCATTTCTCTGGTAGGGACAATGTGACAAACAACTGCAAGTTAGGTTAGCTTGGTCCTCCATCTTAATTCATGACTGTACAATTCCTCCATCATTTGCTCACACTAGCTGAACCTTTATGGTAAAGGGAGACTCTTCTCACACGCTGTGCTACTACTAAAAGCGACTGCGTGAGACTCACCACCTGATCTGTCAGCTCTCTGGGTATAGGTCCAATATGCAAAGGGAGCAGCATTGGCCTAGGAAACAGAAGTCCTTGCACCGAACCCAAATACTGCACTGTCCCTGTGCTAACACAAGCACAGGGGGGGTCATTTCACCCTGGGTGTGTTCAGAGATCCTGGCTCTGTTTCCCTTAGTCACTAACCTGTTAAGCCTTGTGGAGCCATCACACCTAAGAGTAACTCATTTTAGATCTAACCTGCAGTGTCTGAATCCAGTAGAAACATTTCGGCTCCAATTACAGGTCCAACCCAGTTCACCTGTGCAGACATGCCTCTGAGGGCAACTGAGCTGTGCAGGTTTTACTCAGGGTGTCATTTGAAGGCAGTGGGACTGTGAGGATGTAATGATGCATGGATAATAAATGATGCATGAGAAGTACGCACCACAATGGGCCTAGCCCCAGAGTGCATCAGGTTGCATCGGAGCCATGCCTTCACTCTGTATAGAAGGGGAATGGAGCAATGTCCCTACTCGGGAGGGAAGGGCTGCAGGGCGAGTGATGGGACTTTTTAGGTATATGCCATATGCTATATTTTACTCACACTGCTTTCTGGTAAAATGATCTCCAGGGAATGTCAGCTTTGCTTCACAAGGACTCTATGGTCTGTTAAATATTTATGAAATTTCCCCATAAAAATAAAGGGAGCAGAATATAAAAGGTAAAATAAAACCTCCAGGGCAAAGCAAGCCCTTGGCAAGGAGGAGACATTCTGCCCTTCTTTCTAGTAGAGTCAGGATGTGATTATAGCATTTCCTTTCAGATTTTTTTTTTAATTCCCAAATTGCTATTTTTTAGCAAAGGTTTAAAAAGGGGGGGTTAACAAAGAGTTAAAAAATAAAGTATTAAAAAAAGATAACAACAATAACCCAAAATGTTTAAGATCAAGCAAAACAATTTTTATTGTATTTTTTTATAAGGAAACTGAAAGATCTTTGGTTTGACTCAGAGTATTTGCTTTTTTCCCCGTAGTGAAAATTCACATATACTCACAATTCTGCAGGTATGAGAACTACTGCCCGCTAGCACATGAAAACAACACCAAGGCTGTGTGTCCTAGGTACCAGAGTGCTAACAGAGATTCTCCTTTAATCCCAGTGCAGTTCTGGAGTAAAACATGCTGAAATGAAAGTCCACACATGGATCTCAAGATAAAGGGGAATATGCGACCCCTCTCCCCTCTTAGAAATTTCCTTCTAGCTTTGTGGTTCTGATCCAGTCCTGGAGAAAGTGTCTCACCCAAATGTTGCCACCTCCCCTAATTAGAAGATGACCAAGCCCTTTCATGGTGCTGCCATAACTTCTGCTTCAGGAACCAACTCCCAGGTATAATGAAAGAAATGTTTCCTGGGTTTTCTCAGCCCTGCATGTTAGACTTCTCCCATTCACTACTCCCCACTTTCACAAGTGATGTATCACAGGAGTTTAACAGAGGGGAAATAAATAGGCAGACCTCCTGGGTTCCATTATTGACTATTCTACTGACTCCCCATCCTACTCTCTTCACCTCAGTTTCCTCATCTGTAAAATGGGAATAATCATATTTCCCTGCCCTGCAGGTTAATGCTTGGATGTGGCTATGAATAAATAGTCTGAGTCGAAATGAGTGGTTAAAAATGAACGTACCTCCACTTCTTTCCCTTTCCCCTTTGCAACACACAAAGCACTGGGATACCACATTCCTCACAAGCCTTTAGAGACCCTTCTTAAAATACTGGCAGCACCAGATCAGATTCAAACTCACATCACTAAAGAAAACATCCCTTTCCCTTCCCGCCTGTCCCTGCTGTAACTCAGGCCTGAATTTGTATATGAAATGACTTTAAAGGAATTAAAATCCCCCCATTTTCTTTATTTGTTTGGCTTAATTAAGGTTAAAGTCTCCCTATCTCCTCCTAGTTGATGGCGGAGAAGTCATTTTCCCAGTGCTCTCTATGGAGCAGACCCAAAGCCTGCAGATGTCAATAAGAGCCTTTGTGTCAGCTTTAGACATCTCTGGATCAGGTTCCAAGAAATCCTTCTTGCTTCTTCAAAATTCTCATTTAAATACACACATACACCTTTTATGACCTTCCTCTCCTACTTTCCCTCTTGTATCTTAAAATGAATTGAGAACACACTTCTGAACCTGTGCACAACTGACTTTGACTGAATAGAGAAATCGCATTTCCTCTGACTATTCATTCTGACCCTCCCTCTGCCTTAGTTGGAATGTGCTCATACTTCCCATGGCTATCATTTATACTGGGGTGGGCAAAATGCAGCCCAGGGGCCAGATGCAGTCCGCCGGACCATTCTATCCAGCCCACGGGCCCCTAAAAAATTTAGAAAATTAATATTAATCTGCCTTGAGCTGCCTGTCACGCAGCCCATGATGGCTTGCCAAAACTCAGTAAGCAGCCCTCTGCCCAAAATAATTGCCCGCCCCTGATTTATACCAGGCTGCCTGAAATTCAGCCCATTATCACACAGGCCCATTCCTGTCACCTTTCTTCGCAACAGGCTTGGACATTTCCAGGATTCACTGAACCCAATTCTGTTCTCACTCACCCCGAGGCAAATTGGCAGAGAGAGATCCTCCTTCCCTACTTGAGGCATCAAGAAGGAAGCACTGTTTCCCACAAGGGATTTAAAAAGTCACTATCTCATCTCTCCAGATGAGGCAGCATCTCCATGCGCACCTCATCTGGTTGACAAGAGCTACCAGGATTTATTCAGACAGGTAGCTGACTCTCTCCAGACTCCATTAAGGAAAGACACCACTTAAATTGCTGGGCATTCTCTCCATCCTGTGATGTCAGGAAGGGTGGCTCCTTCTATTAACGAGGCCTTATTAGATCCTGCCAACAATATCTGAAAAACACCTGCAACTGTCACCCCAAGTTCAAAGAAAACAAATAAAAGAGCGTGCACGCCGTCTCTTGGAGCACAATAGTCACATTCAGTGCTGGGCTCTCCGGCGATTGGGCTGCTGATGAAAAAGACGGACGGAGCCAGCTAACAATGATTCCAGCCTAAAAGGAGCCAAAGTGACTTCATTTATTCCTCTGCTAGTTTATGGTTCACCGTTTCAAATGATCAGGCCCCGTTTGCACTCCCTGATATTCTAAACCAGTGATCTCCAAACTTTTTTGATCATG
>NW_017728932.1:9472326-9482369 GCF_001723895.1 Crocodylus porosus | reverse complement strand
TTGCGCACCCCACTTTGGAGACCACTGTTTTAAACAATAAGAGATTTACGGATGATGCAGATAAACTGTGACAAGAAGCCAGGCAGGGGTTTAAATCTCTACATTTGGATGGATACCTGACCTCCCTCTCTTTCATCACACCGAATGCCAGACAATGCACAGGCTTGGCTAAAAATCAGCAGAGTCGCTGAGAGGAGCCAACTCAGATGCACCTCTCCATGCAGAATCGGTGGAAAGACCCCTGAGAGGCATGCAAAAGACTGGCCTTTCCTGGTCAAACCGCTGTGACTCCTGAGATGGGGAATGCAAGGCAAGTGGACTCCCAAAGTGGCTCACTCCCATATGGGCACAAGAAAAGTCTGTGCAGTTCACAAGGCAAGAAGCAAATATTTACCTGTGGGTGAGGGGCTGTCTATCCAAACTGTGACTTCCAGGCTTTGAGCATGCAGGCAGGGAGGGTAGGCACTATCATCCCTACTGTGCCAAAATGACATCTTTTAAAATGGGTGGCTTTTTATTTTGCCTCGGGCTTTAGAGTTCACACAAAGGTTTTCTTTGTGAATGTGAGGGATGCAAACCTACTTAAAACTAAAACCCAAAACAAAAAAAGCAAGTAAAGATCTTCAGCTACTCTCCCTCCTCTGAGTCGGGGCTTTTTAAAACCAAACTTCATGAGACTCAACACAGTTGCAACTGGTAAGAGACTCACAATACTGAGAACTGGCAGCAAGGGGGGGTGCCTACAATCTGGGGCTGAAGGGAGAGTAGACACCATACCACTACTACTCTCCTTTCACCAAAGGGGAGTAAGGGATGGAGGTAAAGAAAGATGAGGCAAAGCTCCATCCCACCTCCGCATATACGATTGGAAGTAGAGTGAGCAAGTATGAGAGGGCACTAGCTTGCACGCTTTAAATGCCTGCAGCAGATTACCTCCTCCACAAAGCAAAGGGTGAACAGGAAAGCTGCATGACAGTCCTAAAGGCTAAACCAAGCCTTTTCTAGTCTGCCATAGCATCATTATATCTTCATTCTGTCTTATTTTAAATCCCTTCCCATTTGTTGATGAATCATGATTTGTTTTCCAGCACCACTTTGACCTGCCCTGCAACATTTGTATGTTTTTCTTTATCGAATCATTAAAAGGAAATGACTCCAAATGTATTTGAAGTAAACGCAGACAGTGTGGCCATATATAGAAACATGCTGCCTTTTAATAAAGTCAGTGGAAAATGTTTTTTGACATGAGACACTTGGGTCACAGTCATTCGGAAAATTGGAAGTTGAAGATAAACCACTGCAACATGATATTGTCTTTCAGAAAAGTCAGCTGATGAAAATATTATGTGAACTGATTATTTCAAGAAGCAAAATAGCTTCCCTTATCTGGCAGCACTTTGCTTTCATCCTCAAAATGCTTCAAGGCTGGCTTTTGTCAACCAGCACAGAAGGTCAATATGTACAAGTCTTTGCAGTTGCTTAACATGAGATGTCATGTGCTGTCATAATAGTTTCTCTGTATAGCTGGTAGAACAGCCTCATGCTTGTTGGTGCTGAGCATGTCCAGCAAGATGCACAGCAGCCTGCCTACAATGCTCACTGAATGCAATGAGTATGGGGGGCATTCTGCAGTCTGAAGGGGTTAGTGCTCTCCCTTTTTTTTCCCCCCCAGTCAAGAAAGGTGGCACAGATAAAGCCTGATCTGGTGTCAGTGGTGGGCCTTCTGTTGGCTACAATGTGTACTGAACTGACTTCACGTTCCCTAATGCCTACAATAAATAAAGATATAATTGTCTTAGGTCACCTTAATACTGTACACATCTCCTTTCAGCACCTAGCTGTTATGTTAGGCATTGCTCAGTATTATTACAGATTACTGCTACTGCATGGGACATAGCAGTTAATAAGGTAGGCCCTGCTTTTAGCATGGAAAATCTCTACTCCTCGTACTTTACTGTTTCCATGTTATACAGCAATAAAATATGCCACTTGAAGGCCAATGCACCAGGCTTTAAATTCTCACTGCCCTGACTCTGCAGCAGAGAGAAGAATGGTCTCCAGTACTGCCTGCTTAGCCTCGTTATGATGACAACTCCCCCGTGGTACAAAACCAAGCATTATTCATCTGATATGCCATGCTGTACAATGGCAGGCAAGGAAGGGGCTAAGAAAAGCATCCATCCACCCAGGTGAACAGGGGAAGCAAACTGCTCCACAAAAGCAGGTAAGGTAACCTACTCACCATAGGAACGATGGATCACACCAATAAGAGTCACAATCCACTCTCCAGTCTGCTCTTGAGCTAGTGTCACCCATTATTCAGGACACGTTGTCAACTAGCCCTAAACCAAGTGACATTTGTTTTCAAGGTGTTTCCATCTCCAATGAGGTTTGTGGCTTCTTAGGTCAGTAACAATGCAGCCATATGGACAGCGTTTCCCTTGGCTTATGGTGACATATAGGCATGCAGCAAAGTTCAAGTTGGCAATCTGTAAACATGCTGTGTTGCAGAGTGGCATGATGACGCCACATTATCCCTTCCAGGTTTTCTGATGCGTGCAATGCGCTTTAACAGTGGATTACTACTGATATGGGTGAGCTCCAGAATTTTCTAGTTAAAAATAATGAAACAGCATAAACTTGATAATAATCCCAAGAAAGCAAAACCTGTGTACCAAACCTGCTTAAGGTTTCTCATGTATTTCTGCATTGCACCATCTCTCCAACAGATATCGCTTTCTACTGTACATAATTTATCAAATGCTTTCGTCTGTGATATAAATAAGGTTAGTGGCCACTGGGCATCAAATATATTTATCACAAGGATTTGGCACAAAGACTGCAGTCTCGCAGGCAAGACCAACATCTTTCCAAGAAAAGTATTGACATCCAGGATTGCTCAGATGACCCCAAAGTCGAATACACTAGGCGTGTTTCATGGAACACCATCCATCTATTCTGGCAGCTACAGATAGAAGCTAACGCAGCGTGCATTGTTTCTGATATGTCCAGTGCCAAAACAGAAGCTTCAGAGAACAAGATGCCTACTGCAGGGTATCACTTACCATTCCTGGACACACACCAGAGCTAGCAGCAAGCTGTTCGTAGAATCTGGGACTCCCTTTTATATCCCTTTCTCTGTGAAAAAAAAATCTTGCATTGATTTTTTTTAACCTAAACCTCTGAGGTTTGTGCTCTTTGGCATTTGTTACTGAGACAGGAGAAGTCTATTACTTTGATGCTGAAAGGGAGATGTGAATGTTGGTAGGAACATTGTCTTACAAGATTTAAGGACTCATCCTACAGTGAGATGAACCCTTTTAGTATATGTTTAGTGAGCCTCTGCTCCTACTGAATAATGGGAGAGAAGCTGAAAAATTTAGCAGCTCTCAAAAAGAAGCCACTACCTTGCAAGAACATACCCTCTCTTGTGAGAAGCAGCTAGTCTTAAACCAACTACTATATATGTTCAAATCATGACACACAAAGCACTAGATGTGAGTACTATATAATAAAAAAAAGTCTACAATAGTCATCTTTTGCATACTGGCACATGTATCATCTATCCATCATTTTCTGTTCATCTATGCAAGCATCAGGGTAGATATAAGCAAGGTAAGTAGATTTCCAGCTTCCTTGTCCACAGATGCAAAACTGCATGAGCGTATCACAACATTTGCAAAATTACAAGCAAATGAACATAAAGCCCTGTTGAAAATTTCCTCTGAAATATCTCTAATTTTTTATCACTGCGCCAAAGAGAAGTTGAGACACTAACTTATCCCAGCAGGGGGACCTCAGCCTCAGCTAAGTGGAAGAATCCATATATTGCAGATCAATCACAGCCTCTCTGGATCTCAGTTTAGTTCCTACTGGGTATGTAAATAATTGTTCAGATTAATGTGAACTAGGACAAGTCTTAGGTGTTCATTTTCTCCAGCTATTTCAGATTTTGCATAGAAAAAAAAAATCTACCTGTATTTAATCAGCACTGACTCTTCCTGCAGCTGATACTAAGTTGTTCTCCTACCTAGTGGTGCTTTTTTAATTGTAGCTCTGTCACATTCCCAGGAAAAATGAAGTGCAGCTACATAGGCCAGCATTGCCTGCAAATCACAACACATTCCCACCCTATAGATTTGGGAAAAGATACCTTTAATTCCAGGGAGCTTCAGCGTGAGCAAAATCTCACGCTTCCCATTCCTGTCAGCAGAAGGGATAAGCCATGAAAAAATTTAATAAGGCAGCCGTCAATGACAAGAAACGCACATGGGCAGGCACTCAAATTCTTGTTCTGCCATTATAAGATTGATACAGTGTTGTTAAGTCACAGAGCTTGAAAAGCTTTTGTTGTGATAATTCCAACAGAAGCAAAGCACTCAACTTGGGGATAAAAACATCTACTTAAGTACTAAATGTTGGTTTTATCCCCAGCCTCCCCTCCTACCACTGCTTATCACATTCATATAAGCAGTTACGTATATGCTTGGGGTCTTTATGTAGATTTAAGGTCATTATAATCAGGCTATATTGGTCTCTGGCTTACCTAACTTAGGTACATCTCTTTTTCACATCACTGATTGATGGCAGCTTAGATGTACACAATAGGAATGTAACTGAGACCAAGCTCAAACTGTAGAGCTCTGTGCTACAGCAGGCATGTCTACATGTGTAAATGCTGTGGGATGGGTTTACTCTAGAGTAAATAACTCTGGAGTAAGCCCATCCCAGGCAGACATCTACATGTGCAGGGACAAAGGAACAGATTTGCTGCTCCTGGCAGCAGTCTGCTCCTACCCCCTCCAGCCCTGCACCAGCCCCCTAAAGCAGCCAGGAGGAGGTCCAGGCTCCCTCTGGGTGCTAGCCCAGAAGCTGGCAGAGAACACAAGGCCAAGAGACAGACAAGGGCTGGGAGATTGCTCCCTGCCCCTGGGAGCTGCTTGCTGCCAGGGTGGGCTCTGTGGTGAAGCCCAGGTAGGGACAATGTCCCCCTGCCCCAGCAACAGGGAGCACCCAGACCTGGCTCCCTGACTGAGGACAGGGGACTTAGAAAGAGCTGCAGGGGAGAGGCAGATTCCACCCCCTGCCCCAATCTGCCAGTAGATCAGGGCATGGGACTGGGACCTGCCCCTCCCCGGCAGCCCTTTCCAAGCCCCGTGCCTTGATCATCCAGTCAGGGTAGAGGGATAGGACCTATCCTGGACTCGGACAGTTCCTGGCCTGCCCCAGGCTGCACAGGGAAGCCTGCACGTGCAGCCTGAAATGGGACAGTTCCCAGCCACCTTGAGGCTGCACATGCAGACTTCCCCATGCAGCCCAGGGCTGGTTGTGGAGCAGGGGCTGGAACCTCCCTGCTATTGCAGCAGGGGGACATTGTCCCCACCCAGGCTGCAGTGGCAAAGCCCGCCCCTGCAGCAGATAGCTCCCAGGGGCAAGGAGCAACCTCCTGCTCCTGGTCAGCCGTCTACACATGCCGTGCTGCACTGTAATTACTCAGCAGTTAATTTGCTACTTGCATTTTCAGGTAACAAATTAACTGCTGAGTAGAGGAAATTGATACACAGTAAGGGTGAGCATGTGTGGATGGTGACACGTACTACATAGTAATTAGCTGTACTGCACAGTAAAGCATCTCATGTAGAGATGCCCAGCATTGATAACCTCTAGGCTTTATATCTTGCTTTATACTTCATGGGGTGGTTACCCAGTCACTATTCAGCAAAAATTCAATATAGCGTAAAAATGGATGGACTTCCATGATGTCACAGCTAGAATACTCTCCTGAGCCAAAGTAGCTTGTTCAAAGCTAGCTGGGTATCTGTATGCTATAGTTCAATCTTAAGCACAGCCATGCCTGGCAACAAATAAGTAGCTTATTTGGGTCCTGCACAAAATTACGAGCACATATTTACTCCTACATATCGTGCGTGTAAAATAGAAGCTGCCATTTCAAAATTCAGCTTAATCCCTGTGCTATTTAGTAGTCTTTTACTGTAGTTTTGGATTTGCATATAAAGTTTCTTTGATACCTGTGTGAAAGCATTTATAAATCAGTAAATAATCACAATGTGAGAATGAAGATGCTAAAATGAGTTTTCACTGTTTTTTCATTATTATTAACCTGCCAGCCTATTCGCTTCTTCGTTTGTAATAATAATATAACTGTCTTTGTTGATGAGACCTCCCGTGAAAATAAATTAGGAAAGAGTGCAGCTATGGGTTCATTATATAATGTCCATGCCTTCAAACTGGGTTACTGAAAAATTCAAATCTTAATAGCTTCCCATTAATATAATCTTGGAAATTATTCCAGACAGTGATATTCACACACTGAATATCCTGACTCAGTTTATCCACAGTGCTGGGGATGGAGCTTTAAGAAAAGGTATCATATGCTATGTCTACACAGTATATTGGTTATTCCAAGCAAGGGTGTCATCAAGCAGGAAGAGTTGCTTCTACTAGAAATAGTATAGCATACCACTGCCAGGGACAGTAAGCATAGCCATGTTTTACCCTTTAGCACCCCAGTAACTGGGTGCCACGCCAGGGGTGGCCATGATGCCACCAGAGCTCCCCTCAGCATGTGTCACTTCTGCCATCTTGGGATATCTCCCTTTCAACTCACTTGCTACACCTTGGTGTAATTATGATTTCAGAGAAAAGGGAGGGCCCAGGGCCCCCAAGTGATATCTCATATTCATGAACACAAGTGCTACTGTTCATTGCCTTAAGGGCTAATTACATGGCCTCCTCATCTCACCTTTTATCCCCACCCATGCCTCACAGATGTTGCCAATCATTTGCGCATCATTGCGCATTAAGCCCCTTTGTCCAATCCAGTTAGTGTTGCATCCTTGGGCCTTCATCCCTAGCATCAAATCCAGTCAATTCATGCCTCTAAACCTGGAACCAATGTTCATGCCTCTAAACCGATGTTCATGCCTCTAAACCAATGTTGGGACCTCCATCCCAGCCCCTGCTGGGCTTGGGCCTCTGTACCTCAAACCATTTTGCCCTGGGCTTAGGCCTGCATTCTCTGCCTGTCCTGGGCTCAGGCCTCTGTCTCTTCAACTTTACCTCCAACACATTCTGCCCCTTGCGGGCTATGGGTCCGTGACCCTGGTTCTTGCCTCATCTGAAACTGTTCAGGAAGATCATACAGGGGAGAAGAGGATGTATGCAAAAGAGCCATACGATTGCTCAGAGCTCCAGTACAAAACTGGAGACAGACCTGTTGAAAGTTTCTGGGTTAGGGTCAGAGGGGAGAGCAAGAAGGGTGATGTTGTGGTGGGGTCTGCCATAGACCATCAGACCAGGAGGAAGTTGTGGATGAGGCTTTCTTCAGACAGCTGGCAGAAATTTCCCAATCACAAGCCCTGGTTCTCATGGGGGACTTCAATCACCTTAACAACTGCTGGGAGGGAAATACAGCAGTATGCAGGCAATCCAGACAGCTTTTAGAGAGTGTTGGGGGTGCCTTCCTGGTGCAACTGCTGAAGCGGTCAACTAGGGGCTGTGCTCTTCTTGACCCGCTGCTCACATGAGTGAATTGGTGGGGAATTCTTGGTGTAGTAGTGGATGGCAATTTGGGCAGCAGTGACCACAAGATGATAGAATTCAGGAGGAAAGAAAGGATGAAGAGCAGCAGAGTAAGGACCCTGGACTTCAGAAAAGCAGACTTTGACTTGCTCAGGGAACTCAAGGGCAGGATCCCCTGGGAAGCCAGTCTGATGGGGAGAGGAGTCCAGGAGCACTGGCTGTACTTTAAAGAAGCCTTATCGAGAGGGCAGGAACAAACCATCCCGATGCACAAAAAGACCAGCAAGTATGGCAGACCAGCTTGGCTTATCAGAGAACTCTTCAGTAAACCAAATCACAAAAAGGAACCTCATAAGAAGTGGAAACTTAGACAAATATCTAGGGAAGAATATAAAAGCATTTCTCAGGCATGCAGGGATAAAGTCAGGAAGACTAAAGCACAACTGGAGTTGCAGCTAACAAGGGATGTGAAGGGTAACAAGATGGTTTTCTACAAGTATGTTGGTAGCAAGAGGAGGATCAGGGAGTCTCTTACTGAAGGCAACCTTGTGACAGAGGATGCAAAAAAGGCTGATATACTCAATGCCTATTTGACCTCAGTCTTCACAGACAAGGTCAGCTCCCAAACTACTCCATCTGGCAGCAGTTTGGGGAGAAGGAGAGCAGCCAACAGTGGCAAAAGAACAGGTTAGGGACTATTTAGAAAAGCTGGACATATGCAAGTCCATGGGACCAGATGGGATGCACCTGAGGGTGATGAGGGAGTTGATGGATGTGACTGCAGATCTGCTGGCCATCCTCTTTGAAAACTCATAGCTATCAGAGACATCTCGGATGATTGGAAAAGGGAAAACATAGTGCCCATATTTAAGAAAGAGAAAAAGGAGGATCCAGGGAACTACAGACCAGTGAGCCTCACCTCAGTCCCATGGAGCAGGTCCTCAAGGAATCCAACTCAAAGCACTTGGAGGAAAAAAAAGTTATTAGGAACAGTCAGCATGGATTCACCAAGGGCAAATCATGCCTGACCAACCTGATTGCCTTCTATGATGAGATGAATATTTTTGTGAATGCAGGGAGGCCAGTGGATGTGGTATACTTCAATTTTAGCAAGGCTTTTGATACCATCTCCCACAACATTCTCGCAGGCAACGAAGTACAGGCTGGATGAATGGACAAGAAGGTGGATAGCAAACTGGCTGGAGCATCGGGCTCAGACATCTTGATTGCCTCCTGCGTCCCCAGCAGCCTGCTTCTCTTGCTGCCTGTCTTGCCTTGAAGTAGCAGAGCACCAAGCTCCCTGCTACAACCTCCAATAAATATTGGCTCATGTTCCCCCATCACATGGGGAACTTTTACGCGTTCTCTAGGGGTGGGGAGGGCAGCACTTTAATCAGAGTGACTTTGAAAGCCACACTAATTAAAGCACCTCTGCATCTCGTGCATTGGCGTCCCTATGCTTAAGGACAGCAGTGGGGGCATTTGAACTAAAACTCATTCAACTAAAGTAACCCTGCCACCATTTTTAAGCACAGGGACACTGATGCACAAGACACAGGAGGCTGCTGGAGCACAGTAATTGCCATGCTCCAGAAGACTCGATCAATCAAATCTGCTCTGACATGCTAGAATTCCAGCATGTCGGAGCAGCCGCTGAGCTCATGTATAGGCACCCTTAGAGTTGCATTTGAAATCCTAATTCAAGGGTCTGTTTCTGATCCCACACCAGTTTTATACTAATGGAACCCTAGTGACTTTTTTGAACCCATTCCTCCTGATTTACATAGTACAGTATAAGCTCCTCAGGCTACAGGTCTGGCTGAAAGGCAAGGCAAGGCAATAGAAAGCTAGTGAGAAAGAAAACAATAAAAAAAAGTGGGTTGACCCAAGGAGATCTCCGGGTCTGATTTTACAAAACCTTTTCTGGTCTCAGTTGTGCAAAACCAGAAAGTAGCTCAGGTTCTGCCTGCCAAAGACTAGATTCCATCACTCTGACATATACTGGGCATATCTACATGAGACACTTTTTGCACATTAGCCTAATAACACTGCACAGTAGCACATCACAGCAGAAACTGTGCTAATAGCCTACTGCACAGTGTTATTAAACTAATGCGCAGTACGCATCACTAAATAACCATGCACAAGTGCTACTGTGCAGTAATTCTAGGGACTGCACATTTAGTTAATATTTTATTAAGGAAATACTAAACTAAATGCACAGTATCTAAGGCACATTAATAAATATGTAGACACACCCACTGAGTAGTACTTAACTCTGCAAAAAGGTTCATTGGAGAGAATGCTGCTATGGAAAAGCAAGTTGCTACTCAAAAGCCCTGTTCAACATAAAATAAACTTTCAGCATGTTAATTGCATTCATGTCAATGAGATTATTTACATGCATCAAGGTTGTTATGATAAGCTAAATTTTGAACCAATCAGTAAAAATCTGTATAGTTCCAGTAAAGTCCATAGAACTACAGTATGCTAATTTACAC
>NW_017728932.1:9451925-9472226 GCF_001723895.1 Crocodylus porosus | reverse complement strand
TTTTTACCCCCTATGTATTTAAAAAAGGACTTCTTATTGTCCTTAATCTGGGAAGCTAGCCCCAGTTCCATCTCCGCCTTGGCCTTCCTAACTACCCCCCTACATCCCCGAGCAACTACAGAATAGTCCTCCCTGGTGATGACCCCTTCTTTCCATTGGGTGTAAGCCTCCTTTTTAGCAAGGAGACATTCCCTGATGCTTTTGGTGAGCCACGGAGGCTTTTGTGCTCTCCTGCTCCCTTTGATCCTCGTTGGGATTACCTTCCTTTGGGCTTGCAAAATTACAGCTAAAGATCTGGTCCTAAATTGCTGTCCCAATGATAGCCAATTACACAGAGGTGGGAACAGACTTTAATACCTGCCTAGGACAGTGGAGTTCAACCGTTTTTCTTGGCAGGCTGAAGGGGCAGTACCCAGGCCATCTGCATGCCAGATCCAGCTGCTGGTCACAGTCTGGCATAGGGCGGTCATGGCGGAGGGGGCAAAGGGGCTTCCTGGTTCCAACCTGGCCACAGTGAGGGGATGGAGGGGGTATGGTCCAGCCCTACAAGGGAAAGGACTGTGACCTAGCTCCAACCTACTCCTGTGGAGTGGGACAGGCCCAGCCCCATGGGGGAAATGGGATGTGCCCCAGCCCCACAGGGAGAAGGGGCTTGACCTGGCCCCATGAGAAGGAAGGGCCTCCCTCCTTGAGCCAGCCCCAACCCAGCCCCAACAAGGAAAGGGGACATGGCCCAACCCCATCCTGCCATGGAGGTAGGAGAAGCAGGTGTGACCTGGCCCCGACCTGCTGCATGGGGCTTGGGAATTTGGCAGTGGAGGAGAATGCCCATATATACTGCCATCTGTCCCCTACTGCCAAATTTCCCAATCCACAGGAAGTCCTGCAGGCTGGATAGTCCATGGGCCACATTTGGCT
This sequence comes from Crocodylus porosus, assembly GCF_001723895.1. Lineage (NCBI taxonomy): Eukaryota > Metazoa > Chordata > Crocodylia > Crocodylidae > Crocodylus > Crocodylus porosus. The sequence goes on along the minus strand of NW_017728932.1, from coordinate 9,471,308 downwards.
CACAAGTCAGAAACTGAGCATCCCTAGCCTAAGAGAAGACATGCTGTGTCTGTCTTAAAGAAACAATTCCACCTGCCTGTTGCTGTCCTTTTACAGCCACTTGTTCCCCCTCCAGGCAACACAGCTTTACCTACCTTAAACAGGAATCCACTGAGTAAACTCCAGAGGACTCCAAATCAAGCCTTATAATGGCTGAATAAAATTGAATTCATGCCTTCGCATATATCACTCTCTTTTATTAATGCCAGAGAAATATAGATCTGACAAGAAAAGGATGTAAGTGCTTGAATCATTGTTATTCAGCCATTATCTCTGCTATCTTGAGGTGCTTTCTAGTTTGTCCAGTGAATTTAAGTCAGCTACTTCGCATTATTTCAAAGCAGTGGGGTTTTTTTACATTTAATGTATGCAGATTCTGTTTCAGTATCTGAGCTTGAGAGCAGCCAGGGTAGGAGAAAATCATAACTAATCTCCATATCTCTCCCCTCCCCCCCCTCCCCCAAAAATATATATATAGCACTCTTTCTTGTGTTTAATTTTAAGTTTAAAGCGTTTAATTTTCTGGGAGATTTTGATGTTGACTTTAAATTAAATTCTCAATACATTCTTAAGTGGAAAGCTTAAGGGGGTGTGGGGGTGTGGGAAAGGTTGTTTTCCAACTGGTGTTGTCAAAGCAATCATGACTAGACTAAAGTAGTTCAGAGTAAAATTACAGGCATGTTTATAGTGTTGTTCCTGCCTTTGAACGTAATTAAGAAAGAGTTTTACTAGATGCCCAGCGCCTCTGCAATCAATCGAAGCATATGGTCAGTTTTACATATCTAAACAGGACAGCACAGACCTCATTTAAAACCTGCATTTTCATAGGATCCAAACCAGCCAACTGAACATCAGTGGGAGATCCACTTGGGCAGCAACTTACTGCCAACAGTTCTGTCTTTCCAGGACATGCACTTATAGCTTCTGGTGTTGTATCACCCTTGTGTTTCTCCTAGCCTCACAGCTCCTTTATAAGGGCGGGCAATGTTGGACTCCTTTATACCAATATGGAACTGAAGTACAGGCTAGAATAAGTAACTTGTCCTAAGTCACAGAGAAAATCTAAGACTGAGCTAAGAACCAAACCCAGAGACCAAGGATCTCTACTCAGTGTCTAGTCATTTAGCAGCATCCTGCAGGTTTCCTTTTTACCTAGGCTATAGTTTGATATTAGGGCAGAGGCTTTCAAAGCTTTTGTGACTAGAATATTTCAAAATAAGGGTACACATTTACCTTTTCTAGACAGGTTAGCATGGGCCCAATCCAAAGTCCATTAGAGTCAATGGCTGACTTCTCATGGATTTCACCATACCCTGGATCAGGCCACTAAATGAAGTTTTGACTCCATTTGTGTTTTCATGTCTATAATTCTGCATTACAAATTGAAACTACTCTTAATCAAAGCTTTGGTGACAATATCAGAAAGATGATGTGACATTTCTATGCCATTCTTCTATCCATTTAAATAGGATTCCAAAAGGAAGCTGACCTTTCTGCAGATGAATTATAAATGTCAAAATTGCAGTAATCCATCTTTCAATTACTGTCACCTTGAAAGTGAAAAATGCTGGAGGCACCACACTTAAATATTACCAACCCCAGATACATTTCAAATGCAATCTCTACTTGCAAGATGGATTCTTCGTTTTCAAATGCAATGAATACTGTGGTAAATTTTCTCAAAACTATCATAATGCTTCAGCTGGAGCTGAACACAGGTGATGCATGGGGCGGGGGCAGGGCACAGGGGGCACATGTCCTGTCTCCCTTCCCCTCCCCAGATTTCTATGCTGATGGTGGGGCACAGGACTGCAGCCCAACGGGGGCAGCAGCATGGGCAGCGCAGAGTTGTGTCCACTGTCAAAAATTATGCATCCTCTATGGAGCTGAAGATCTATTGGGAGCATTACAGCCAACTGGCACAGCTTTCCTAGTCAAATAAATAAAAAAGAAGCTGCTTTGCTTTTACCCTGATCCAGGAATTAAACCCTCTAGTGTAGTGCCAGCAACGTTTTACAAGCTGTGGGCTGAAACAACCCAGCTCTGGTCTAACACAGTCTGGGTGGCTTTGGATATTCATCAGCAAGGGGTAAGAAGTGTTTTCCTTGCACCCACATTGGGGCCAGCAAGCTGGAAGCTATGCCCAATGCCCAGCTGCTCACGCCTGGCCCAGGTCCTTGCTGCCTTGTCTACAGGCAAAGTTCTCCACCTACATGGACTGGATCCATTGGCTCCAGAAGCCAGATCTGACCCGTGAACCATATGTTGATACCCTCTGCTCCCATGCCAATCCACATGGAATACTATTGTCTGTAAGGCAATATGTCATTTTAAACCCTCTAACCTGGGGCAATTTGGAAATGTTGCCACAAATCTTGCCTATTAGAAAGGCAGGTAAGTGCAAGTAAGTGCAGTGCCCAAAAGTGGTGCTGGGAAGGAAAGCAACGTTCCAAATACGTTTGCCCCTCTAGTTCTGGGGGCAGTAATTTGCTTTTGACCTTTACCCGTGGCAAACCAGTTCACACCAGTTCAGCTAGCACATGGAGATCCACAGCCAAGGTTTTACCCACACCTTCCTGTTTCCCCACACCAGCTCTTGATGGAAACTGCAAGCATCCAGGGTCTAAGTAGTCCACACAGATGACTTAAAGGCAAAGCCTAGAGTCAGTCCAGTGGACATGTTCAGCAAAACACAGAACTAAATGAATTCAGTGGGAGTGTATGAGCTGGTGAAACTGATTGCAGAATTGGACCCACTGTAAATTTTGGAGATCTAATGATGTATGTAGCTCATTAGTTTTATTTATTCTAAATATGAGTAATTACTAACATAGCTTTGATTTCTCCCCCATACCCATAAGCTTTTAAGAAATCGTATGCAGCTTTTTAGCTGGAAAAATCCCCTTCCAGTAAGGTGTGCCACCATTCTTTGCATTTTTTTCCTTCTCTAATGAAGCCAATCATACTATTTCAGAGATGAAAGATGCATGACTTGGGGCCAATAAGAGGAAAAAAGCAATTAGAAATCTGACTGCTAAGGTAATGATGCATTATTTATCTCTGAGATATATTGAATTAGCAATGACATATAAACATAAGATAATTTTTTTCAAAGTCCCTCTCCTGATAACAAATATTTATAATGTTGTTTCTTAATGTTGTACATAATTAAAAGGGTTTTATTGGATCCCCTCCGTTATTTCAAGGCTGTGCAAGAATACAAGCAAGTGGTCAGTTTTACACATCTGAACAGGGCACCATGGATATCAGTCATGAGCCTTTGCTATCATAGGATCCAAACAAGCCAGTTTTCCATTAAGGGGAGGTTTGTCTGAGGAGCAACATGCTGCCAGTTGTTCTTCAGTGACAGCCCCATTGCTGTAGCAGCCTGAGTATCTCATCAGCAAACGTTATCCTCGCAGCATCACTGTATAATACAGTGTGGATGTATTCTCATTCTACAGCTCATTGTCATTAGAGAGGGAGAACTGAGGTGGAAAAAGCTATTTGGCTATGGTGTTAGAGAAAATCTCCAGCTGACTTGGGAACTGCCTATGGTCTCTCAAGTCTCTGCCCCATGCTTTATCTGCTAGACCATCCTTCTCCCCATCAGAAGGTCTTCTGGAAAATATCTGCTTTGTGTCTATGCTCAGTCCCATTATTAAACAAGAGGAAGAGAAAAGGAAAACCCAAAATTCCCATTTAAAAAACAATAACAGGAAAAATTAAAAAAAAAAACCACACCAACTTTCTTACAAATGTCACCACAAACTCACTTGGCACCTCCTGGCAAGGGAATTTGACTTGCAGTCTCTCACTAAAGTATGCTTACAGGCCAGAGCCTCAGCTGGTAGAAAGCAACGCAACTCCATTCATTTCAGCAAACCTAAGCCAATGTCCACCAGCTGAGAAGGACGTGTGTTTTTTGTTCCTGAAAAACATACGGAGTATCCTGATGGTTTGGCACTGTGTTTGCCTGATGTAATTTGAAATGAGTGCTAAGTTGTGCAAGAGAAGGCTGTGGTATGGAGTCTAAAACCATTCTGCCCCCTCCCCCCCCCCAATTTTTTTTTGGCAAACATCTGATACTTGAGACAATCTGATACATTCCAAAGGCAAAGTATTACCTCTTCAGAGCCCTTTTAAATGCTCCCCAGGAACAGTCAGAACTGTCAGGGTTTATTTAACCTTACCCAAGGAGGAGGAAGACCTGCAGCAGAAATGGCAGAATCATCCCACCTCTTCCTTCTGTTGCTGGAAGAATCTTAACAAGGCGTTCCTCTGAGCTCCGAAGGGATCCTCCATTATATCCATATCCTAGATAACTTCTGGAAGACCAATCCCTGTTGCATTATTGTCACAGGGATACCAGGTAACATGTTTATTCCATGGAGAACAGATTAATTTAACCCTATTGATACTAGCTCATGTACTAGATGTGTGTCCCAGTCCAGAGACCACTGAGGTCAATTGAAAAAATACCTACTTGACTTTGCTGTGTTTTGGATCAGATGCAAGCAACCTTGAAAACTTAAAGCTTCCTGCTGACCTGAAAGAAGTATCTTTCTGACTGGGACCCAGTGTCATTCAGCAAAGCTCCTTGCAGGATGGATGGAACATCCCCTTGTATGGCAGCTAAAATCGTATGACGCCAGGCTGAGACACTGGGTAGAGGCACTGATGCCTGATTAAATGTGAAAATGGAGCATCTGACTTAAATGAGGAGCAAAGCCTGAAGCTACGATGCTTACCACCCACAAAATGTGCATGCAAAAAACAAAAACAAAGCGGTCGCTTAGGTGTCAAAATGACAGTTCTAGTTCTGTGCAAAAGTAAGTGAGCTTCATTTAAATCTTTTTTTTAACATTATAAAATAACTATTAATGTCTATATAAGAACTGTCTAATATCATCTCTTAGTATCCCAGAAACAGGAGAAGATAAATGACAAGAGAAAGGGAGGCACTATTAGACAGTCATAGTAACAGTTTACATAGAATCTGATGGTATTGGCTTTGCCTTAATGAAATGTTATCGGATTATGGTTTCCTTCAAAGCTCTCCTACACTAGACAGACCAAACACCACAGGAGAGAGCTTTTTAATTATCATTATGCAATGGAGGCTAATTCTGAATACATGCTCATTGTTTTCTAACTGCAGGCTACATAAAGGACTTTAATACTGCTGAACTTGATCTTAGCCCACAAGAGACTAAGGTGTTGATCCAAAAAGACAATTAAGTCAACAGGAATCTTTCTATTGGCTTCAAAAGGCTTTGGATTGGGTCCAGGTTCTTCGGGCACATCCCTCTGCACACACATTCTCAAATGCCATGCAAATTGGCATCCTCCACTCCAACAAATACCAAGATGTCAGAAGGGATAAAAGATGGCATTGATTAATCTTCCTATTCTAAACATCCCCCTTTGGATTATCATTCATTTTCATTGTCTCTGCGAGTAGCACACTAACATCAGGAAATATAAAAGGGGTAAAAGAGTTCGACTTAAAGTGATGAGATTCTAAATGTACTTCTCAAGAATATTCTACACTTCACGATTTTAATCAGAGAGCAAAATTAGTCTGACATTTCATTGATCTCCTCTCTCTAATCAAATCGCCCAGTGGACAAGTTCTTTTTTTGCCTGCCACATTGGGGCTGACAGCTTTAATCTGTCTCATACTTTCCCCTGAACAAAGATGGGTTTTTTCCTATCCCATAAAATGAAAGATACTTATTTTCTGTTTCTCAGCTAAAAATAAATGGTCTGTAGCTTCTCAAACATCAGCACTATTGCTATTATTTATATTACAGGATCACCTCAAGGACCAACAAAGAACAGGGCCTCATTGTGCTACTTACAGTACATACACATCTTATTTTAAAGAGCTTTCAGTCAAACAAGAAAAAGAGAAAGGAAGCATGATTATCTCTGTAGGTGCCAACTCTGTGGGTGCTCTGAGCCACCAGAAAAAATTAGTAGGAGCTCAGCACCCATGGAGCCATGTTTGCAGATGTTAAAAAAACCCCAAAAAACGCTCTTTACAGGAAAATGCAGTGCGTTACTTCAACCCAGCTCTGCAGCATCTGTAAAGATTGGGAGCGTCAGCAGGACTGTTTGGCACTTTTAAGTCAAACTGATTCAATCAGCTATTACATAAAAGTGCCCAAAAAAGCCCCATTAAACCACCTGATCTTTACAGACATTACAGAGCCAGGCTGAAGTAATGTGCTGCCTCTCCTGGGCGTGCACGGGGGCTTGACACCACTTTATGCCAAATTCGTGTTGTTTTTTTTTGTTTTAAGGTCTTCAAGTACCCACTGCCAAAAAGCAAAAAAGTCAGCACTTATAATTATCACCACTTGGACAGATGGGCACAGAACAACTTTTCCATGGATATGCCTGAAGTCTGCGGCAGGGGTGGAAACTGACATTTAGACAAGTTCCAGCCCAATCTTAACCATCAATCTTAAGATCTTCTGTACACAATCAGGGGTCACTCAATTAACCATGTAGCAGTAAATAAAAAATGATGTTGTCCTAAGTTAAAATCATAAGCAATGCCTGCATAATTTCCTCTTCTGCCCATCTCTGATCTAATAAAAGGGGCAACAAACCCACCTGAACTCCCTCAAAAGTGCTGGAAGCAACAGAATTCCAGTCCTCTCCCCACTGGCTCTTTGGAGGACAACCCCCCCACCCCCCCAATAACCAGCACATGTAGTTGGGTACTTGCACTGGGAAGGAAGAAAGAAGTGTCCAGAAATACGCCCTCTCTTTGTGGAGCCAGATTTCCAAATGGAAATCCACATGACAGTGAAAGTTGGTCAGTCACAGAGGCTACCTAGCTCTCTTGGCATTTCAACAGTTGTTCCTAATTGGTGCTATGTTTTTTTGCAATTAGTTCCCAAAGTTAGACGCCAGAGATGCCAGCCTCAGGGGCTGGGTAAATAATTTCCTGTACTGATGCATCAGCATCTGGGCTGTTGACTTACTGTACAATGTCCCCTATACTCTCATGATGTCATCAGAAGGGATGAAGATGACTGTAAGGAGGGTATCTAGCACTTCCAAAAAGAGAATCCACCCACTTCCCATGCCCTTGCTAAGTGCCACAGAGGTCACAAGGAGACCTCAGATTGTCCTTTTTCACTAGGTTCACATCCTGCTTGCCTTATTCAAATGAATGATTTTATTGATTGCTAGTGCAACTTTACAGGCCTGAGACAAGCAGGATTTGATATGATGAGTTACCTTTTATCTAACCTCAATAAACTTACAAGAATGCGCAGTTCTTATATAGTCCCTAAGAAAGCTCAACACTATCAGTGGATGCCAGCTGATTAAGTTTTGGTGGAAATCTGGCCAATAGCATGTGTGCACTTTTGAAAATCTAATCCTTGTTCTAAGCAGCTGAAAAGTTGGTCAAAATTATGAGTGCTTAACAACTAAAAGTGCAGCCCTGACCTCTTCTGAAAAGCTGGCTTTAAGCAACCACAGAAAGCTTCTAGGCAAGGAAAAGAGCCACAGAAATAAACTTTCCATCTGCAATTTCTTCCTGGCTTCTCTCTTCTTTAAATATAGCCCATTTATCTTGTGTTTTCCCCCTCCAGAAAAACAACTTTAAAAATGGCAAACTGAAAGCCTAACTTGCCAAGAACAAGATGAAATACCAAAGCAAACATTTCTGTTAAAAATAACTCCTTTTTGTTCTGAAGTTCCACAATCTAAAAGGTATGATGAAAGTGCAATTTGTACTGAAGTACAACGCTACATTATGAAGCAGTTTCTTGGGTCCAATTTGCCATTCTAACATGTTAGATTGGGAACCAGGTTTTTCTTTAAATTTTAATTTTCTTTGGAGACTGATAGACTGAGAGCACCACCCATAGTTGACAGTACTCCTTAAGGCTGAAGGAAAAAGGAAAAAAAATCAAAGCAATAATACCCTAAAGGATAAGAGCAAAAGGAAGAGGTCTGATCCCCATCCTAGACAGAAGTAGCTTGGTATTGGCTGCTTTGTAGACGAAACATTTTACCTTAGATAAAAGGGCTGCTGCACCCAGTGTTTTGCCTCGTCTTGGGAAGCAAGAAATGCCACCATGACTACTCTTCACCCATACCTTTGCCCTCAGGCACACCCTGGTTGAAATCCCACCATTTGCAGAGGTCTAACACAAAACCTGGGGTCTTCATCACAGGCTTAACTTCCACTTGGGCACCAACACAGGACCTTCTGCAAGGGAGTCAACTTTGCAAGATAATCTAAGAGTTCAGGATCTTAACCCCTGGGCCTTGGGGATCCTTGAAGATTTAAGTTATATTTTAAGTGTTTGCACCTTCTATTTTAGATATTTATATCTTATAAGTCGATAAAGCTCAAAAGTGTTAGAAATATATTGAAACCTTTAATCTCATTCTGCTGGGCTAAGTAGTTGTTAGACTGTATATATTTATATTTGATGTTTAAGTAAATTTGGATCTTAGCAGAGTTAAAGTTAAATAATATCTGCTGAAACCCAGGTTGGGATTATATCTTGAAGGGTGGTATAAGATTGGATGGATATAACCCATCATTTATGTTATTATGTACATATATATTCCGTACCTTTATATGTGTAAATTTGTAGTGTAGTAGAGTTTTGAGCATATAATCTTTGTTGGGGTCCTGCTGGGGCCCTTCCCTGCCATTTACCCATGTTTGTCAGGACTTACCTGTTGTTTATCTGTTTGAGATCAAATTGTTTATCTGTGTATTGTTTAATGTCATTTAAGGCGGTGTAATCTTTTAACCTCTATTAGTAGGCTATAGTGTTATGTGACAATTGTATATTTATGTGTATGTATTTATCAATATCAATTTCTTCAGATCTTGTATATACTAATAAATGTGTATATAGTTAAGTTATAAAGTGCCCCAGTTGGGCTCAATAGGGGAAGGAGGGAAGCTGTGTACAGCCAGCAGCTTTCCACCCACAGCACACCTGTCCTGCTAACATTTCTCTTCAATGTGAGAAGGGAGTACACAACCAGGTACACCCGGGTTACACTAGTTTTTGCTAATGAGTTTGGACTCCAGAAAGAGAGATGTGCCAGACACTCCATGAAGCCCCATAAAGCCCCAGCTGTTGCTATTGCTATTCTTTTCATATGGAAGATACTTCGTTTTTATATGGAAGGTACTCTACAGTTACGGCTAGAAGTACAAAACCCTAAGGTAGATACATACTCATATATTATTATTATATTATTATATGTGGCCTATAGGAAATGGATATCCTATAATGAAATTATTATAAATTTTAGTATTATTTAATTGCATAGATCTCATATTTTATTGAGAAAAATCAGCAAAGATCAAGAAATATTTCTTCTTCCTGTTATCACTTTATTCTCTCTCCTGTTTTTTTTTCTTTCTTCCTATGGTAGCAATGGTGAATACTGATGAGAGGTATTTGTTTAACTGTCCTCAGTCATTTCCATGCTAATTAATCAGGTTCCAACATCCACATTTTGTGCAGGTTAGGTAAATTCTCCAAAAGTGGATAATATTAGCCCAGACCCTTCCCTGTTGCACAGAGAATATTTCAAGCAGGGCTGGGTAGCTAAAATGTCAGGGATTTTAATGCATTTTAATTAAAATGCCAGGTAAGAAATTCATTTGAAAGATGATAAACAATCAAGATCGCCCATAGCCCATCGCTGGTGTATAGATAGAAGTCTAATCCAATTTATGCAGCTTGCAAGCCGATAGAACAATTAATTTAAAAATGAATTTCAGTTGAGAAGAAAAGCTACTTAAGGTCTCTACATCTCCAGGTTGAGTAAGCCACAGAAGACAATCAAATGCATTTTCTTTTCATTCTTTTCGTTTATTAATCATCCGACTAGAGCGATTACTTCTTAACAGAGATTAATCAGAGCCTTGCCGGCTGTGTACGTACAGGCCTGGCATTAGTTTCTTGAATATATCTGTGTAATACTTTATAACTTGTGCTAGGAGGAGGGCAAAAGAGTTTCTTGCTGTTAATTTTTATTCCAAGCCTTCCTATATAACAAAGTCAGCCACAGAAGAATGTATCATAGCAGTAGGGTGGAAATGTCGAAAGCACATAGCCCCAACAGCCAGATACAGAATGTGGGTTTCTTTGCAGGACAGATCCAGTTTTGGAGGTAAGATGAGCGACATCAGGGAGCTGTGGGGTTAATGCAGCAATTGCTAGCCCTCTGCTACTGACACATCCCAGCGGGGCTCCATACCCCAGAGTTTGGCAGTGGGTACCTACCCCAATTCTCCATGTCCCCTCTAAGGAGCTCTATAGGTTAGAAAACACCCCGTCAGTAAAACATTGCTATAAACGAGAAGAAATCAAGAGGAGCTTTGCAACTGACTTCATTGGTAGCAGAATCAGACCCTTGCTGTTTGGGGATGACCTACCCCTATCCAGAATGCTGCATCCTACAAAAAGAAGAGCCCCCAGAGTAGCACAACATTCATTTACATTGCAATTAGGGCCTAACCTGTGCACAAGGTCTCCCATTTAAATGTGCAGTTGCATTGTCTTGGAAACTTGGCTGTCACATTTCATCATGCTCAAACATGATGCATTTTTCTCATCTTAAATGCTTGTAAATCAGAACCATGCTCCCCAGTTACAATTCTCTGGCACTACACAGAAGTTGGTTACCTGCTCTGGCTGATAGCAGATAGAAATATAAAATATACCTATCTTAGCTTACGTCTAACAATCCCACTATATCAGAGCCATATGTATCAGAAATAATTTTTTCTGACTCCTTTCCACAGCCCTAAACCTGAGTTTTGGGGAACTGGGTAAAAATCAAGATGGTATCCAAAGAATTCCAAGTTTTAGATTTAACTAAGGAAAATTTGCAAAAACTAAACTCATTCACTCTCTACAAATATCCCCCAAGTCATATTACTATCCAAATCCTACTGAACTGAATTAATTAAACAAACTCCAACCCATCTGTAACTTTGAGTTTGCAAAATCAAACTCAAATGAGTGATGCAAAACTAATTTTGTCTCTACGGGCATCTATACATGTGCTCCTGGGTGGGAGGGGCAGCTCCACTCTAATTAAAGAGCCTGAAGCATCATGCGTATTCAGCATCCAGTGTTTCACAATGGTGGTGGGGGTGGTTCAACTAAAGCTCATTCCACAAGCTTTAGTTCAAGTACCCCCACCACTATTTTGAAGTGTGGGGATGCTGAATACACATGATGCGGAGGCTGCTGGAATGCCTTAATTAACATGCAATTTAGCACATGTTAGAACAGACTTCTGGCACATGTATAGGTGCCCTATTAGAGCAGCCTATTTCTTTTAACTCCACTGGAGTTTCTTACTAGTTACTCCATGCATGTAACACACAATTTGTGATTTAATACCAAGCGTTCCTCTACCAAGTACGTTTGAACAGCTGTTGGAACAAAAAGCATCAGAAACCAATTCATTCTAGGATTGTAATGAAGCTACCTTCTGGTGCAAACTAAGTAAAGACATCAATCATTGGGAGCCAACTAACCTTTCTGTGTCCATTGCTTCTGATAAGAGCCATTGTTAAGCTGTCTTATCACCTAGTTCAGCAGTAGAGCAGCTTTAAGGAAAGAAAATTTTTCTGCAAAATACCATAAAGTCACACTCATAAAATACTCTCCATTAGTTCAAAGGAGGAAACTTTCTGCGAGTTGTTGATACCTGATCTAAGGTAGAACACAGAGGGGGTTTTTTTACTCACGTTCTTCTCCACCTACATTTTCATTTAATTACAAGTAAATTGCATAATGGATTGGTTTTCAGAATAGGTCAATCCACTGTGGGAAGGAAAATGCCAAGGCTGTTTAACTCCACCAGCTGTCTCAAATTAGCTTTTGAATTTTGCAGGAAAATAAAGTAGGTTGGAAATGGGTGATCTGTGTGTAAACTTCTCAGGAAAAAGAGCTCACCTTTCAAATTCCAAGGGCTTACCTTTAATGCAAAACTATTGGTAATTTTGTATCAGTGGTATTAGAGGCATGTGAGGTTTTGGTATCCCAAGAATACCAAGGCCATTAAGGGGGCTGGTTTGATGATTATATTTACATTTGAGCTTCAGCTGGGTAAACCTCAAACAAGATATGGTGTGAATATTAGTACTCAGCTACGTGTGAGAAGTGAACCGAATACTCAAGAGTGGTGGCTTGGTGCTTTCATGAGCTTGTGGGATGTGCCACTTGTAGGTGTTATAAAGCTTCAGGCCCTTCCTAACTGACCATTGACCTATTGACAGCATCAGGGTGGGACCTAGAGTATGTCACCCAGGTCTCCTGATCACTGTTTCTTCTCACTTGCCCTAACTTTGATGTTATAGTACAGGAAGTCACTTCCCCTGCAGGTGACCTTCCTGGCCAAACACTCTGGCTTCTTCATGAGGCTCCAGACTTCCCCTTTACCCCACTCTAACCACTTCCAGCCTCTGGAAAAGATAATCAGTGCCAGGGCCTACTGGTGTTGCCCTGCTGGTATGGGTCACAATAGCAGTCCTTGGCGGTAACCTGTAATAAGGACAATTCCTGATCCTGCCCTTCTCCCTCTGCAGTCCCACAGGGTGCATAGATGCTCAGCCCCCCAAGAGTCTTCAAACGGGTAACTCCTTTAACTCTAGAAAAATACATAACTCAACCCCAAAATCTGTAACAAAGAATGGCATCAGCTGCTGCTATATTCCTTAAATCCTCTTTCAAGGTGATAACTCCCTAATAGAGTCCATTTATCATAAATCCAATTTACTGTACTGGTCCTTGCCACCTGGAGACAGCCAGTCAGCTTGCTGGCTCTTCATTGCTCCCCGTCCCATTATTATGGACCTTTACAGGCTGGCCACTGCCCCTTCCCAGTCCCAGCCCTTCTCTCTAAGGGATTAAAGTCCTGGGGTATAATCCCCGTGCCAGTCCTTCACTTCTGCTGAAGGGTGGGAGATGCTCCAAAACCCAGGCCACTCACCTTCTCCGCAGCCTCCTTGGCCTCTGACCTGACTCTTTTCTCTCTGCCACCTTCCTTGCCGGCATCCCCAACGTCCACTCTGATGTCCCTTGCAGGCTGCTGTGGGGAACTGGCGCTCCTCTGAACGCCATGCAGAACAGACAGACTCACTGGCTCCATTCTACCCACCTTCTGCTCCCTGTCAAGGGGTTGCTCCAGCATCTGCCACTCGGGCATGCCACTGGCGTCCACACAAGGCCCTTCACCAGAGCTGGAAGTACCTCTGTCCACACGCTCTCCACCAATCCAGAGGACAAGGGTGCTACAGAAAGGCTGCACCAGTCTCAACTCACTGCTCCTGTGCACTGCCTTCACTGAGATAGGTAGGGGGCGCAGGTCACCCTTTCGGCTCTCTTCTTTCCTTTTAAACAGGGGCTGAGAGTTGCTCTAACTTCTCCTGCTCACAAGATGTTCTAAAATACTACTACGACTGCTGACGATCACTAGTGTACAGAAAAGCGGAGCCCTATTTCCCTTGCCCTGTGCATGCTCTTGCATTGGCCTCAGGAGCCAGGGTTGATAATGAAGACTTCACAGTCCTGCATGACCAGAGGCAGGCAATTATTTTGGCTGGAGGGCCACTTAACGAGTTCTGGTGGGCTGTCAAGGGCTGCATGGGTAGTCCCACCCCTTGACAGTTGCCCTGCTCCCAATTGCCATGTTGGGGCCAAGAAGTCCTGCCCCCTAACCCCTGACCTTTGCCACTGGAAGTCCCTCCCCTTGAAACCCCCCCCCCCCAATACTCCTTTTGAGAGGTCTGGGGTTGCCAACTTAGAACCAGGAAAAACCCAAATCATACACTAAAGGTCAAACACCTACTATAACACATTTTAATTTTATTACAAAAAATATTTTTGTCATGATTTGTGTTTGTGTAGTGTATATACAGGTGATTACATAATAATGCAAAATAAAGTCTTATTCTTGTATACTATGTGCAAATATATGGTGGGATGTGGGTATATGGCGGGGACCCCCCACACACTCCCCCACATGGCATATGGCCCCCATTGCCAGCAGTAGCAGTAGGTGGGGATCTCAGGGTGCTCATGCCCAGTGCAAGCGCTGGCACTCAGTAAGGCATGGCTCCAGCCAGTGCTGCATATGGAGGTGAGGGGAGAGGGAGTGCAATCTGGCCAGCCACTTCTATTGCAGAGGCTCTGCATCACGCACCTGCAGATCCCACACTTGCACCATAGAAGCCCCTCGCTGCAGTGTGCGGGGTAGCAGGGGGCAGGGGTCCCTGCACTCCACACAGAGTCTGGGGGCCTGAATGGCAGGGGGTGGGGAAGGCAACGCAGCGCTGGTCAGCACCGCATCCCACTGGGCGCCAGTGTCTGTGCCAGGCACAAGCACTCTGAGCCCCGCCAGCTCCTGCTGCTACTGGCAGCAGGGGCTGCACGCCATGTGTGGGAGTGGGGGAGGGATGCCCACACCCCCCAACTCTCCCTCCCACCCACGCTCTGCCCAGCTGAGTTCTGAGTTCCTGGTGCCCCCCTGGGTGTGGGCTCTGTACTGCGCTGCTGCCCAGCTGCAGCTACAGCTTCACCACCTCTGCCCTGGCCCCCACCACTTCCCTACCTGCTGCCAGGAGTGAGCTGGATGCAGGGGAAGCCAAGCAAGCTCCCAGGGGGGCAGCTGCAGCATGGGCAACGGCAGCCCCACCTGGAAGCTGCGTGCTGACAGGGCTGGGTCCTTCTACTCACAAAGGTGTGAATGAAGTGCAATAGGGTATGTTGTGGGGTGTGTGTATACATGGGTGCCTCATACCTGACCTTGCCAGAGGAAGGGCTGAGCTGGGTACAATTCATTGGTGGGCACACCAGGCTTAATGAAAGTGCCTGGCAGGCCAGATTCAGACTACGGGACATATTTTGCCCACCCCTGTACAAGATCCTTCCACAGCCAGCTATGGCTTTGGACACCACCCTATATTATTTTTAAGAAAGGGCTGACAAAAGAAAACTCAGCAAAAAGAAAGACAGAACACAGGGCAAAGAGAGATGCAGTAGCACACAAGAAGAGAACATAATGCATCAGTCATGTATAAAACAGAGAACAAATCCACAATGCTGAATTAAGCGAAAGAGGAAGACGACATGATAGAAAAACCCGAAGACTTTAGTTTACCCCCTGAGAAGTTTCAGGGATTAGCTTTCAGTAGTTACTCAGACTCCATGCTGCAAGCTCTCTATTTTTCATCTGTCATGAGTGACCAAGAGAGAGGTGGCAGATGCTACAATTTGGCTGTGGCTTCTGGTTCAGCTGCTATGAGCCATCCAAAATGTTCTGATACAGGGAAGGAGAGGCATCGTCTAAAAAACCATCTGTCACCATAAGGAAAAGGGGACAGAGCTTATTAAAAACACTGGAACATTTTTCTCTGTTTTGTTGTTGTTTAAAGAGAAGCGAGACCTTGATCCAATTCCTTCTGAAGTTCATGGCAAGGGGTCGGAAAGACAAGTCTGGAGACTGAAACCAGCTCATTACCCACATCACAGGTACAGCACAAGCAGTGGCACTGCAAAATTTGTTTAAACTGTCCCTAGCATGCTTCAGTCCTGCCCAGTAGAGATTAGTACTTGAGGCAGGATGAGAGTTGATTCTCCACATCCACTCACAGTCCACTGTCTCTTCTAAAATGGTCAGCAAAGGTTCCCATTTTGTAACAATTCAGCAGCAGTGGGGTTTTTTAAGTAAAATGGCTCTGCAACTTCTCGACACTCATCTTCATCAGTTTGATAGCTACAAATGCAATCGCTTGGCTAGAGATCACCTGGCTAATCAAAGACTGGTGCTTCTGAACATTAAAGGTTCGCTCCTGCATTGTAGAGCCAGTGGATTTTTGTTATTAACTTTAATAAGAGCAAGGTCAAGCCCTGCTTTCTCATTCAAAATAAGAGAAAAATGTTTTATAATAGAAGGGAGGGAGGGAAATAGAATGTGATTCTTCTACAATAAAAGCAAGTCTAGGGGTTTTGGGTTAGCTATGCAACCTGTTGCAAGGTTTAAGATTTCAAATGAAAGACAGGTTGATGAGTTATAGTATCCCTGAACAAGTTGAATCTGCATTTCCATAGTAGAAGTAAAAATCAAAGCATTGCATTAAAACAAAGGGTACTTTGCCTGCCACAAAGTTTAATCGAATCAATATTGTTCGATGCTACTGCTATATACTTCACTTTGTTAAAAAAGTGGGAGTGCGTGCCGTGCATCTGAATTAGTCTAATAATCCAAACAAATGCTGCAACAACTAAGTGGGGGGTTTTGTTACTGTCTCATTCATTAGGAAGAGTAAGAACCATGCTGGCCGATATATGCAATGTCAAACAAATTGTTGAATGGTTAATACATTTGATTCATATTCGGCAAAAAAAGCCAAAGATCAACAGGTGAGTGATCAAGAGCATCTTAAACCCAGAGGGATGCATTTTCAAATAGCCTCTTGAACCAGGTCAACAACATTTTCAAATACATCCACTTTCAGGTGCAGAAGCAAATATTCATGTGCAAATCTACACTTGATTACACACTGTTATCTATTTTGCACATGCATCTCTGGATACAAATGGATGCACCCCCAAATATTGCAGGTCTAGTGGGCTCAAGCAAGCTTTGATCAATTTATTCTATGAAAATTGTTGTTTACCAGCTTCTTACTCTTCGCAACTTATTTCTGGGTTTATTCTTTCTGGGTGAATTCAGTTGCAGGTCTTCACTTGGAGAACTGGACTACCAACCAAGATGGATTGTGAAAAGCTGAATCAAACATCCTGTGAGAGATGATACACTCAAAAAAAGTCATCCACACCCATTCTACATCCATTACACTACCAGTATTTAACAATAAAGTTCCTGCTGGTTGAACAAGCTATTCTGTTTATCTTGAAGATCTCTGTGAAATTTTTTAGGTCTCTGCTTATATTTGCCCAGCACGATGTGACCCTGGTCTGTGACTAATGACTTCTAGGTGCTAGCAAAATATAAGTAATAGTCGAAACATCAGTAATCCTAACTATAGGAATAGACATGGTACGCCTTGGGCCTTGTCCAAAACCAGTCAAGACAAGAGGAATTTTTCCATCCCCTTGGTTCAAGCCTTTCGGAACAAAGATTGGGTTAAACTTCAGGGATCATAACTTGTAAAACAATCTCTTTCCACTTAAAATTTGCCTTTCCTGGATCTCCTTTCCATCTCAGCTGGGTTTCACTGGTGTGGATATCAGCTTTTGCATACTGCACACATGATTTCATATACTTGCACACACATGAAATCATACAGCCAAGAACCTTCACTGACATCAGTGCAAGTGGGCTAACTTTTCCTGCTTCACTTTTCCATAGACAGAAGAAAGATTGAGAAGTATTAACTATAAGCCCACCTGACTCTTCTTCTGAGCTCATTGACTTAAATGGTACGTTAGGTGCAGAGTGCCTTCAACAGCCAGTGGTTACTGAAGATGCATGGCCCCTTCCAAGCTCTATATGATAAGAACAACAGCTGTCAAGAGAACTCTGTGCCCACTCTTGAATTTTTCTGCATCTCCCCTACTTACTCCTAGGCAGCTTCGCTACCCTCTGCAAAGATAGTAAGTAGCCTAAAAAAGTGATTGCAACGGTTAGATTTATAACCAGTATGCAAAGAAACTCAATATAATTATCTTACATTATGTACTTCACTGGTCCCACAATTATAATTATTACAGTGGGTAATTATTTTTAAAATAAAGAACAATAGGAAAACCAGGATGATATAGCAACAAAAGTCAGTTATGATATTGTATAAAATGCAAGTATTGAAAAGCCAGATAATGTGTAATTAGACATAAAGTGTATTCAAGCATATATTTACAGTGTTCATTACAATGCAGGGTAACAAGTCACTAGAGATAAAAATAAGCTCCAAATATAATAAAAGTCACCATCAATTTTGCATGCCAGAGGAACCCTTAAAAGTAAGTAAGAAAGTTGGTTCCATTTTGCAAATAAACGTCACATTAAAAACAGCAATACACCAAAGGTAACTCTCCATACACTCCTCATATACTTTTTCAGGTAAACTATTTCCCTGTATTTACTTCTGAAAACAATCTTTTTACCAACTATAAAATACATTTGTATTAAAGTAATCAGAAAGGGGGGGGGAGTGAAGTCTATTTGTATGCTGAAGCTATATCATATAAAAATAGCTTAAGAACCCACTGTATTCATAACCTCAGCTTCAGTACAAATGCTGTAGTCATTAAAAAGAAATATAGTGTGGCAGGCCTGGATTTATCACTGGAGTTTGCTCACTGCCGTAAAGAATGTCCTCTATTAATGACAACAGCTGTTGGTTTAATAACCCTAGAAAAGATCATTAAATTCCTTCACATTTCCCAGAAACAGATGGAAGAAATGCAGAAGTGTTAAAACATATGGGGGAACATATTGAAATCCAGCAGTCTCCTGCAGTGGCTAGGCCGTCTAATACTATAAGCTCTCATCTTACATCAGTCTACTCTTAGGTGCTTAAGGTGTATGCGTTGAAAAGATTATGTAAATACTGAGCAGAGGAAGAGGAAGCATGACAGGCTGTCGGTAGCATTTGCTTTGACATTTTACCATAACTTGCTGTATGTTCACAGTTAATTATTTCTCTTCTGCTATACGTCCCTATTAAGTGCTTCCTTCAGTTTTGTTCTTTTTTTAATTAAAGAGTTCTGCAAAAAAGAGAATCCTTTCATGATAGAGCATCAAAATTTTCTTATGAATGAAAATTCACTCACTACCAGCTCTCTGTTGGCAAAAGGCCAATGACAACCAGGGGTTTAGCCACCAACTTTAACAGGAGCCATTTCAGACGTTGAATATGGGTACATCATTGCTAGAGTTGGGAGACGTGGCTAAACCACAGGCAGCCACACAAATTCGCTATATCTCGTTGCTCAGGATCAGGCCAGGCTGATCATGTCACTGCAGTTTTTTGCCCAGTTTAGATTAAAGTTAGGTTGTATATGCCTATATGTGCTGCAATTACTTTTTTGTTGCAATGCAAACATATCCTTAATAATGACTAGGACAGTGATTCTCAACCAGGGTACCATGAGTTTCTTTCAAGGGTGCACAGCGTGTCTCACAATGTTTGCAGCATCTTTAGGTGTGCAAACATGATTCACAAGAAAAACCAAGAGATTTCAAATAGGAATCCATAGCATCAAAAGCATTCAGACCCATTGTGGGCTTTCTGAGGTTTTTGCAGCTGTAGAATTGCTAAATTATTTTTCTGTAGTCAAAAAAAAAAAAAAAAGAAAA
>NW_017728932.1:9442288-9451378 GCF_001723895.1 Crocodylus porosus | reverse complement strand
CAGTGATTTAGTGCTTGTATAAACAAATACTGAAAGACTGCATAGTAACTGGAGTTACTGCAGTCGCACCAAGGAATGGCTATTTTGTGGTACTGTCTGCACCGTAGCTTATGACTACTGCGCATTAGCATCGGGTCACGCTTCCTGCCACGTGACACTCCTACACAGCAGTCATGAGCTACTGCACAGTCAGCATCTCTTGTAGACATGGCCAGTAAGTCTCATTATCCTTCTAGTTACAATAGTGTTAATAGACTTACAGTGATGCAGGCAAGAAGAAAATCAGGAATATTGTCTGTGGCTCTAGGAGCTCCCAGCATAGCAGAGAATGGTGCATCCAATGGGTATAGCTACAGCCTTGAGTTGAAAAAGGGATTCTGGAGTCTCAAAGGCCATTACAGAAAGGTTTGTTGCAAGAAATAGGTATTAGGGAAGGAGCACAAGAAAAATATACAGGTATAAATCTAAGGGATAGCATGGAAGACATTTCAAGACTGCATAAAGAGGGGCATTTTTCTGTTCAAGGGAACAATTTTTTCATTCTAACTGAAATTCAAGAAATCTTATTTTTCTGGATGACTCATGCTGAGATAGTACCAAAGACCCCTATGTCATTCGTGGGACCAAGAATCATTTTTCTAAGCCTCATCTATTTTCTCTTCCTTCTTGCCAGCACAATACAACAGCTGTGTACCTGGTCCATACGGAAACACAATGGAACGAAAGACAGAGTTAAAATAAAAAATGTCACTGTGACCCATCTCATTTCTCTCAGTTCCCACCTGCTATTTACTCAGTCTCCTGCTAGTCAAAACAATTTACTGCTGTTATTAACCTTTGGGAATGACTGAAATTTTTTTTTTAAACTTTAAGTTTAGTCATGCAAAGTGGGACTCCAGCCCTGCGCCACTAAATTAGATTGATTAACTTTAAACATATGAATAGTGGCACTGACTTCAAAACCCTGTATTGAAGCCAAAGCATTCAGTACCTCACAGGATCAGACCTTTCAGGTGTTCCAGTTCATATGATAAATCGTGTAAATCCTTAAAAGGGATCTAAACTTATTCTCTTTATTAGGTTCTTTTATTGCTGGAATCGTAACAAGATCTGGGTGGGTGGTCCAATAAAATCCATTAAGGACAGTGCTGAGACGTCCTTTTAAACAAGCAGTGTGGTTCAGTGTATGGGCCACAAGAGCAGGATGCTAGACCCCTAGTGGTAATGAAGCTATAACAATTCACGTCACCTGCAGATCTGCTATGTCACCTCAGGTGAATAACTTCACCTCTCTGGGCACCTATACACATAACAGGCATCAGCTATGATGTGTGCTAGTTAACACACGTTGGACCAGACTTGATTAATCAAGTCTGCCGTGAGCCTGCTGGAGCATGCTAATTAGCATGCTCCAGCAGCCATGGTGTTATGTGCATTTAGCATCCCCGCGTTTCAAAATGGGAGCAGAATGAGCTTTAGTTAAAGCGTCCCTGCCGCCATTTTGATGCATGGGATGCTAAATACAGGTCATGCCGTGGGACCTTTAATTATAACAGCTCTCAAAGCTGCTCTAATTAAAGCACCTCCACCCTTCAGCTTGAAGCATATGTATAGATGCCCTCTGTGTCTAAAATAGGGAAAACACTCATCTTTTTGTGTGAAAGGCTCTGGCATTCACAGATGAAAAATTCAATATAATTAATGAGTCTTATTATGGGCCTATGAGTTAGCATTTTGTGTCTACCCATTTCCATTAATATCTCACTTAGGAATAAGTTGAACATTTTTGCTTTTTAAATGTAGAGGTAAGATTTTCAAAAGTACCACTTAGGGGGAAGCCCTGCTTTGTAAATATTTTAAGTGTGCAGAACACAAAGACCCTCTGACTTCTAATGAAACCCGGGCTCCTAAGGCTCAGATTTTTAAAGGTATTTAGGCCCCTAAGGATGCATATAGACACCTTGCTGGATTTTCAAAAGAGCCTAGGAACGTAAGTATTTATGCAGCTTAAGTTCCTAAATCCCTTTGCTTTTCAATGAAAATTGGGCCACTAACCTGTTTAGGCAATTTGAAAAACCTACTAAGCACCAAACTGCATCTTGAGATGCCTAAATACCTTTGCAAAAAGTCCCTTTTCAAAAGGGGGCTCAAGGTATGTCTGCGCTCTGGTCAAAAGACCAACTACAACTCACATTGACAGAGCCAAACTCACTTTAAACTGGCTACAGCAGGCACTGGTAAGCAGCGTAACCACAAAAGGATGGCAATAAGTACAGGGGATTGAGATAGATAGGCAGACAGACAATCTATGATGAGGTTTAGGATACTGTAGTTTCACAGGAGACAGTTTAAAGCTACGGATGTATCTACATGAGCTGCAGTCACCATAGGTCTAACAAATAGTTTCTGCACCCTGGGCAACTGTGGCAGCTGGGCCAACGGTAGCCATCACTCTTGTACCCCCTCAAACATCAGTGCTTGGTGTGGTGCCCTGCTCCCGCTCCCCTTGGTACACTGCTGGAACCCGTGCCTTCGGTTGCAGCAAAGACAACAAAGCATTTGGACAATGTTCCTGCAGAACTGCAATACCTGGCAGGGTGAGTTGTCATCTCTCCCTTTAAAAAGGAATAAAAAAAAAAAAAGTCACAAATCTTCTGCAAAAGCGCAGTGTGCTCTACAGGCCAAACAGGAACAGTGCTGAATAGATTCCCCTCTGTGCCCTCCGCACCAGAGAAAACATCATCACCATTATTATTTAACATTTATATTCCAGTGGCACCTAGACAACTTAAGTAGGCCGGAGCCTCATTGTGCAAAGCGCTGCAAATACAGACAGGAAATGACAGGCCCTACCCAAAGAGATTAGTTGCCTTGAAAAAGAATCTATTCGGAAGAGTTATAAGGGATGCAACAGAGTTTCCTGAATGTCAATAAATATAAATGAAGCAGGTGAAATATTTATGTTACAGTAATCAGCCTTATGCTAGTGTAATAAAACAAAGCAACCATAATGGCTAGAATATATCCCCTGAAACCTGGGGAACTTCCCCTAATGCAAGGCACCATAATGCTTAAAAGAATCAAAGAGAAAACTCCACCCAGCCTAAGTTACAACTGCTTAGGCACAGCTACCTTGGTCGCAGGCATTTGCAAACAGGCTGTTAACGGCCTCCCTCCATATAGTGACAAAGCTCAGTGGTAGCCCCCTATTGTGAGCAGCTACCCCCAAAAGGCTACCAGACTGTCTGCTCTCTATCCCAGTGCATTTTATGTTTGTATATAAAACCAGTGTAAATTATACCAGGGGACGTCATCAACTGTCGGTATGATAAATCACATGGGGGAAAGGGTGATATGGATCAGAAGAGAGAAATGGCTCTGTTACAGGCACCTTTCTGGTTGAATTTATCAGACTTTGGTAGAACTGAACTTAGAGGGTAAGAAGACACATGGAGCCCTAAGCCTAAGGGAATTTAACCCGACAAACAAACCTTTTCCATTCAATGCTAATGGTTTGGGGTTATTTTGTGGGGTGGCGGGGGGTTGGCTTTCCAAATGACATGGCAAAGATCTCTTACTAATTCTCAGAGAGAAATTAACCTGGCTTCTACAGCAAGCAGATCCAAATGTAGCAAACTGTCTCGCAATTTTTGCTTACAAGGCTGAGGCGCTTAGAGTTAAATATCCTATATTACTGGTGTGAGTGATACACTTTTACCATTAGATTTGATTTTATTGTCTCCATTGAGGATCTGTGTACAACAATATTATAGATTCATGTCTTGATTTACTACTATATTTATATGAGTAATGGTTTTCATGTTGGTGGGCTGTATTTTTAGCATAATATTTGTAGTTCAGTTACTTTGTTCCAATGTATTTATATTACAGTTGTATGCATGTTATATGTTGTCTTTGGGGGCATGGCATTTTGCCAGAATCCTTAATAAATTGAACTGAAATTTAATTGAATTGATGTCTCATTAAGGATGGCAAAAAAGTCAGCTGAGAGCTTCACCTGAATAAGAAGCTTGTTTAATTAGAGCACCATACAATCCTGCACATGTGCAATGAAGAATAGAGTGGTCCTGACAGGAAAGAAGCTGGAAATGAAAGCTGGTTGCACCGTGTAAGAAAAAGATCTCTGTGCACAAATTAGCTGATGGAGAAAGAAAAAAGTACTGCATTTTGTTTTTCCCACTAGAAGTATATTCAGCCACCCATGAAGCTAGTAAGATAGAGAAAAGACATCCAAGTCTTCTGCTCATGCAAATTAATATTGATTTACGCTAGCTGGGGATGTGTCCCCAGACACACGTATCCAAGAGATAATGTTGCCAAACCTTTCTTGGACAAGTCATTTGCACTGAATACTTGAACAAGCTCTTGTGGAAATGCTGATGGCTCAGGCCTCTCATCTGCACTGCTGAATTACTCTGGTAGGAAGACAAGGACTAACGCATTTGGAGGTGAAGTCAAGGCACAGGGACTCCTGACACTGCAGAAACTAGCTGAAGATCAGCAAAAGATTTTTTGACTGAAAATTTAAAAGAGATTTTCATCTGTCTTTATCTGTAACCAGTTTAAACATGCTCATGAGATATGTAGGTGGGCTGAAGAAAGATGGGCTTGTTAATACACTGGATGGGGACTCAGGGGCCAGATACAGACATCACACCAGCATAATCGATTGGAAACTAGTCTTTACCCATAACAGACAGCAGTTTGGCATGCACAGGCTGGTTTAGAAATGGTGGAACTCGATCTAAGTTTTGCCCCCACTACCAAAGGGTGAATTTGTCTTCTGCTCTCTACCAGTCTAAACTACAGAAAACCATGTAATTTACAGCAATTCCACCTTGGGCTTTTTGAATGTCTGTACCTAGCCAGGAGGTCGGGGCTTAATGCTTATTCAACTGTGAGCAACAAATCTCATTTTTCTGTGCTGGAGTTCTGCATCTTTAAAATAAGAGATGGTAATACAGCTCCTCCTCACAGGTGAGTTGTGAAGATAATGATTCCATACACTGCCCATTAGCACCAAAGGGAATTGTTTTCCATTGACTTCAATGGGCATTGGATTGAGCCCAAATGTATCAAGATGCATGAAATGCTGAGATACAGTGATAGAAGGGGGTTGACTGATAGACAGGTCCAGACATCAAATTCCCTGGGAAAGTATGCAAAAGAATAATTTCCTAAGAGTCTGCCACAGCAAATGAATTAATGCAGAGTGATACTTAAAAGCCAGTAAATCTGCAGTGGCACCCAATATATTTTAAGTGCTCCCTTTTCATCCTCAAATGCTTTTGAGAGGAGACATTCCAGCTTTGTTACCTGCTTGGATTTCATTTATTTTGCCTCCTTTAATGTTTTAACACCCTTTTTCTATTAGTTTGCTTGTGAAGCATTTGCAAAAAAAATTGGAGGAGTCTTTAGCGTAGCAGATGCTCTTCCTTTTGGAGGCATAACTTCACTTGCTTTATTTTTCTCTTCTCCTAACATTTCACCCTCATTATCATAGGTTTCATCAGAGGATTTAAATTCAAACTTGTTATTTGGGGCTTCAAAGGCTCAGGCTGGGATTGGAAAAATCTGTTCAGATGTTTCATACAAATATATGGTAATTATCAAAAGATGAAGTTTATTCCAGGATTCTGTTGAGCATGTGTATAGCACCATGAGAATCACACGCCTTGTACAAAGAAAAGAGGAAGGCAAAACAGTTGGTGTCATTGTTAATTACTGAGTTATGTCAAATCTTTGTTTTGCCTTTAATGTGTGCTCCCCACCCCCTCCACCTCCCACACACACACATACCCTCACACATACCCTGCCAATGCTCACAATTGCATTATATCATCTAATCACTTCTTAGTTTCCAGACACTTAATGCTCTTGAACCTTAACTCCTTCCACATCAGTCTGGGCAAGACATGACTTTCCTCTCACTCATGCTTGTTTTAAACTGGGGTAAAGGTGCTTGGACAAAGGATGGCTCAGTAATTTGAGTGATCTATTGGGATTGGAGATCTGAATTTAATTCCTTGCCTTCAGAATTCAGTGCCTAACTCTCACTGGGCACCCCTACACGTGCATTAATGAGCTTTTGCTACTGTGCATTCAGGTTAGTACCTCCAATATGAGGGAGCAGAGCCACACAGCCTTTTGGGATGCTTAATGTGCTGTAGACTAATTCTACTGGCGTTAGCAGAATTTTTGCCGTGACATGCTAATGCACAGTACAATTAGTCTACTGTGTTCGCATTAAGCGTCTTGTGTAGATGCACCCACCGAGTCACAGAACTCCTGGGCAAATCCACAATTTCCTTCTACCTCAGGGAGATCAGTGGTAGTTAGGCACTAATCTACCTTTGTGAATCTGAGCCTTAGTTACTCTATGCCTCAGTTTCCCTTCTGCAAAACAGGGATATTAAAATTTCCCAAGCTCACAGGGGTCAGAAGCAGCATGTTAGAGATTGAGACGTATTCAGATATTACAATGATGGAGGGACTATATGAGTGCTTCAAAAAGCCTTCAGTAGACCTGCTACTCAGGCTTTACACTGATATGAGAAAGAAAATACACTTCTGCACCCAAGGGTACAGAATTGGGGAGGAGTCATCTGCTCCCTTGGAACCAGCAAAAGTTGCTCTCTGACACTGTAAGGAGTTGAAGTTTCACTGAGTGCTCCTCCTGACAGAGAAAAAAAAACTTTAGTAAACAGCAAGGGGATCTTCTCTGTAGACATAGACACTGACCTTGTAATTCCCTGGCCCTACAGCTGGCAGACTGACAAACACAGTCTGGATTCCATGGTCTGCTGGGCCTGGGGAGTTACAAGAGGAAGGGAACGGTGGCGTAACTGGATGGCATTGGGGCTGATTGGTAACAGTAAGGAAACAGGCACAGCTAGGAAAAGGGCAAGGAAAGAATAGGTGGGTACAAGACCAGTAAGACACAAAATAGTGACAGCAGTAGCTATCATCAAAGACTGCAGAGCTAGCAGGATTTCCTCCTATCCACACCCGTGTGTGACAGAATTGGATATAGGAAGGAAACAGGGTAATTTACCTGGTAGGAAACTACTTGTAAATATCTCTATAATAATAATAATAATAATAATCCATCTCAGTAATAGAGCAACACTAGAGGGCTCTAAAGCTCCTTATTGGCCACTTCCTTTGGGAGAAAATAAGCTTAAGGAAAGGTCCCCATTTTTCAGCTGTGCTTATGTCTTCCGGAAGTAGCAGTGATAGCAACAACACAGTATCTCTGAGCGCTTGTTAAGAATGACAGTGTTTTTAAGTCTCTCTTAAATCCATTGGAAAAATAACCATGCCTACTACAATGCTATTACACTTGATATTCATAACAACCTAATCCCCAAAAGTAATTATACCAAAGGATCTCTCTATATTTATCTATCAATGACAGCTGTAAGTGCTTATCCAACTTTGCAAGAGAAAAAAAAAATCAGGTATTACAATGATGGAGGGACTATATGAGTGCTTCAAAAAGTCTTCAGTAGACCAGCTACTCAGCCTTTACACTGATATGAGAAAGAAAATACACTTCTGCACCCAAGGGTACAGAATTGCCTGTCTAAGGAGGGAGGGATGATGATTGTTCAATTTCTGATCGAACCCTTGAATATGCCAGCACCAACATCCCCTTTTTAGACATGATGATCACTATCTCAGATGGTAAAATACAGATTGCAATATACTACAAACCCACGAACCAACATACATATCTACACAGAACCAGCAATCGCCGTAAACACATCAAGAAAGCTGTAATATACAGCCAAGCCCTCAGATACCACTGAATTTGCACTGAGGAGGACACCTAGAATTGCCACCTCACAAATCTCAAAAGAGCTTTCACTCAGCAAGGACACTCCTCTACAGGGATAGATCACACTTTTGAAAGTGCCACCCGGATACCACGTGAAGAATTGCTGCAGTACAGAAGGAATCCCCCCATGAATCACACACCACTGGTTATGGCATATCACCCCCCCCTGGAACTTATATGGAAATTCCTCAAACAATTGCAACCCATACTAGAAGACAACCCAATTCTTAAAGAGACCTTCCCTACGCATCCTAGCCTTCAAACAAGCACTGAACCTTGCTAACCTCATCACCAGAAGCAAACTTCCTATGGCCCAAAACACACCAAATGGATCCAGACCATACCATGACAAGAAATGTAAAAACTGCCAACACATCTCCACCACCCCCACAATAACCACACCCCACAACAGAACCATCAGTATTCCTGGATCACACAGCTGCACCTCCAGAAATGTAATGCACTTCATCCAATGCACCAAATGCCCTGGTGGAAAATACGGAGAGACCAAACAACAACTGCGCACCAGAATGAACGCATACTGGAAATCTATCAAAAACAAGAATGCCCAGTTACCTGTGAGGGCACATTTCTCACAAGACAACCACTCTCTCTCCAGTCTCTCAGTTCTAATCCTCAAAGGGAATTTACAAAACACCTTTTACAGATAAGCCTCTGAACTTCACTTCATCAATCTCCTGGATACAAAACTCATGGACTAAATATAGACATTGGATTCATGACACAATATAACATGCCTAACATCTGACTCTCCAGGTACCTCTCCATTATTTTCCAGCTACATTTATTCCCCTCCCTGCCTCCCCCCACCCCCAACCTGTCTCTCACCTATTGACTCCTATTTACATTGTCACCAACTGGTGTTCTTGCATACATACCAGCCTCTGGTTTCATTACTAGTCATTCTATCCAGGAGGAGCACACACCAACTACAGATGCTTCCTCAGCCTGACAAAGGATATTTGTACCCAAAAGCTTTCTAAGAAGAATTTTTCCAACTATTTGAGTTGGTCTAATAAAAGATATCATAGGTACCAAAAGAACTTTGTCAGCCTAGTAATACAGGTGAACGTATTAAATGGCAGACTCTTCAGATGAACCTCTTGGACAGCAGACAGTCTGAAAACACAATAAATCTATCATACTGGATCCTTGTTGTTACCAAATTATGTTGCCTAAAAACAGCTAGTAATAACTAAATAATTCCA
>NW_017728932.1:9432304-9442188 GCF_001723895.1 Crocodylus porosus | reverse complement strand
CCCTGGAACTTATATGGAAATTCCTCAAACAATTGCAACCCATACTAGAAGACAACCCAATTCTTAAAGAGACCTTCCCTACGCATCCTAGCCTTCAAACAAGCACTGAACCTTGCTAACCTCATCACCAGAAGCAAACTTCCTATGGCCCAAAACACACCA
Source organism: Crocodylus porosus (assembly GCF_001723895.1). Classification (NCBI taxonomy): domain Eukaryota; kingdom Metazoa; phylum Chordata; order Crocodylia; family Crocodylidae; genus Crocodylus; species Crocodylus porosus. The sequence goes on along the minus strand of NW_017728932.1, from coordinate 9,442,026 downwards.
AATGGATCCAGACCATACCATGACAAGAAATGTAAAAACTGCCAACACATCTCCACCACCCCCACAATAACCACACCCCACAACAGAACCATCAGTATTCCTGGATCACACAGCTGCACCTCCAGAAATGTAATGCACTTCATCCAATGCACCAAATGCCCTGGTGGAAAATACGGAGAGACCAAACAACAACTGCGCACCAGAATGAACGCATACTGGAAATCTATCAAAAACAAGAATGCCCAGTTACCTGTGAGGGCACATTTCTCACAAGACAACCACTCTCTCTCCAGTCTCTCAGTTCTAATCCTCAAAGGGAATTTACAAAACACCTTTTACAGATAAGCCTCTGAACTTCACTTCATCAATCTCCTGGATACAAAACTCATGGACTAAATATAGACATTGGATTCATGACACAATATAACATGCCTAACATCTGACTCTCCAGGTACCTCTCCATTATTTTCCAGCTACATTTATTCCCCTCCCTGCCTCCCCCCACCCCCAACCTGTCTCTCACCTATTGACTCCTATTTACATTGTCACCAACTGGTGTTCTTGCATACATACCAGCCTCTGGTTTCATTACTAGTCATTCTATCCAGGAGGAGCACACACCAACTACAGATGCTTCCTCAGCCTGACAAAGGATATTTGTACCCAAAAGCTTTCTAAGAAGAATTTTTCCAACTATTTGAGTTGGTCTAATAAAAGATATCATAGGTACCAAAAGAACTTTGTCAGCCTAGTAATACAGGTGAACGTATTAAATGGCAGACTCTTCAGATGAACCTCTTGGACAGCAGACAGTCTGAAAACACAATAAATCTATCATACTGGATCCTTGTTGTTACCAAATTATGTTGCCTAAAAACAGCTAGTAATAACTAAATAATTCCAATTTGCATCAATGAGTGCTCCAAGCTCTCTAAGTGAATTCAAACTTCTTAATGCAATTAGCCACTTAGAACTAAAGTGATTATGGACACAGTTCTGCTGTGAGTTTTCTTTTTCCTGCATCATTTAATCGTTGTGATTAACCCATTGCTTCCCGGCACTTCAGAAGCATATGTGCATGTGCATGTGTGCGTGCGTGTGTGTGTGTGCAAGCTAATCAATGCAATGTCCTTTTTTTAGAACTTGTTCTGTAAACAGTAGTAGGTGACCATGCTCTCTCCCCCTTTTTACAAGGCATCCCATATGGAAAACAAACAACAGATATCCAGCCCATGTGCGCTCGTGCTGAATTCTGCTGATGTTACTAAGACAACCTTGGGGTGGATGGCAAGAAGCAACCACGTTTGTTCTTCTCTCCACATGCAGACTGCCATGAGAAGCCTCATAAAATACTATTTGCAGTGATAATTGTAAAATCACAGCTTTTTTTTTCAGATTTGAGACAACCACCATAAAAATCAAGCAAGGGAAGTATTTTTCAAAGAAGCTGAAATGCTTTGGACACGGTGATGTATTATATATCCACCAGTTCTTTTCACAGACCTTTAGGTATATGGTTTCAGGTCCATAACAGGCATAAGTGATACTTTCAGATCACCAAGGTCACTTATAAAATGCCACAGCCAAGATCAAAGAGCTTTAACATTCATAAAATTGATGAATGACCATGCCAACCTGCCAGCACAAGTTAGATTCAGAGACCAGCATAGTACAGGCTAACAGAAGTCCAAGCTGCTGGATGAATAATAAAGACTGACATGGACAAGCAGACAAGCTTGAACCAGGTTTGTTTTGTGTCTATGGAGCCATCAATTTTATTGGTCCTAACTGTGGCACTTTGTAAAATGGAGCAAAGAGACCTGAAGAGCCTGATACTGTGCACACTTGACTTAAAAGTAAGATTACTGTAGACTCCCACCTTAGGTACTCAGTGGGCATGTCTACATGTGCATCTATGCCAGCTTAAATTTACTGTGCAGTAAGTAGGAACAGGCCAGCATCTACACGTGAAGGTGTTAAAGTGCATTAATGCTGTGTGTGGACTGACTTGGGACTAAAATTAGTAACACACAATGTTACTGCGCAGTAAGATGTCTACATGTGCATTACTGCTCAGTAACTAACCGGGTGTAAATTTGATACCTGCATGATACATGTAGACACGCGTCCATACTGTGCACTAATTTCAGTTACTGCGCAGTAAATGTGCATGTGTAGACATGCCCAGTGTGCCTTGTTCCTCTTCCTTTTCTCTGCTTTTCGTCATTTTTTCCTATGGTTTTGTACATTGGCACCACATGGTTATCCTCTGGCAGCTATGGTCCCAGGTTCTGAGTGGAGGTTGTAGATATTACATGATCAATTATATGCTTTTTTTCAAATAGCTGGACTTACCCTCTGTCGGTGACTCTCCGCTTCTCACCTAATGCCCCATTTTTATAAGAGTCAGCAAGAGGGGTTAACTTTGGGGCATTCATTTTTCTGCATGTAAACACAGGTGTCTATGCTGGGTTCTAAGGAGTGGATCAGACCCTTATAGAAGGACAGAATCCTTTATGTACATACAATGGCAGAGATGACCCCTTTTTATGCCAGCAAAATTTGTCATAGATGAAAGCAGGAACACTTATGCCCCAACTTTATGAAGATGGCTCATTAAAATGGCCAAAAGTCAAAGCCAAGTTACTGAGTGTTTTTGATTTGGTGACCCACAAGTTTAACATGAACAAACAATACCTAAAAATCACAGAAGCAGAGATTGCTTACCCATTAGAAAATAAACTTAAGTTAGTGGATGACTAATATCCACAACCTATCAATGAAATTATACTATCAGTACAAAACACAATGTCAATATTCTATTCATAATTTGTGTCAAGAAATACAAACTAAATGCAAGCTGAAATGTAACTTAAGGTTTTGTTACCCTGTGACCTTTCCCTGCTTTACCTGAACACCTAAAAAAGAAGCAGATTAAACCCAAATCAACAAGACAATTTTTTTTTGTGAGTAAAAACACCATAATTTAAAATCAGGCAAGAATGTCCTTTCAAAGGGATTTGTCGAAATCTTGCTTCTTTTTTTCTCTATTCCATCAAGAACAGTCATTGTTAAGACAGAAAAAACCCAAGTCCACTAGCCATGTTCCCCTCTGAAGTAAATCTATTGACTTCATTGAAGTTACAATAGAAACCAGTTTTGCCCATTATGTTTTCTGTTCTGTTTCTAGACGCAATTGTCTGTTAATTATATGCTGCAGTGAAATACTGAACAATGAATGCTCCTTGAACCAGGAGCAATTTCACTCCATTCTTTTTCCCATTCAGAAATGTTGTACACTGTTGTCTCCTTTACAATTAGCTCCTTTATGAAATGCCATCTTAGAAAGGATTTAAGGATGGCAATATTTTTATGTCTATTTTTTAACACCTTTCCCATTTTCAGGGTAGAGCAGAAGAGCTTGTAAACTCTCCAGGCCAAATCCTTAGCTGAATATATCAATGAGGCTTCACTGAAGTCAAGGGAGATACGATATTTTTTTTTTACCTGATAAGGATGTAACCAAATGGCTTTCAAATTAAAATTCCATTCTCTGTGCCTTCCCTAGTCTTCCTATACTTTCTTTCTGTTTCTAAATGATCGTATCAGCCATGTGTATGTATAATACTCTGTCATTATTCCATGAATAGGTCCTGCTTCTTTGGAATGATTCTCACAACTCCTAACAGATTACAGGCATTATATTTTAAAGTCACAGGCAATTAGTTTGTAGTATGGTACCTCCAAGAGGCAGAAATCATTATCAAAACCCCACTAGGTTTTGTACAAGAGAAAAAGCAAACAAGTGATTGATCTGATATTTGGAATGATACCCCTGGCTTGGGGCATCTGTGAAGGGTAAAGATGGGAAATTTGGATCTGAAAGCCTGAGCCTCCACTATTAGATGATGAAGTGCCTGCTCCATCCATCATTTTGGAGGCAGAAGCAGACTCATAAACATTATTCCTGCCTGAATCCCTAACAACTAAGCAAAAGATTCATCTATGCCTCTGTTTTGGGGTGAATGACATGCTTGGCCTCAACAGGTTCCAGCCATATAAACCTTCCTTTCTTATATCTGTTATCCTTTTGCAGGAGAGACAAATAGCGGACATATGACTTCCCATTAGAATAGGAACAGAGAACTCAAAGACCTTGAAATAACATCCACTCCTTGCTTCTCCATAATTGGAGTCAAGCACAGACATAAAAGAGATAGGAAATGGGATGCAGAAGCGGGAGTGGTGGGTTTGGTTCCTCAGGAGTCATTGTGCAGGTAATGGCATGGGCGAACAAAGGCATTTGCAATGTTTATGATTCATGGGCCTGGGGAAGGAGAGGACAGGACTAGCTAGAATAACAGACATACCTAAAGAGATGTACTGCGTTAGTCTGGGTTACCGATACGTTCTGCCCTGACCTGGGATTCCTCAAAGGCCCGAATCCCTATACAGAACACGCTTGTGGAAGAATCATATGCAGACCTAGGACCTCTGACTCTAAAGGAATGCAATTCTACCACCTTAGAGCTGGGTGCTGATCTACCATGAGTGTGTGAAATCAAAAAGGCAATATTACAGCATGAGTGGAACTTGCAAAAGAAATGTATGCTAACCTGTTAGCTTAGATTTACTAGCTGTCCAAAACAGATAAACATTATGGAATTGCAAACAGATCCATTAATAAATTATTCCTACCTTCAGCTGAGGTTTTTCAAAGATTTCCTATTGTGAAAGCCAGGCATATCTGACAACACAAAAGAAGCAAAACAGCATCTGATTCAAAAAACAATATCACTGGAATGACAGTGATCCTACTAATCCTACTAATGGGAGCGCTTCTAATGACCAGAAAGATTGACAAGTCCACACTAATAAAAGAGGAGTGATTGAAGAAATGGCATCTGACATCCCACGAGGACTGCATAAAAATATTTTGTCTCTTCTTGTCCTATTGGAAGACAATAGTAGAGGCCAATATTTAGCTACTGGAAGACAATAGCAGATGTAGATATTTATATCTATGCAAGGAGAAACTACTTTGTAAGCTAGTCTTAAGTCTGCAAATGACATAGATTTGATTTATATAAAACACGGAGTCTGCATGCTTTTCCATTCCAATAACATTTTTTGTTTGGATGCTTGTTTTCCAGCTAATTTGAAGATTACAGTTTGCAACTCAGCAGGGAGCCAGTTGGCAGAAGAGAATGAACTGCAGGCTGAAAAACATCCAGAGAGAGTCTCAGTGGTTCTCCTTTCAAGTGCTGCCTGGAATGCATATGCAGGCAGAATTTTTAGACAGACATGATTTTTCCCCTCCACACTTCTCACACAAGGTTTGTTCATAACAAGTCAAACAAGGGGAAAAATCTCTTTAGTTTATGAGAGAGAGGGACGCAAAGTGCTGCCACCTTCAGGAATGCAAATTGTGTAGTAACTACCCTCACTTCAATGGCATTACTGTGCTATATGATGACATCACTAAAAATGCTCTTAAATTTATGGTAATGGAATTGAGATGACTACATGGTTTGTACAAGGCATGTATTTTTTAAAGCACCAGTTTCCCATTACCTCCTGGCAGGAGTTGAGAAGAGAAGTCTAACATGTATCTTTCTAAAGTTCCTCCACCTCTCTTAAAGGTAAGCCCAGACTCAGAGCAGTCCAAGAAGATCCAAGTCATGAAAGCTAACAAAGGCTCTAGTCTACTTTAAAACTACTTGCAAAGGAAATGGAGGATACATCAGCAATTATAATGTAGCTGTTATATGTCTGCATGCTCCCATAGTGCTATAAAGCAATCTAAATTGCTGTATTATTAATCCTGGATGAATCAGTGTGCTGATTATGTGGATACCGATATCACTGTTACATTTGCCCGCATCTTGAAGCTACATTCTCTTTCTTGTGTGGCGAACTAAACAGTCTGCAACTCTTAATGAGAACAGTCATACAATTATCACTTTTTATCACCAGCTGTCTAAGCACCTTAAGAAAGTCAGTATTATTATCCCCATTTTACAGACAGAAAAACTGAGAAACAAGGGGTGTCACTTCTACAAAGTCACACGGTACACCAGTGACAAAGAACAGCCATATACATGTCATAGCCTTTATACAAATAGAAACTAGAATTTCTTGTTTTCTGAACAAACGCATGTGAGCTATGAGAGCAAAAAATATCCAGATCTGAATCATTGAAATATAATCTTTGTTTCTGATTCTACTAAGTTGCAGAGTCTCATGGAAAATTACAAGTACATGCTTGATGGATCAAGATATCCATGTTTATTTCTAAGAGAATCAAAATGAAAGACTGAAGTCTCATTTAGAAGACGGAAGACCCCAAAAAGGCATATCAAATTTAGATATATATTAGAGGTACCAAACACATACCTCCAGCAACCCTTCTTCACCAGCTAGTCAGAGTGGATGGTATATAGGACTTCCCTACCAAAACTCTTGCAAATGGACCTTCTTGGAGGCTTCCCTCCTAACTATTAACCTAACCTAACCTGAGGTAGATCACAGAGGGAAAATAACAGGGCAACAGAATAATCTGTTCCTAAATAAAGAGGTTGGAGGCTATGGATCAGACTATCAGCCATTACAAAATCAGTTTAACTCAGTTTTAAAGTGCCTGATGTCTGTGTATGAGCACAAAGAACAAAAGTGTCTTTAGAGGACAAAGGCTCTGATCTCCAAGTGTGGCCCTTATTAATTGTTCAGCATTCTTCCCGCCTGAGTAAAAGAAGTAGAAGTCTTGGCCAAGCAAGAATAAGGGATGGATATTTGAGGTCTATATTATGCAAATTACATTATATTAGTACTCTATTCTGGCCTCAAAGTCTGTTAATCTCCATGATTCCTTAATTCCTGGGTATTAAGGCTGCCTACCAATGTGCTGGGGGCAGAGGGGGGCGTTTTAATTAGAACTGTTCCCAGACAGCTGCCCTAATTTAAATGCCTCACTGGCATGTGTATTAAGCCCTGCAGCATTTCAAAATGGCTGGAAGATGCTTTATCTAAAGCTCATTTGACAGGTTTAGATAAGGCGCCCCCACAACCAGTTTGAAACACGTGGGGGCTTAATACACATGATGGTGGGGCAATGCTGGAGCGCTCTAATTAGAACATGGCATAGACTCACTTAATCAAGCCTCCTCCAATTTAATCTAATTAGAACATGAAAGAGCACGTCGTTAAGGACCCTAAGTGTGAAGGTGAGAGACGGGGAAAGGGCTTTCTACTGATGCTGCTATATTTAAAGGAATCCTTGCTCAGTCTAGTACTTTTGTTTCTGATTCCACTAAATTGTAGATTCTCAGACAGAAATAAATACATGCTGGAAGGGTCAAGATGCTTTCCCTTGCCCCTGTGGCACTTGTTGGGCCAGAAGCTACAGAGGACGGATTAGCCAGCTATCTCCTAAAGAATGAGCATCCAAATAATAAGAAAAGCAGAGGCTGCTGAAAACCTAACTGACCCAGCTTTTTCTTTTCCTTTTACAAAAGAAACTTTGGGGGAGGTCTAGCTCCTTTTCAATCCTCTCCCTTTTCAGATAAGCCCTTTTGTTCCCATTCTATTGCCCTTCTCTGCATTGTGGGGCTACTATTCTCCTCTTGCACCAGCTCCCGCCCTCTTTCTTTTCTGCAACAAAAAGGCAAAATGGCTCCTTTTGACAGCATTTTCTATACACGCAGTTCGTAAGTGGCCACTACAATCTATTTACTATTGTCCCTACATCTCCCCTTTCTTTGGCAGTGAGTGCTAATGATCTGAAAGGTTAGTCTTTGTTTGGCACACTGGCGTTTTGTACAGGGATAAATTCTGATGTCCTCTCTCAGGGCTCTGTTATGCTTTTAAAATGAGCAAGCCATTCTCCCTGCTCAGGTGTCTGGCCTATAAGAGGCTCCTAGCTTCTTCAGCAGCACTTTCCTACCACTGATGTGACTCAGAGAGGGCCTTCTGCCATTATGAGAATCATAGGATCGTAGAAAAGTAGTTCTAGAAGGGACCTTCCAGCCACACACTGGGCCTGATTCAATGCCCAGTGAGGAGGAGCCTGTCTACTGATATCAATGAGCATTGGGGTAAGGCCTTAGCAGGCAAAGATGGAGATGGAGACAGGGAAGGCTGCTTTCCCCATATCCTCCTGATCATAGGAGGAAATCAGGTTGGTCAGGCATGCATGACTTGCTCCTGGTGAATCCATATCGGCTCTTCCTGATCACCTTGGTTTTTTCCAGGCACTTCAGTGGATTCCTTGAAGACCATGTAAGAAATGTCTCCCATGACAGCAGCATATAGAAAAAAATCAGCTTATTAATTTTAAAGGATGCACAAGTATCTTAAAATATAAGAGAGTGAATTATAAAAGGAAGAAAATCTACCACTGCACAAGTTTGGCAGCGACAAAGAATTTTGCAGAGGTATTTTCATTTCTCCCTCCCTTTGTCCCAGTAGAGCCAGTGTCACTGGATTTCAGATGCTCTGGGTGAGTCATTTAACCATTACAGTTTTCTCCCAACAATAATATTAGTTCTGTTCTTGTGGAAGCTAAAGATCGCTATATTCATTACAGCAGAGTTGCTCATCCTCTGAAAGGAAGCACTCAGAGTAGAGCCAAACGAAAAGCATATATTTTCTCCCCAGGTGCTAGCCAACTGTTTTGAAATAACCCTTGTAATATATAGCAATCACTAAACTCTATTAGCTTTTGTTCAGCCACTATATTAGCTTTAAGAAAAGGTTGTAAAGTTTTTAGATTTTTTTTCTATTTCAGAGGACATTTTCAAAGTCCTTTCTGCTGATTCCTCACCATGTTGTGATTCTCTCTGCATGAGATGGATAGATTTATAAAGTCATTTAGGGATACATACTGTGCCATATTCATATATAGCATGGGCCTATTCATAGGTAACACCTATTCATACACATAACCCCGGTGAAGCTAGCTGCAATATTTGCATGAACAAGAGCTTTTCACTCTAGACTCCAGGTTTGTTTTCTTAAAGTACGTAGCTGAAAATGTTGGGTTTATGATCACCGGCTCTGGAAGGAGCCTTGAAGCCTTTCATATTGACTTCTATTAAGGATCACAAAGATTAGTATCTATGACTTCCTGGGTTTGTGAGAAAACTGAAGATCAAAGAGTAAATTTAATATCTAGAACCCAGAAAAAGTCAGGGGCAAAAGCGAGAAAATGAGCTTGTGCTCTTATTTGGAGAATGGTTATGTCATTCTCTGCACACTTGTCAGTGTTTACTCACCTCCAGTAATGGGCTTTTTGATGCCTAGGATGCACTTAGTTCTCTTTTTGCTTCAGTGGGACATTTCAACCTGTGCTAAGGTGGCTGGACTTCTATTTCCTGCTGACCACATTAGACACTAGCATCTTAGCAGGATTTAGGAGCAGAATAGCAAGACCCCTACATGATTAACTGCCTCTCCCTCCCAGACAGCCCTGGCTTCAATGTCTCTTATCCAGGACATGGGAGACCAGGGTTTCTAAGCATCCCTCAGTCTTAGAAGGGTTGAACCAACAGCTCCTACAGCCCAAGAGAATGCCCTAACTATCAATCTGTAGGGCAGGCATAGCGGAAATGTGCCCTCCACCTGCCCTTCTATTGAAGGCTGGCCCATGGGGCAGCTAAAAGGAAGAAAAAATAATGGGGCCAGAAAAAAAGCAAGAAAGAAGGAGCCCAAATTAATCTGAGATA
>NW_017728932.1:9423153-9431729 GCF_001723895.1 Crocodylus porosus | reverse complement strand
ATGACGTCCCGGGATTTGCTCGAGAAGCATCTATGGATGCACGCCAGCATTTTGGTTGCTTTACTAGCCGCAGCATCGGCTAGTAACGTCATCCAATGACTTTTTAGTGCCAAAAGAAACATGCAAACTGGATGCAATCATGCAACTGTAGATAAAGGCATTACTCTGGACTGTACTTAAGGGCAGGATGTGGCACAATAAAGTTTCATCCATACAAGGGAGAGGGGACCATGATCTGCAGTGCACAGGATGAGCTGGGAACAAAGTGGTCGTCAGTAATTAGGCATGCTCCTTCTACCCTGCTGCATCAGGCTGATGCCAAGTAAAAGGTGTCACAGCTGAAGTGTGATTTCAGGAGAGACTTGGCAGTGGGGGGAGGAGGGCAGTGTCCCCTAAAGCTATGTGAGCTACTAACAGAGGGCTGGAGAGTGCTGAACAATGTACACACATTGGTTTTATTTTTCTGAAAGGAAAGTCAGAGACCTTGAGGTCGGCTACTAACAATCTGCCAGGCATTTTTCCCTCCCTCTCTCCAAACACAGGCACACGCTCCTTCCTGCTAAGGATACAGGGTCATGACTTCCAACAGGCCTTTGCTGCCTGAAGCCCTGTAATGAGGACCCCTACTAGGAAGCGCTGCACATAAGTCAGTAGAGGCAGCCTGACGCGGTTTCAAACAGGTGGAGCACCACATGAAAAAGCCTGCTGTCTGCTCCCAGAACTGTTGATGTAGGTGTCCCCCATTCTCCTGCTCTTCTTACCCCCAACCCTGGCTGTGATGCAAAATGCACAAGGAACATTAGAAGTGAGAGCTCACACCTTCCCTGCCAAGACAATGGCCACCCCTCGGGGTCAGAAATACAGGCTGTCTCTTGCTTAAGTGTTTCTTGTGTGAAAGAAAGTGAGAGGAGAAAACCCTTATGTCTCATGCTATACCTCCCATGCCTCCCAACCACAAGATCATGCTAAGCTCCTTGGTAGGTAGAACTAAGTTATGAACGGATAACCTGTATTTTACACATGCACCCCCCCCATACATACAGAGCAGTTAGATAATAAATGAGGTTTATTTTCCACTCCTGATGGTTGTCCTTAGCATTGCAAGCAAGCCATGATGCAGTTTAAACAATCTGCCCTCTGCAAGACCTTGTTTCTAAGTGACAGCAGCAAGTGACACAAGATGGGGTTCAGCCGAAGCTGATATTTGACACAGTGTGCTCTGAAATTATCAGGCATAATAACCACTCCTAAAAGAGATGATGTATTCTTAATTAAAGTGTGGGGGAAGGGAAAGGGAAATGAACCATAACATCTTGAGAGTGCATTGGCTGACGCAAGCAAAACAGCCACCGCAGTTAATGAAGTTTACAGACAACTCATGCAGAGCCCCCATGTTTTGACAGGCCACTTTGGCCTTGCAGAATGCATTGCAGGACAACCAAGGGGATCCTGCAGTTGAAGCCCAGGAATAGGAGTTTGTGCACATAGGTTCTGGTTCCTCCTCTGCTACAGACTTGTGTGCACATAGACAAGGATTTGAGACAGATTCCCAGCAATTGAATGCACGCCTCCCTGCGTCCCTATCTGAAACTCAGATGCACATCTGGTATAGCACCTGTAGGCAGTCTGGGGAAAGCTGCTATCTATATATTAGACAACTTTGGCTCTGGGAACGTGGAGGTTCCCAGCTGGCATGAAGCCAGGTTCTCCTCATTTCCTGGGCTTCTTTGGAAGATATAACATAGAATCAAGCCACAGATACTCAAGTAAAAGTTATTATATATACCACAGCACTTGCCACAGAGGTTTAAGCACCCAGGACTCCAAATTATGTCAATGGAAGCCACCAACACACAGTACCCATGACAGTCAGTCTCTCGTTTCTGGTGCAGGTAATAGATGCAGGGAATTCCTGGTCCTACAGTGACATGGGGCAATATAACATGCACCTTAACCTAAGGTTAAGGTACAAGGACAAACAATGTATGCATGATGAGGCGTTTAAAACATTGCTCTCATAAACAGAAAGGCAGAATGTTTTATAGAGAAAGCAACCTGTTCATTGCAAATTATGCCTGTATTAAAACTCATAAAGGATGCATTACAATAAGAAAGGCTCTACTTTGGGGGATCCATCCAAGTCACAGATTATAAATTATTTGTGCGAGTCATGCCTCTGTTGACTCCCCAGCAGACTATAATTGCACCAGAATGCAGGAGGGAGATTTAAAGTATTGTGACAGGAGGGCTGGTAGTGGACACTAACTCTTTTTGGCATATTACAAAATAAGATCACATTTTCCATTCAGCAAGATGAATTGTATGTGTTTCTTGCTGAATTTAGCAAGAAGAGACCTACCGAATACTGAAACACTCATCATTTATTCTAATACCCCAGTGGCAAGGACTGCAGAGTGAGCTGGTACCAGTTTTCATTAAACCAATTGATGTGTAGTATCATAAATATTTAGGCAAATCCACAGTTGGTGTAAGTCTCTGGAACTTTGACTTCCATGGAGCCATGCCTGTTCACATCAGATGAGGATCTGACTCAGTAGCATTAATTTTTACTTGCTTGGTGGCTATGCCACAACCAAGTGTTTTCAGCAGTGCTAAATATAGTCCTATGTTTCCATCCCTAATTTAGGCTTCTAAAATTTAAGGCAGAGCTCTTCATATTTAAATACAAGTATTTGATTTCTGTTCTAGCCAAAAGGTTCTTCCTCTCACCATCCCAAAGAAACAGTGGCAAAAATAACATTCACAATGTGATTTTGCATGGGGACAACTATCAGAGTCTCTAAGGAGTTAGGGCTTTGTTCACTACCCCTCCAAAAATGCTAAGGGTATCTCAAGCTCGTACAGATTTGCCCCTGCATTTGCCAAACAGGACTTACCATAGTTTAAAAAAAAAAACCAACAAAACAACACCCACAAATCCACTGGGCTGGTTCCACTAATTAAAATTTCGAAGCATCCCTTGGCTCTTTAGAGATCCTAATCTTCTGCCATCCCTTATTTCACTCCAACCTCAGGCTCAAGATAAAATATTCCCCAAGTGAGGATCTAAAAACCAGCAAATGCCTGGTTCTGGGCACCTGAGTGTGAATGAAGCCACTCTGTTCTTTGTACCTTCTCTGTAAACGGTGAAGAGAAGGACTGTAGACTAGAACCCCAGTCAAGCCATAAACTGTAGGCTGAACCCTAGTCAGACAGTGTTCAGATCAACACATACATTATCACTACAGCCAGTTCTCAGGAATGAGCTCTGTAAGTAATTAAATACAAATTCTTTGAAAAGATAAAATTCAAAGACCACAACACATAGGGGTATTGACATGCACCATTTGCTCTAGATTTGTTGTAACATTTCAGCCCTCATATACCAAGATGATTGGTGCTTTATAAATGCAAGAGTGTGATGTTTGGTGACAGAGAAAACTAGGCGGGGAGGGTGTGTAAGGGGGATGGCTCAATTAGTCAAAAGAGGAGTGTAGATGAGAACGGATGGGCTGAGTAGCTACATGGAGGAATAATTACTTCTACTCTGTGAAGTGTACAGGCACTGAAATCAAACCAGAGAGTGAATCCATGGTGGAAATGTAATAGTTAACCTTACCTCTAATAGATCTGCCTTTGGGAGTAGCAGTGGAGCACAAAACTAGCACACTTGTTTCAGGCCCTTGAAAAAATGCAGGCTTCTCCATGAAAATGCTGAAGGTAATCAGAAAGCAGGTAGTGCAGACCTATTTGTAAGTAAAACAAGAAGAGTTAGCTATCAGTAGAGAAGCAGGGGCAGATCTGCTTAGCTTCCAGCCTACGAAACTGGGTAGGATGCTGGGGAGACTCTCAAGGGTAGAAAGCACAAATCTTTCCCTCAAGCTGCAGAGCAATAGTGGAGGTGAAGAATCTTCCAAATCCTTTAAGTGCCTCCTTCCTACTTTCTGCAGAGGGCTCTAGAGGCCAATTCCTCAGAGATGACTCCTCAGACATATGTTAGAGATCTCTCCATCCAGCCTCATTTATACAGTGAATCCAGTGACTCCAGTGCAAAAGGGATCTCTGCACCCTAGTTTAATAAAATTCCAACCGCATGATTCAGCTAGAAAATTTAAAGCCAAATAGAACTGCTGATCCTGGAAATATCAGCAAGGACTGACCTGCCTTCCTCTCCTTCTGTCCTAGGGGAGCTACTGAAGCACCATTTGACCAAAAGCAGAAAACTTGGTGCGTTCTTAGCAAGGGAGGTAGGCATCTCAGATTGCCATGGGATGCTTTTATTGAACAATGGCATAAGCATAATTGGCAAAGGCATTGACCTAAACAGTCTCTAGATCTTCTTGGCTAAGTGCAGACAGTCAAAAAGCCCGAGGCTGAATCAATTTAATCTTCACAAGCTAGTCTAAGCTGCATAGATTAAAGCGAGAAGCAAGTGAACATACATGCACTTTTGATTCTGGAAATGCAATCACATGTCTGCAGTGACCCAGGTCAGAAGCCAAGGGGCACAAGAGCACACCTCCCTGCTCAGACAGAGCAGCTAGCTTGGGCCAAGGGTAGCCTGCCCGCTCTGCAAGGTGCGGGGTTTGTGAGGTACATGCAAAGTATCCTGGGATGTTGGGGGACTGTGAGTTAACTTGAATCTGAAGGGGATCTGGGACAACAGTTCAACAAACCGATTTAACCTAAATCAGTTAAGTCTGATACTACATCCATCCAGGTTCATCTTAACCTGGTTTCAGCCATTTTGAAAGCGGTTTATGTGCACTGAACTTCTGTTGCATTAAAGATTTGAACCAGTTTCTGATCGCTTATACAAGTTTATGTGCAACTTCTGACCCTAGCCCGTGACCTCCCTGCAAGGTCCACTAGACAGTACTATGGTGTACTTGGTATATGATCTACAATTCCTTTTTGATCTACGATTCTTACCAGACAGCATGGGGCAGGGGGTCTGCACTGAAATAATTTGTGAAGACAGGAAGTGGGCTTTTACTGGGGTGGGGGGCGGGAGGGACTATCCATTTTCTTCCCTTCATTGATGCAAACAAAAACATCTGTTCACATAACTCCACCTTTTTCAGTTTGTTCTTCAACAGTATAATAGATGCAGGGAATTCAGAAAGTTATCAATCATGTATGAATTGCCTTAAAAATAAAGATATCAAGTCTTTGCTTGGGAATCTTATTTTTCTTTCACAATAGAAAAGTTAGAAGCAGCCCAGAAATGAATGACCTGAGTTTGTTTTGCTTAAATGGGAAAAAAAGAATTACATATGAGCTCTTCTGGCACTAGATTTACAACCCAGTCCTGATACCTTGTTCCAGGTGAGCACAACTTCTCTTTAGACAGACCATGATTCCTTCCATTGGTTAGCAGGAAAATTTTATTGATACACAGTGATACAAAATAAGTGTAATGCAGGCAAAGCAAACAAATGATTACATAATACGTCAGTTATTTACCAGTCCTAGGTCTTCTCAGGGAAATGGTACATCTGGCCGGTACATGAGCACCACCCTGTGGTTCTCCTGATGATTCTTCATTTCTGGGTACCATTGATTGGTTTCCCTGTGGTCATCATGTCGTCCATGTTCACTCTGTCAGCCTAATCCGTTGTTTCTCCACACCCATCACATGTATACATCTTTCTTTGGACATTTGCCAGTGTTTTAATTTGGGCATCCCTGGTCTCTTCACCTGGTCATTCCACCAAAGCTGGGGATTTCTCACCAAGTTACAGCTGGTCACTGTGTCCTGATACTAATTTTGTATGTTCTTACCTTGTTATGAGTCTAAGGGTATGCAGTGCCTGCTCTGTTGCTACATGTTTGCAGTTTCCCAAGATGTATGTCCCTGTTTGTCAGACAGTGATGAGATGATGAATCGTCAGCACAAACTGACTTTAGAAACCAATTAACCCTTGCCATTCCCCTAGACCACTGTTCTAATGCAATATTTACTCTTCCTAAAAACCAATTTCTAAAAGCAAATTTCTCAATATTGTACTCTGGCCATCAGTGTCAACAGAAGCATTAGATTCAGACTGACAACCGTTACACTTCTGCCTTTAATAAGAGATTTTAAATATTTAGCCAACTATTTTTGTTGGTCGACAACAAACATTTCTCTTGTATTCTTAGTGTTGGTAGCCATGGCATTGCATTCATTTAACCTTTATTTGATGAGATAGTTGCAGCCATTTCTGCAGGATGCAGATTTCCATACCGTTATGTAGGCTTGCCTGTCCTCTACATGCATTGACCTAGATACTTCAGCTGCTCTAAGCTACCATAGTTCCAGTGAATTACATGGAGTTAAGCTTATTCACACTATCTGATGATCTGACTCCCTTATTGCAATGGCCTCAATGCAGGACTTTCCTTCAAGTCTGCTTGAAAATGTCAGGTGACACAGAATGCAGCTGCCTAATTGCTTGGCAAAATTAGCCATTGAGAGCATATCACACTAGTTCTCCAGCAGCTGTACCTACTTTCCATTTCCTTTAAGACATTTACATTACTATAAATGGGCCTGATGTCTGATTAATAGATCACCTCTTCCTCCGGAAGCCAACATGCAACTGGCATAAGCAGTAGCATTAATGATATAGCACTCCTCAGATCTGAACGTTATCAAGGCAGGCAAGATATAATATATGCTTTCTACTACATATTCCAAACGGTACGTGTTCCATGTCAATCAAAGGAGACCAAATTGTAACTCAAGCTACAGGGCTGTTTCTGGTGTGTGGAATTGTACTTGTGAGGATGTTCTGTTCCTTTCCTTTGTCCTTGTGACAAGCAGAATTCACAGATTCCTGGGAATCTGACATGGCCACACTGCGAGTGCTTCTGCTGCAGCGTTGAACTCTGGGCTTCCAGTCACTCGCCCGAGTGCCCACACCACCAGAGCAGGGTTACCTCCTATTTAAGGATAATCTGTGATTGCATGGGTCACAACAGGAAGCAAACTGTTTGCAGCAGAGGGCTTTCAGTTCTAGCATTTACTTCCCCCAGAAGAAGTGAGGGCAGGCTCCAGCCCGTGGTCCACTGACAACAGAGCAGGCAGATACACCCACGGCCAGCTGTGGTCTGCCACTGCACTACTTCACAGTCAACAGACCTCTGCTGCTCTTCTCACAGCTTCAGCCACTCTTCTGCTCTGCAGTCTTTATTCCCAATGAGAGCTGCCCAGCACAGATTTCCCAGGAGCTCTGTTGTCCCCATCTGGCTGAACACAACTGAGCTCCCTACCTGACTTGCTTCTTATATACTCCCACGGGCTGGAGACAGAAATAGGCTATTATGGAATCTTAAAGGGCCATCTCCCAGGGCTGCAAAGGTGCCACTGTACACAATGGGAGATGGGGGACTCCGTTACAGAAAATTTTCTTTGTTTTTAAGGTTGGAATGAGCAAAGCTATTTTTGTAACAGTGATGAGCATAGTAAAGCAAAAGAAAAAGGGAAAGATTATGGTCTTGGCCTCTGAGAAAGTGGAAGGGAGCCTGAGACAGGGTTTTCATATGTGACTAGTGATTGGGCTTCACTTGATTTTTGAAGGCCAAACTTGTGACCTCAAACAGGTCTGATTTTCGGTGACAGAAGGCTTACCAATTTCTGAAAGCGTCGGTATCCCCAGACAGCTTGGCACAGGATGCATTCCAATGGAGATGCACTGAGACAAAGTTTTATAACATTTTTACAATACACTGTATATTATTTCTGCACATAAACAATTCTAGACTCACCCTTTCCAAAGAGAGTTTTGTTTTTCTTGGTGAAACTCAATTATACCATTAAGCCATAAATCTAGAAATCTTTTTTTCATTGTTTATGTATGATAATTTTCATAAACAAATGGCTGCTGTCTAATCTAAACTGATAGCACAAGTGACCAGATTCATCAAAGTCATCCTAAAGTGCATTTAAGAGAATATCTTATCTTGCTGTAAATAAAGCTCATGGTAGTCCATTAGTGTAAATGACATTTCTGCATTCCTCCCTTGAGCAGACCAGCATTTCAGTGAATTTTTGGCAAATAGCTGATTCATTTGAAAAGCATGCTTCATTTCACAGTAATCCACAGGAAAAGTCTCCATGCAGTGGGATGTTTACATGTTTTCCTTTTCCTGAAGTTTTCTTTATGCATCGTCCAAGAACACTTGACTTGAAGAATTAACACAAGGCAGATAATTGTACTGCGAAGAAATTAGGAAGAGGTTTTACAAAGGCACAGAAAGCTGCAATATCTGAACCCTTCTGGAAGTCAGGGGGAGCTGCATACCAATTCCCATTTGAGCTTTTGAAAACTTCCTCTATCATGTCTGTATTTTGAAACAGCCCTGTTTCTTTACATAGGTGTGTCTATGATTAGAAGGGTGGTAGGCACTTGTTGAAGCTCCATGACAGTTGGGTATCCACCTCCCTTAAGCGCCTTTGAAAAATCCATCAAAGTATCACAAAGAATTCTCAAGCAAGCTTGCCCTAAAGTACTGTGAATGTGTGTGTTTTATAGAAACATCCAGCTGGAAGGTAACCCTGGCTCATCATCACAAGGAACCCAACCTATAAT
>NW_017728932.1:9411119-9422293 GCF_001723895.1 Crocodylus porosus | reverse complement strand
TGATGAGTATCCACTATTCTGTTATTCTTCTTTTCAAAGGCAAGCTGGGATGACTGGGATTTGCCTGGGCTGGCTTAGACAGGATGATCCTGCCTTGGGCAGAAGGTTGGACTACATGTGACCTCTTTAGATGTCTTTGAAACCTGTTTTTCTATAATTCTATGAATTATTATTATTATTGTATTTTAGCAAACTGTCCAAGCTCCCACTGAAATCATTGGAAGTATCATAATAATAGCCCTGGTCACTGAAGTGCTTTATGTATCCACAAAGGAATTTAGTATAGTGACCAAACATTCAAGCTTTCCAGAAACTCCTTAGTACAGTACTTCAGTCCTGACATAAGGAAACCACTTCTGAAGAGGGGAAGAGAGCTTATTTCTAGTTTCTCTATTGACAGTGGCAGAAAAGGCATCAGTCATGACACTGATTTTGTAATATAGACGGTAACATATTGTGAAACAGGAACAAGATTGATAGCTTCTTTGAAATCTCTACTCATTTTGACTGTATTCGAATTGGTAACCTAGAGAGGGGTGATTAATTGGCTGTATTACAGCATCATCTAAAGGCTTAAATCAAAGAACCCTGATTGTGCACAACACACAGACTAAAACGGTCACTACCACGAAGTGCCACATACCCTAAAAAGACCAAAAGTGGGAAGGAGAACGTAGGCCCAGAAATTTATACAAGGTCTGACAGCAGATAAATGGCAGAGGCAAAAATAATATTCACTTTCCATGGGTCGACCCACTTGCCTGCTATGTCCTCTTGGCTAGGGACAGTAATTACACATAAACAGGCATATGTTTATGCGTGGTGGACATAGTCTTTCTGGACTTCAGGAAGGCCTTTGACACTGTCTCTCACCCATCCTCATTAAAAAACTAGGTGACTGTGGCACTGATGCCTACAGAGTCAGATGGGTCACAAATTGGCTGGAGGGCTGCACCCAGATAGTGGTGGTGGACGGATCATTCTCGACCTGGAGGGATGTGGGCAGTGGAGTCCTCCAGAGCTCGGTCCTTGTGCCCATACTGTTCAATATCTTTATCAACGACTTGGAGGAGGGGGTGAAAAGCACCTTGTTCAAATTCACAGATGACAGTAAGATGTGGGGAGAGGTGGGCATGCTGGAGGGGAGGGACAGGCTACAATTAGATCTGGACAGGTTGCAAGGGTGGGCGGATGAGAATTGGATGGGATTCAATACTGACAAGTGCAAGGTACTGCACCTAGGGAGAGAGAACCAGCAGCATGCCTACAGGCTGGGGAACTCCCTTCTTGTCAGCACAGAGGCAAAAAAGGTTCTCAGAGTCATTATGACCTCAGAATCATTACTGATTCCAAGATGAACACGGGCTGCCAATGTGGCAGTCAGTAATGCTAATGCACCTTGTCATGCATCTGCAGATGCATCACGAGCGGTCCAAGGAGGTGATACTCCCCCTCTATGCAACATTGGTCAGGCCGCAGTTGGAGTACTGCATCCAGTTCTGGGTGCCGCACTTCAGGAGGGATGTGGACAGCATGGAGAGAGTCCAGAGGAAGGCCACTCGCATGATCAGGGGACAGTAGGGCAGGCCCTATGAAGAGAGGCTACGGGACCTGAACTTGTTCAGCCTCCACAAGAGAAGGCTAAGAGGGGATCTGGTGGCCGTCTATAAACTTACCAGGGGGGACCAGCGGGGAATAGAAGAGTCCCTGTTCCCCCAAGCACTACCAGGAGTAACTAGTAATAACGACCACAAGTTGATCGAGAGTAGGTTCAGCCTAGAAATCAGGAGGCACTACTTCACAGTCAGGGCAGCTAGGATCTGGAACCAACTTCCAAGCGAAGTGGTGCTCATTCCTAACCTGGGGATCTTCAAAAGGAGGCTAGACAATCACCCTGCCAGGGTCACTTGATCCCAGCACTATTTCCTGCCCATGGCAGGGGGTCAGACTTGATGATCTGCTCAGGTCCCTTCCGACCCAACCATGAAATTATGAAACTAAGTGACTGGAAACCAGTTCAAATCTAAGACAGCTAAAGTTCAGTGCACATAAACCACTTTCAAAATGGATGAAACTGGTTTAAGATAAACTTGAATGAATGTAAAATCAAACTTATTGAACTTCTGGTCCCACACCCTCCCCAGATTCAAGTTAACTCACAGTCCCCCAGAATCCCAGGATGCTTTGTGCACACCCCTCCCCACAACCCTCCTCCACTTGCAGGGTGGGCAAGTTAGACTTAGTCCAAGGTGTCTGCTTCAGCCAAGCAGGAAGGCATGCTTTAGTGCCCCCTGGTGCCTGGCTTTGGCCACTGCAAGTATGTGGTTGCATTTCTGGAATCAAAAATGAATGTCTATTCACTTGCTTATCCATTCAATCTTACGCAGTTTGGACTAACCTGTGACGATTTAATCGATTCAACCAGCTTTTTGACTGTCTGTACTTAGCCCTTGAGTCCTATAAATCACCCAGTCCCCACCAACCTTCATTGTTATAGTGATAACTTTAAATTTGAAACTATAAACTAAAATTTCCTCATAAGTAAATTTCACATATGAAACACCAGGGTCTCCTCACAGAACACACTTTCCTCAAAATGATAAATAAGGTTTACTGGTTTGTAAAAGGCAATTTTAGAAGGGAAACATGTTATTTAATTCTTGGGAATAGAATGTATTTGCATATTTCAGTGAGGAAACACAGCATTTTACTATTGGCATCTAATAGCATAACAGATGATCTCCCTAGATATATATTTGATCTGCACTTATTAATGCCAATCTGTTATGGTGCATAATGTTTTTATTAATACAGACAGGGCTCCGTGCATGCCCACAGCTATCAATTTCAAATTCACGATATGCTTTTGTGTTCAGAAAAAACTGCCCTGATGTTACAGTCACCAGATATTAAGCAGGCAAGTCCCTTCCAACTCCATGTTCCTTCACAGTAATCCCGCTTCTTGCAAATAGTTGGAATGGTAAGAAGCTTTAAGCAATGTCCCTTTAGAAACCAATAAATAATGAATCAAAGCTTTTGCATCTCACTGACACTTGGGGGGGAAGAACATGTTTGTTTATTTATTTCGCCTACCTAGTATTCTCCAGGAGTCAGCAGGAGTTTTACAGTTCACCTTAATGGAAGCAGAATCAGGATACAAGTGCATCAATAATTAACACATGAATCATTCCTCCCCCACATAATAAATGGATTCAACCCACCACTCTGACTGAAAACAAAAGGATTCATATCAACCACTCAGCCCTTCTCATAAAAAAAACTGGGGATTTAAAGCATTGCCTACACTGATCATTAAATCATTCTGATGGCTCCCCTCAGACCGATATCCACCAACCATCTATAGCAAAACCCACTAAGTCTTGACTTCTAGTGGCCTTTGAACCTGATGCTGAATTTCAGGGTCAAGATCAACCCCACCACTGCTCACTTCCTCAGCCATCCTTTCTCTGCTTGGGACTTACCCTCATGCTGCATGCTTGAAGCATGGCAAGTCAGACAGCAGCACTTCCACTAGTCCCTGCTCCTGACTTAGTCCATTCTGCATACCCACTTCCCACCACAACGGTCCATGATCAGAGCAGGAGAAGAAGAAACAAGCCATTCACAAACTGATTCCCAGAAGTGCTCTGCTCCGGGAACAGGAAGCACAATGTGGACAGCCCTCAGCAGACCCAGCCAGATCTAGATGGGGGGAAAGCGGCTCACGTGGCTCAGCGCAATTGAGGGCAACTCTTAGGATTAATTTTCAATACCAGTACATACACATACTAACAGGCTTTGCAGCATATCCTGAAAGTCTCTGCCAAAAATGGGGGAAAATATTCGACAAACTACTGAAAAACGCTCTCAGATGAACATCTAGCAGCTGCGATATCTGGGGCTTCATCCATTCTCCACTATTGGAGTACAACCTGAAGAGAACGGCTCTCTCTACAACACTCAGGAACCACATCAAAGAGGGCTTGGGTAAACACAAAGGCACCCCTTGATGTGTGGGTATTTACTGCATTAGCAAAGCCAGTGGAGCGTGATGTAGCTCTGCTCACAATGTCCTGCAATCAAATGCCCTCAACAGCAAACAAGATGGATTGTAGGAGCATCACAGAGCATCGGCACCTCTGCACTATTCTGGTGCACTGCCAAAGGCAGGTGTAGCCAGGGCTGAGCTTGCCACAGAAAACTGTGAAACATGACACCTGAAACATGGCAACTATTTGATTAATTGGAAGATGTTAATTAGCATGTGGCTGTCTGCTGATTGTTTTGTAAAATAACTCCCCCACACCACATCTCACATCCAGCTTCCCTGGTTTCTCTTCTTCAGCATTTTTACCCCAAAAGGACTGTCCACAGTGGAAGTTACTCTTTACGCACATCCCATCCTAAGATGGGCATCTGGCTGCAAGAGGCCATGTAGATACTAACCAAGAAAGGAGGCAATCAGCAACCCTGAAAATAAACTCACTGCCCTAATGTGCACCCCATGCTCTAAACTAACAGCTAGAACAGCCAGAAGGAGCCAACTGGAGACAGAGTCACATGTCTCCCATTAATTTTAATCGGAGCTGGACACTCCTATAAGCACTTCATCTTTGAAAACTTCATCGATTTCCTAAAAGTCCTTCCTGTGTGACAGGGACCACAGTGGGGCTCACCATCCATTTTGTGGTCTGATTTTTTTTTTCTCAGAAAAGGGAAAGGAGGCAGATGGGGCCATTCATGCCATCTCTGTGAAGGGAAGGACCAGGGCCCTAGGCATGTGCCTAGTTTGCCAATGCATTAATCTAGCCCTGATAGAAACCCACAGCATGAGGAGGAGATGGTAAAACCCTCAGTGTTGCTGCATGGGGCAAGCTCAGAGGCACTAGGGATCACCACGCTCTTCGGATGTAAGACAGAAATAGAAAATCTCATTTCTTCCCAGTGCACCTGCATCTCAGACCCTTCTTATAACACACACCTGTTGGCTTTGCAGAGGCACCTTCCTCTTTGCCAGGTCAACAGGCTATTTCCCTGAAATACTTCCCATCCACTAATCCCATCCAGGCTGATAGCCTGTTTTCTGTTCAACTCTGTCTCCACTGGGCCAATGGCTGGTTCCTCAAGGCTCCTTAGAGCACTTGATTACCTCCTGCTGGGATAATGGGCTGCCTCCCTATGACACCATTCTCCTTGAGGGTAGAAAAGACGGTCTCCCTGGAACACCATGGCAATATAGTTCTGGGCGGGAAGATGCTCACATCTGGAAGGCATTCTGGAGATGCTTATTTGTCAAGCGGAGCTTCCCCGCTGGTCTAATAGGCTGCTTCCCTGTTGTGACTCTAAGCTGGAATGATACCTTGAGCCTTCTGCATGCTGCTTCCCTGCTGCACTGATTGATTCCCAAGTCTGCCTTTACAAAGAGCGATCAAGCCATAAAGCTTTATAATTACACCCTACTATTTCCCAAATAGTACCGCTCAGTAGATAAAATAAAATGCAATGAATGGCGAATCAAATACACTTCTCACATTGTGTTGATTCTGGTTACAGGAAGAATACGTTTTTTCTATGAGGCTGAAAATGTAAATGTGCTGTTATAGACCCTTTTAAAATTTATTTTTACATTTCTTATATTAATTCCATGTCTGGAGATAAGTGTGCTTTGTAGTAAAAATGTCAAGCCCCCCCAACTAAGAGTATAGCGTGTGGTAAATCTGTCTGTCTGACAGAAAATAAGTCACGTGCTATCAATTTTTTCCATTCGCTTAAAGTTTCTCAACAATTTTATTAGCTATGAAAAGACCTAAATTGATGGCCTTAGAAAGTCAGATCCACAGCTAGCATAGCTTTGTTTAAGTCAGTATGTCTACAGCTATTTAGGCTGAGAATTTAGCTCCAACATTCCCTATTTATCCACAAAACTGTGATGGCATCATCTTAGATAAGTCAAGAGATAACTAACCACTGGGTCTAAACCCAGACAAAGATAGACACAGCAGTTCAACAGAGTTTCCATGCACACTGAACATCTGGAGCCTCTTTTAAGAGCTCTAACTAGGGTGTCACTTCCAACTATTCTTATGATATGTCTACTAGGAACTGCACTGAGACTCTAACCCTTTTTACAGACAGCACCAAACAGCCATCACTCAGCAGTAACTTTTAGTTATTTTTCACCTCAGGTGAGGAACAAGAAGCTATAGAGCCTTTCATGTCAAAGTCTGAGCCATCCAGTCCACTACATACATTTTCCCTAAGGCTAGGTTTACAAGACTCTCAGATAGATGCAAGTGGATCACTTTGGGTCTGAAGTCATGCTACTCTCTCATTTGGATATTCTCATTCAGGAGTAAATCCACTTCTGATTGCTAGTGTAGAGGATTAATCTCTGGGTCAGGCTAGCAAAGCAAGCATAAGGATGGCTGTATGGGATCTTGAATACACAGTTTATGCTGAAGCGATAACACTGTATCTTTATTATTCTTACCCCTACTAGCCAAGTTCAAGCTACAAGGACAATGTCTCCATGTGCTGCAATCATGTCTTCATTTGCACTGTAGGTATGCTCCAAGTAGAGTGGCCATCATAGAGGATCTTCCAGTTTTTTGCTACTCTGTCCTCTATTGATATGAAATCCTACACCTTCATGTCTCTTGAAGAGAAAAATAGAGGACGTATAGGCATTAGGTTTTGTATCAATAGAGGACAGAGGACAACAGGACTATCGTCTATGATAGCCATCCTAGCTCCAAGTTCCTTGGTAGCATCGCATTTCTTATGTAAGCTAGTGTGAAAAAACAGGATACTTCCCCCAGCCGGGCAAATCCATTACCCATATCAAGACATAATGCGGTTTAACTTAATTGTGCTGTGGTCTATGTATCAATTATTGAATAATAGTTCCTTAAATTATTCAACAATCTTTTTTTGATTTAAAGGTAACAGGAAAACTGGAACAAACCCATTAAATCCACAGTTCTATAACCTAAATATACGCTTTTCCCAGCACAGAAACAAAATTAGGTATTCCTCAGCAAAAATTCATAGAATCATAGGTCCTCAGGAGGTCATCAAGTCCCATGCCCTGCTCAAGGCAGGATCAGCGCCATCTAAATTAAGTGTTTGCCTAACCTGTGTTTAAAAGCTTCCAGTGACAGTGATTCCATGATCTAGAATTTTTTTTTATCTCCCCAAAATATAGCGGGGGGCACTTGAAAGATGCTGAGCAAGTTGTGCTTTTGTGGGTAAGGGCATCTCTATACAGGAAAATGATTCTTAATTAAGGTAGGCTGGACATGTAAAGCAGAGTAGCTATTCCATATGAACCCCGTGTGTGTGCACACTTGAACTCTAGAATTACAGAGTTATTCAGGAATACCTGTTCTGGAATAAGTATCCTGGAATAATGTTTAGACAAGACTTACCATCTGAATCCTGCAAACGCTGATGTATGTCCCCATACAAAACCAGCGGTGGAGATCTACTATTGTGGGGCATGTTTTTGCTCCATTTGGTGCCAGTACCTTCTGTAGCTGTTATTATCATTACGGATTTAGAGCAAAGACTATTGATCCTGTGCAGATCTAGTGCTGTCCAATAGATTGGACACTGGAGGGAAACTAATTGAGCTGGGTTTTATTCCAGCGGAGTCAAAGTGTGCGCTCTCTTACTCTTTTTCTGCATCTCTCTGTCTCAACCTCCCTCTTCTGTGCAGAAGAGAAACAACTGTAATCTCAAATGGAGCTGTGATGACCAGTCCAGAGCGGAAGGAGTCGCTCTGTGAAGTCCATTATTCTTCCAAGAAGCAATTTTCCACAGATTGAAGTGCTCCCTCAGTCACAGAATGGAGGTTCCTCAAGCACCTACATGTACATCAGGTATTTGCATCAGCCATGTAATATCCTGACTCCGTTAGTGACCGCTCACTGCTTCCTGCTGAGAGAGGAACTAACAGCTTGAGCATCTGTCCACCGCGCTATTTGGTACGCAGACGAACGCTACCCGAAAGGTAACCGGGCGCTGCTTTTCAACTGCCCTGTCAGAAGAGCCGCTCGGCTACAACGACCTGCTTGGCCCAAGGTTGAAAAAAAAAAAATTGCTTCCGAGTCTGAGACCTTGCTCACAAGCTTCGCCCAGAGCAAATGTCGATGTTTGTCGCGTGAATCCCCTGAAGGGGACGACAGGGGGTGTAATGGAGTCGGGGGGGCAGGTGAAGGGCGGCACGGAAAGTTCTGGAGGGAGTGGCAGTTGGGGAAGGCGGGAAAAGGGGCTCCCTGTGAGGAGAGCGGGACAGGAGAGCTGCAGTGGCGGGAGCTGGCTGTGGCTGAGGGGATCGTCTCTAAAAGATTTCTATTAACAAACAAAAGACCATTGACCCATTACGGCTTCGTTATGCATAACACCACCTCTGACAAATCAGGGCTCGGCTTCACGGAAGGCGCGCATTGCACCATCTTTTAGGACGGTGCAGCCAGCTCTTGTGTCAGTGTGTGGAGGAGGAAGCATTAGCATGAATCTCGTCCAAAGGTACAATTAAGGAAGGTCTGTCTTTGCGGATCACTTAGGCCTTGATTCCTGATAATGCCGACACATGCATTCATCTATAACACAGGAGAATCCCACTCACACTGAGAGAATAACTCGAACGCTGAGACCTTAAGAATAAGCCCAGCACATGAAGGATCACAACCAAAGATGCTCTCTTGTAACTTCAGCCAACTAAATTATGAACCTTGCTGAGAAAAAAAATCGCCCCTAAAAGCACGTGCATGTGTCTCTTTTAAAGCCAATTCATAAAACTGCAGTAAGCGTGCTGTTTTTCAAGGAGCTCGCATGGAAAGAATGGCGTTTTTCTTGCGTGTCATCCACAGGATGACATTACAGCACGCATGAATGTGTCAAGCTTCTCCTCATTCGCAAAGAAATCGAACCATTTTAATTACCTCGATATTGTTTATGTGCAGCAATAAAAAAGCCCTGTTAACACTCGGCCATTAATCATTTGAGATAAATCAATAAATAATTATAGATACTATACGGTTGTGCACATAAACAGAGCCTTCCAGACCTAGGCATGCTGAAAACTAAGAATAACCAAAGAAAAAAGATGAAAACCAGTTGCCCAGCAGTAACACTGTTTGGTTTTTTTAACTTTTTTTTTTCCAGTCCTTTCTTTTGCAGTGTTTAAGTAATAGGATTTTCAAAAGGTTTTCAGTGATTTTTGCTCCTAGTCCAGTTATGGGCTTCTTAACATTTCATTAAAATCAATAGTAGACCTATAATACCTTCATCTGCTCTGCTTTTATTTTATTATTTTTGTGCTATATTTAAGCACTGCTCCGAAATAGACATTCAGATGGGGGACATTTGTTTAAGCAATCTTCTTTCATTTTAGATGGTCCTGGTTAGTTGGGCCTTGATTTTTAAGAGTGGCCAGTAAGTTTGGGTATCTTCTGGTCAGGATGCCCAGCTTAAGGTACATAACTAGATCTGATAGATTATTCCAAGTAGCCACTTTTTGAAGAATGGGGGCATTATTATTATTATAATTGATTTGTATTGTGATAGCCACCCAGTCATGAACCAACATCCATTTTCCTAAGGTTATAAATAAATGAATTGTTACAGCCAAATTCAAAGGGGAGGGAAACTTAGCCTGTGTTAGCTGCTTTCTGGTATCTGTCTGTTTGCTGCTTTTCCCTTCTGGCAAGTAAAATTAAAACATGGTAGTTCACTGCCTTGTGAAACAGGGCTAAGTTATCACCGTTTAGTTTTTACTTATCCCAGGGGAAGAACAGACAGACACATTGCTACCCCGAAGCAGATGATACATAGTAAGCTCCTATCCCCTTTTAACTCGCTGTTATTTGTTCATTTGTCCATACCCTAAACTGTTGCACAAAACACACAACAGAAACAACCTCTTCCACAAAATGCTTATGATCAACAGAAAATGAGCCATCTTAAACCAATACCCACAAGAGGGAACCGGTAGCCTGGATTCCTGAGTTGTTCTTCCAGTGTCTGGCATATATTCATGAAATTGTTCCTAAAAGAGAAGAATGACATTGTTATATAAGATTTGCACAAGTGGCCACTAGCCCTTCTTCTGAGGAATATCTGTGCATTCATTTTTACCTTATTATAGCAAACTTATTATAGCAAACTTCATTCCACAGAAAGACTTATATTGGAAGTCTACTTTCTGCCCTCCTGACAGGAGGGAATCAGTTATCTGATGAGGATTTTCACTTAATCTTACCATACTCTACTTTGCTTATAGGTAAAAGAAAAGCAGCAACATCATTTCTTTCTTTGTACCAACCCAGACACAGATCAATGCCTCATTGTACAAGCACAGAACAAAAAAGCAGTTCCTGCCCCAAACAGCTTACAAGCCAAGTGTAGGAGAAGAGACACTGCAGAAATCCAGAAATCACATCACATTTTTAATACATGCTCCAACTTGAATAAGTGGCTACTTAATTATCTCCTAATTAATGGTCTTCCCTGCTATTAATGGCATGTATGATAAACCAGGCAAGTGACGGCAAAGTATAAACAAGAGTATATTGCTCCACCTCACAGGAGTAATACAAGATGGAAGAGCCCACAACTCCACCATGAAGTCAATAGCAAAACTTGCAATGACCACAATTTGCTGAGCCTGAATAAAATAATACAGATAATCAGCTTTGAGAGCCTCAGGTAAAGCATGCACAATTATTAGAAGACAGTAGAAATGTGGAGCTGGCAGCACACCCAAGATAGTCTGTACCCTTCAAAAGCATAGGATAGTAAGACAGGTGACAAATGCAAAGAGTGCCCAGGTAAGAAACAGGGGACCAGACAGTCTCCCAGATCAGGGGGTGGCACATGCAGCTATGCAAGGCCTTAAATGCCTATATACCAATGCTCATAGTATGGGGAACAAACAGGAGGAACTCGCCCTTAGAATAGCCAGTTCAAACCCAGACATAATAGTGCTCACAGAAATGTGGTGGGATTCATCCCACGACTGGGTAGTTAGCGTTAGGGGCTATAGGCTTTACAGGCAAGATAGAGAAGGAAGTAAAGGTGGGGGTCTGGTGCTCTATGTCAAGGAGCAATACACATCCTCTGCCAGCAAAATGGGGTCAGAGGAGGGGCAAGCTGAAGTGCTCTGGGTCAAG
>NW_017728932.1:9409667-9410989 GCF_001723895.1 Crocodylus porosus | reverse complement strand
CTACTACAGACCCCCCAACCAAGGGGAGGAGCTGGACTGGGAATTTTCAGGCCAGCTTGCAGAGGCACTTAAGGCAAGGGATGTAGTTGTCACGGGTGATTTAAATTACCCGGACATCTGCTGGGAAGAACAATCAGCCAGGTCGGACTGCTCCAGGAGGTTCCTGGCTGAGATACAGGACCTCCACTTAATTCAGGAGGTGCACGGTCCCACCAGAGGAAATGCCCTGTTGGTCCTGGTCCTGGCCGCAGGCGCTGACCTGGTAAGGTGCCTCCAAGTCCTTGAGCACCTGGGTGATATCGATCATCGCTTGCTGGAATTCACCATCCAGTGCAGGGTGTCAAGGACCTGCAGCAAGGCAGTAGCCCTAGACTTCAAGAGGGCCAACTTCAATGAGTTGAGGAGATCAGTGGGAGAGGCACTGGGGTTCGAGAGCAGGGGAACTCAGTGCCCAAGATGAGTGGTTGTTTCTTAAGGAGACAATACTCAGGGCCCAAGGGGTGACCATCCCAACAAGAAGCAACAGGGGCAGGAATGCCCAAAAGCTCCCCGGCTCACCAAGGGTGTCTGGGAATGCCTGCTTGCCAAAAAGGCAGCATACACCCGGTGAAAGGGGGGTGCTATCTCCAAAGAGAGTATACCTCCACTGCTCGGCTTGTAGGGCGGGGCTGTCAGGAAAGCTAAGGCAGACATAGAGCTAGGACTAGCATCAAAGATAATAAAAAATCCTTTTTCAAATATATAAGGAGGATGAAGAAGGTACCAGGAAACGTGGGACCCCTGCAAGATACGCTGGGCAATCTGGTGGTTGTGCCAGAGGAGAAAGCAGACCTCTTTAACCAATTCTTCACCTCCGTTTTCTTCTGCAGGGAGCGGGACTTCCCCACTGCGATGCAAGACGGACTCGAGGGGAACGCCTCCAGACCTCAGGTTGGGGAGGGCCGGGTTAGAGAGCTTCTGGAGGGGCTGGACGTGTTCAAGTCAGTGGGTCCAGATGCTCTCCACCCCAGGGTGTTGAGGGAGCTAGCAGGGGTTATTGCAGGGCCCTTGGCATGGCTTTACAAGCACTCGTGGTGCTCAGGCCAGGTGCCGGATGATTGGAAGATAGCCAATATGGTCCCCATCTTTAAAAAAGGGAGGAGGGAGGACCCGGGCAACTATAGGCCCCTCAGTCTTCCCTCAATCCTAGGGAAAGTCTTTGAGAAGATCATCAACAAGCACATCTGTGATGGGCCGGCTTCAGAGATGATGCTCAAGGGCAACCAGCACAGTTTCATTAGGGGCAGGTCATGTCAGACCAACCTGATTGCCTTTTATGATCA
>NW_017728932.1:9343407-9408894 GCF_001723895.1 Crocodylus porosus | reverse complement strand
AGGGAAGTGGTGCTGGCTCCTACCCTGGAGGTCTTTAAGAAGAGGCTTGATGCCTACCTGGCTGGAGTCATTTGAGCCCAGTTTTTCTTCTGCCCAGGAGGGGAGCCCAACTTGAGATCTACAAGTCCCTTCCGACCCTACTTCTATGACACAGCCTAATTAATGTGAAAGTGTCAAAGAGTAAGAGAAGTGACTACCTTGAACAAGCTCAAACAATGAGACAGGCATTTAAAAGGAAAATACAATGAAGGCTGCACTTAGAAGCAGCTCAATGGCTCCAGATGTCCTGGACTGATTCCCTATATTTGGAAAAGAGGGTGCATTCATATACTGGTGTTGCAGATGGACAAGTTGAGATTGTATTAAATCCCCTAAGCACTGTCTATGCAAAAGCTTATATTGGGACTATGTCCCACACTTACAAAAAAGTAGTGAGTCCAGTGATCTGACAGGTCTTTTCCACCTCCAGCTGCAATGATCTTAAATGCAATATATGAAGATAAAAAAAGAAATGCTGAGTAAAGGCTTGGAAGTGTGTTTATTACTGTAATCTCAGAGGCTTCCTGCAAAAGGTCAGGGACATTTCCTGAACTCATAAAAAGCTGAACACGTCTGAGTGCTGGAAACTATTTACAGAGAAGCAATTGGTATTTAAAAGGGAGCTAATCACATTATTTCTTTTATTATGAAGATTTATCTCTGCTGTGAATACAGTGGAGCCTTGTTAATCCACCAGGGAGGATGTTCTGGTGCCAATTAGTGAGGTTTGTGCCAGCAGAAGCATCTGGGGATGAGACATCCTGTCCTCTTTTGTCTCCAATGAATTAGTGACAAGGGAGCAGAGTTGGAGCCTGGTTCCTTTCCTCAGCACAAGAAGCCATGAGCTACATTTCCTTTCACCTATTTTCTGGCCTCAGTATTTGGGGGCTACAGCAACAGGGTCCTACTACCGAAGAGAGTGTAAATCAATAGCCCATCACCAGAGAGGAGCCATAAGCCAAGTCTCTTTGGATGCGGCTGCAGTGGCATCAGGAAGGAGTCATGTTTCAAAAGGAGAATGATGAGCAATCCCATTGGTGATGGCTGGGCCGTGGTTATACGGCACTGGATGAATTATCCTCTGGGACATGTGGTTTTACCCTCATTGCCCTCATCTTGGCGGAAACACAGTAGCTTGCTGCTCACTGAAATCTGCTGTGTGCTAAAAGAAGAGTAAATTGCCCAATATATTGCTGCACAGACTGTGAGGAAGGAGTGTGATCTGAAGGTCAGAAGATAAAATACTAATTGTCAGGGCAAGATGCATGACTCTAATCCTGGGTCTGTCACTGATTTGTGTATCTGTGCATAAGACCTCCAGATCCACCAGGATATTCGAGTACCTATTCCCACTTCAGTGGGAGTTAGTCAAATAAATATGCTAAAGGATCTGGGCACTTTCAAAAAAAAAAAAAAAGTGAAAGCCAAGCTTCTCATGTAATCACATGGATCCAGGAGTGAGGACTAATATTGCAGGAGTCTGGATAAAACAATGAATGACATTAAAGGGTTAGTGCTATCTTTTTATTCCTGGTCCTGAGCACTCAGTGGGCATGTCTGCACATGCATGTACACTGACCTAAATTTACTGCACAGTAAGTGGGAATAGGCTGGAGTCTACATGTGCTGGCATTAATGTGCATTAACGGCATGTGTAGACTGACTTGGGACTAAAGTTAGTCCTAAGTCAGTCCACACACAGTGCTACTGCGCAGTAAGGTATCTACATGTGCATCACTGCGCTGTAATTAGTCAGGCATAAATTTGATACCTGCATTATGCAGGTATCAAATTTACGTTCAAGTCAGCATAAGTCACCATATTTACTGCCCAGTACAGGTGTGCACATGTAGATGTGTGCCTGTACTGTGAAGTAATTTTGGTTACTGCTCAGTAAATGCACATGTGTAGATGAACCCAGTGCATCCTTCATGATGCTTCTTATGCCTTCAACAGGAGGACATAAGCAGACACTAGGTTCTGAACAATTAGAAATCATTTCTGCATTTGAGCCTTTTCTGCATTCCAGTCCCTTTACAGACAAAAGTCAGATATTTGTGAGCAGTCTTGCTCCTTTTCCTGGACATGTTTCCAGGAGGCTAATTCTTGTACAGGATTAAAAAATAATTTATAGAAATAATGTTCCTCTAATAAAACCTACATAAGATAATACAATTTTTATAGCGCATGACAATAACGATAAAGATTCAAGCTCTTGTAGAAATCAATGAATCTCTCCCACTTCAAATACCTCTGTGCAAACAATATTTCCTTGGACTAATATAAAATATTGAATTGAAAAGTTTAACTTTAATGTAATTGCACCAATAGATCGGTCATATTGCTCCAAACAGCTACTCTGAAGATGAGATTTTAAAGCATGGCTCATAAATATAGGAACAGAGAACAAAATAGCTTCTTTTTTGATAATTAAACAGTTAGCAGCTAAATTGCATTGTAATTGATTGGAAAATTGCTTTTTTAATGAGATTTAGTCACTAGGAAATGGCTTTTTTCTTCAATATGCCCAATGTGCATTGGGTCATTTAAACAGCAAATTGCCTTACTGGCCTCATATTTAGACATTCTCGATTCAACTTTCTGTAAGAAAAGAAGCACCTTACAATAGATGAGTCTCAATGCTGAAGGCAAAATTTGCCTCGCCGATACTTGCAGAGGCCCTCAGCTTCAGTAATTGTGCTATCTCTGTCTGTGCACCGAGCTCCCAGTGAAGGCAAAGGAAGGTTTGTGCCTGAAAGACATGCAGGTGACCCATAAAGAAAGGAAGTTTCACTGCAATGCTTCAGAGTACTAGAGGCCAAATTCTCTGTTTTGCCCTCTCCACACTCTGGACAGGCAAGGAATGGGTTGGGAATGAGGGTAACTTTACAGCAGCATGGTATGTTCTGCTGCCAGCAATACAGAGTACTCTGACAATTCTGCATTTACCTTACTCATATTTCCTACAGTGAAGGTCAAGAAAGTGGTGGCTTCAATCTGCTGTATTTGCTTTGTGCCACCTAAAGATTTTCCTGCAAGAGCAGAATAAAGAAGCCACCTTGCAGGGGACAATCAGTGCCCACATTTTACAACAGTGATGCTAAGAGAACGGTATGACAGCTGTCAAATTTTATTAAATTAGGGCCAATCTTGCTGCGTAGATATGAGAAAACTTTCCCTTTCATGTAAGAACCAAAGAGTGGAATTTTATCCATGGTGACAGGAAAATGACCAAAGCTGTGACGTTTCAAGTTGATAGGAAGCTTAATTAACTCTTAAGCCTAAAAGAAACTGCAACTCTAATATTTCTGGTGTTTTCTGGTTCCAGCTGGGCTGGAAATTTCTGCAGTAACAATTATCCCACGCATTATTGGTGTGTAACAAATAAAAATAATCGGTAGCATGGATGATAATAATAATAGCTCCAGAGGGAAATTTCAGAAGTGCTCAGTGTTGGTCTGGCTTTTCTCCCAATAAAGGCAATGGTGTCGAGACAAGGCAAAATCAGACCAAGAAAAGAAATATTAAATTATTTCATATGAAAAGCAAATAAGGAATGTTTGTATAGGTCTGGCCTGCATTTGGGTCAGTTCTTCTTGCAGACTTCATGTGATGGGTTACTTCGTCATCCTGCTCAGTGTACTGCATAGTCCATTAACTGGAATATGACTGTTTGGAATAGTGGGATATTTATAGGTCAGTGCTCTGTTCTGCAGAGGATCTTAACAGGGCTTCTTGTGGATCAGGGACACACCTTCATGTGCAGATGTGGTCCCAACTTCTTTAACTTTCACTGGTGTATACAAAACAGCAATTAGTAAGCAAATATTTTAGGGATGGCGTTTGGTCATTGTGGAGTTGTGGTTGTAACTACCTGTTCTAAGCCGAGAAGGCATTAAAATAATCCTGGGTGAATTCCTGACCTCACTAAACTCAGGGCGAAAGTCCCACTGACTTCAAGAGAGTCCAGGTTTCACCTCAAGTGTCTAAAATGCTAACTAAAGACTGATTCCCATTCTTGACTTGGGATTGCCATGGAGATAAGGTTCAGTACCAGAACTGGAAATGGCTCTTGTTGTAGACCCCTTGTACTCATCTTTGTACACAATAAAAAGAAAGCCCTTACCTAAATAGATGAGACAGACAAGGCGTAGGAGAAAGCATTATATTCCCATTTTAAAGAAGTGTCACTAGGCCTTGCGCTGTTTCCCTAATATGCTGCAGTTATTAGTGTGATGCAAAAATTAGGATAGAATAGATTTGTCATCATTGTTAAGGCTATTAAAATAATTGCCATCAAGGATACACTCAAGTTCAACAGAAACATAAATCGTCCTGCTGTGTGAAGAGCACTGAATAAAAAATGTATTGAAAGCAAAGGATCCTTTGAACACTCTATGGTTTAAAGAATTTTCCAAATTGCTTACTTTGAGAACAAAGGATTTTGATGAATCTTGATTATTATGAACAGCCAGTTATGAACAACAATGAATGCAGTTTATGCAGAAGTCAGATTTTTATTGTACAGTTTCCAAAACCTGTATCGATGCAACATAGCTTGCAACATACACAGTAGTGATTGCAATCAGTTGTTGCTACCATAGCAACAGACAAAATTAAAAAAGGCAAATGACAAAGCTAAAGTGGCATCGAAATTGTAGATTCTAATTGAGTGGCAGTGCAGTTCTATACTGTAGTAGATCTGCAAACCAGGATTGGTTATAGCAATTGGGGTTATTTACAGTAGGTTCAGAAAATCTCAGCTGGCGTCGGCTCTTACATTTTTTCCAGTCACCTTGCCTTTCTCTTTTATTCACAGCAGTGGAGTGTGGGACCTTTCATTTTAATATTTTAAAGTTCAGACTTCTGAGACCTAGTTTTCTCCCCCAGTTTGAATTCTGAGTTCAGCTACGACTTTTTAACCAGTTTTATTCAGAGCTGACTCCCCATGTCAGGAGAGGAGCAGGAAAGGAAACATTCATCCACGACCAAATCCAAATAAAATTGTGAAACAAACACAGTTCACTCCCACAATTGTTTCTTCACACTGGTTTCTGAAGTTACTTCTGAAAGAGATCTTACAGCTCATTACTGGATGAGGAAAATGAGACATTCATTTACCTCATCCAGTAACTTGCCCCTACCCCAGATGTAGCCAGATGCATGAGACACACTCCCAAGGTGCTTCCAACTCCTTCAGGGGCACCCTTCAGCTCCATCCCCTCTCTGTTGTCTGCTGCTTGACCACCAGGAACAGACTGAGATGTTGTAAAGGTCACTTCCTGACCTAGGACACCTCAGCTATACCCATCTTACCCAGGCCTTGCCACCTCCTAGCAGAGGGGATTCTGCTGACTAGAAGAATCAGCCATAACCCCTGTCCAGTCCTATGCCCTGAAAAGATGGATTTCCTCCTATTGGAAAAGAGTCCTGCCTGTATGGGTCATGTGCTCCAAGATCCTACCTAGCTCAACAGATTATAAAGCAGTTTTTGTCTCTGATCTCTCTGCCAGGACCACCTGTCTGCCTTCTTCCACCAGCCTGCTTTACTCTGGCTGAGGAAGTCCAGTGTTTCCCTAGGCCCCAGGAAAGCTGAAGACCTCCTTATGCTCTCCATATAAACCTTAAGTACACTTCATAGAATCATAGAAGTCGAGTTGAAGGGACCTTGTAGATCTTCAAGTCCGATCCCCTGCTTGGGCAGGAGAAAAACTGGGCTCAAATGAGTCCAGCCAGGTAGGCATCAAGCCTCTTCTTAAAGGCCCCCAGGGTAGGAGCCAGCACCACTTCCCTTGGAAGTTGGTTCCAGATCCTAGCCGCCCTGACTGTGAACTAGTTCTTACGGGTGTCTAATCTAAACCTCTCCAACAACTTGTGGCCTTATTCCTCATTATGCCAGGAGGCGCTAGGGGAAACAAGGTTTCTCCCAAACCCTTCTGGTCTCCCCTAGTGAGTTTATAGACAGTCACCAGGTCCCCCCTCAGCCTTTGCTTGTGAAGGCTGAACAGGTTCAGGTCCCGCAGTCTCTCATTGCAGGGTCTGCCCTGTTGTCCCCAGATCATGCGGGTGGCCTCCTCTGGACCTCTCCATGTTGTCCACATCCCTCCTGAAGTGGGGCACAGCATGGCTCCCTCGACAGTCATCAGGGGCTCTGGCTGAGAGTCCAGGTGCTGCTGGACCTGGGCACATGCCCGCAGCACAGGGGCACAACACATCTGAGCTGGTGAGACCGGCCCCAGCACTACCAGGAAGCTGTGCAGGTAGCGCCAGTTACCGTGCAGCCATTTAGTACTTAGATATGCAAGTACTAAATGACTGCACAATAATAACTGTGGACTCAGCGTCTCCTGTAAACGTGGCCAGTGAAGATCCAATCTTGAATTTCTGGCGCGCCTAGAAAAGCCATGGGAACATTTCTTTCTGAGCAAACTGAGGCACTGTGATACTGAAACAAAATAAAAACCAGCTTCACAGTTTCTAGAAAGAAAAAGCTGGTTCTTGTAAGACATTCTAAAGTAGATCATATTTTAAGCAGATTGTACTTAAATCAATACTAAATAAAGAATACAAGATTTCAAGGGGAGTTTTGGATATGCACAGGATACAGCCGAGGGTCCCAGATGTGCAGTGCAGCACAGCTGGGATAACTGATGTTCATGAGCTACAAGCCATCATACATAATTCACTTCTTGTATTTGCTTACAGATTGCAAGAAGCCCTGTTGATCTTGCTGTTTCAACTCTGGTTATTACAGGAAAAAATTGAGAAGTGCTGGCTTCCAAAGCTAGGGTATGCACTTAGCTTCCATCAGCAGGGTTTTGCCTGCTTGTGAAACTCAGTGGGCTGTTACAGCATCCCTCAAGATAACGTTATTTGCAGATTAATGTCCACATGAATATGCCCCCTGAGATACCGTTAATCCAACCACTGCAAATTTAGCAATAGCAAGGAAAAGTTGGTTCTACAAGATAGTCTAAATTAGAACATATTTTAGGTAACTGTATTAAAATCACCCCCAAATAAGTAATAATAAGCCACAAAGATAAAACAGAAATTTAAAAGATTTCTGCTGATTGATTCGTTAGGTTCAATTAAAATATCACTGATGCGAAGAATTCAGTATCACAAATATCCTATGGTATTCAGACTACTGATATAAATCATGTTGGCAAGCAATATGATGGTACAGTAAGCAGTATGTTGTGTTCCCTTTGACA
The DNA here is from genome assembly GCF_001723895.1 of Crocodylus porosus. Taxonomy (NCBI): domain Eukaryota; kingdom Metazoa; phylum Chordata; order Crocodylia; family Crocodylidae; genus Crocodylus; species Crocodylus porosus. The sequence continues at coordinate 9,401,638 of NW_017728932.1, read as the reverse complement.
TAGGAAGTCTTAAAAGTAAGTTAACTACTGCCCCATTATTAGTGGACACTCTGGACTGTGAATTGGGGGGCTGATTTTCCGAGGTTACAAGCCCTGGCTTCTCTCCCGTTGATTGCAGCCCAGAATCTGAGGTACTTTGGCATTTCCAAAATCAGACCTGCTGTAGATAAAACACTTCAGTACAACAAAGAGCACAGAAATGTGTATATCAATTCTATGTACCAAGATTTCTAGGTATGTTATTGACTTTAGGTGAAAGTCAAGCTATGGAAATTTGAAGGCATGCTCTAGTCTAAGAAGAGCAATTCAGAAATGTTCTTTTAAACTTCCTTTAATTAAGATAATTGACAGTTTCCCATATCTGAAATACTCATGGGAAAAAATGGCCAAAGGTTGAGCTGACCTGATCCAAAACACCTTCTTCTTCCACATAAAGGCACAAGGCACTTAGCATAAGTGCCAAAAAGCTGTATTTTAGTCTCATCATTAATTTTTTATGCTTTGCCAGCTGTCAAGTATTAGTCAGTATAGTCATGAAGCTGTAGCTTTGTCTGCATTTTCTCTGGAACAAAAGACAAGTAATTCAAAGAATTCTTCAGTTTGAAAACCAAGTGAAGCCAACATTGGACATGGGACCAACACTGGGCATCCTTTCTGTTTCTTTTATCTAGTGATGGAAACCCTATCTCAAAGTGAGACTGGTCCATTTCCCAAGGCACCTCACGAGTTAAGCACCTGCCTCCTATTGCAGTTTAAAGGGAGTTGGGCTCCAAAGTCCTCTAGGCTCCTTTGGTCCACCCTCGGTCTTTGGTCTTCCTGGGAGGTCACCAAAATGGCAGCAGCTTGGTGGGGTGATCCCTGACTTTGGTTTACAAGGAATTATTACCATCATCTCATTTCACATAATACAGTAAGCAGGCATCAGAGAACAACATATATTTGGCTGCAACTGAGCGTAGCTCCATGACCAAGATGCTAAGAAACCCATTACATTCCTCTCTCCCCTCCAAGACAGGTGGGATTATTTGGAATACAAGCATCCACTGGGAGGAAGAGATGGGAACTCTTTCCCTGAGCCACCCAAAGTCTTTCAGGTTTTAAGTGAGATTGACAGAAAGGGCAGAGAGTTTCACTGCCTGAAACAACCAAACAACAAAGAAAGTTATGAGAAGAATGATATAATTTGAAATGAAACTACAGAACTTCCAACTTCAGTGCCCCTCCTTTCCCCAGCCTTTGTTACAATGACAATAGGAAAGAAAATAATGCTGCCTAAAGCTATTCCGGCCATGAGTGACAGCAGATGCAGTAGTGTGCATAATTACAATATTCATAAGTAAATTTTCATGATAATTAACAAAGACAACTGTCTTCTTTTGTTCTGATTACCTCAAGATATGTTAAAAGTAGGGTTGCATAATTAATTACCAAATGTAAGGTTCCTTAGAAATCCTCAGAGGTTATTTCAGGGAGCTTGTTCAAGGAAGTCATCTCCATAATAAACATTACCTGTCACTTCTCAGCTTATAAATTAATTACTATGGAGAAGCGAAAAAGAAAGCTTGTGCAGAATAGTGAAAGATAAAGCCATGGAAGTTTCTTAGCAAGAAAAAATGCAAACTTCAAGATGGTGATGTGCTGTTTTTCTCATTTAAGGGATCTCTGTCTCCAGAGTTTTAAAAAAAGGAGGAGGAGGAAGAGGAAAAGGAAGAGGAGAAGGAGGAGGCAAATTGTTGTAAGTTAGGTGTCTGTAAGCTGCACACTGGTTTTGAATGCAGAAAGACGTAACCATTGCCAATAACCAATATTTTCCCCTACTTCTACACAAAGTCCAATGGATCACAAAGTTGAAATGTCTCTCCTGGTGATGTGTTCTTATGACTGACAGCTCATTGGTGGAGAACCTTAGTCTTCTGAATGTGAAGCATTGGTCCCATTTTCTTGTGTGCCTCAATAAAGACATTGACATTTATGAGCATACACTACAGCATCATCAGCAAAGCAGAGCTTGATGACTGAGGTCGGAGTGGTTTTGGTTTTGATCTGGAGTTGGCCAAGATGAAACAGGTTACCATCCATTTGGTAGTTTAGGTCCACTCCGACTGGAAGCTTGCTGGTGGTCAGATGTAGCATCTCAAGAGTGCTGGAGCGATGTTGAAGCCTTGCTCAACTCCCATCTTAACCTCAAAGGGATATGTGCTAAATCCATTACTGAGAACCACCACTCACATACTGTCATGAAGCTGACGAAGAACAGTGATGAATTTCGGTGGGCATCCATACTTCAGAAGGATCCTCCACAGTGCTTCTCAGCTGACAGTCAAAAAGCTTTGCTGGGCAAGCCATGTCATCCAGATGTCTGACTCCAGACTCCAGAAGCAAGTTTTATTCTCCCAGCTTAGTCAAGGCATGAGCTTAAGAGGAGGGCAGGGAAAGCACTTCAAAGACATCCTCCAGGCTAACTTGAAAAAATGCAACATTGCTATCAATTCCTGGGAGACTATTGCTTAGGACTGCCCCAAATGGAGGAAGAGTCTGCTGCAAAGATCCTGGTACTTCGAAACCTTAGGATGACAACAGGAGACAGAAAAGTGGCAGCAACTGAAGCAGCATCTCATGGACCAAACCAAAAATGGGCTGCCCACCCCACATGCAAATATGTATACAAGCTGCAACAGAGTGTGCCCATCCCAAATAGACTTTGTGAGGCATCTTTGGGCCCACAGATAGGATAGTCACGGTGACAGAAGTTTTTTCCATTTCCTCCTGACTCCTGGTGCACATGTATAAATGCCCTCTGTGACTTAGATTAGGGATTAGCAAAATATGGCCTGTATCTGGCTTGCCAATTGATTCAATCCAGCACGTGTGGGTGGCAAGGGCAGCAGCATGGGCAGCAGTGCAGGACTCCGCTGGCAGAAGCAGCCCTTCCTCCCCACTCACCCACCTGTCACCCCACACCAGGCCCTAGGTAAGCTGCACTCGGGCCCCAGCAGCTCTCGTTCTGGCACTACAGAGGACACTGAGTGGAAGCAGCCCTGTCTGCCCAGCTCTGTGCAGCAGACCCTGGGTGAGCTATGCTCTGGCCCCAGTGCCCCCACTTGGGATGGGCCAGCAGCACCCCACCTGCCTGTAGTTGCACTGGATGCTAGGATCATGCAGCAGATTCTCCACACCTGTGCCTGAAGGCAGCAGAGCTTCCCCGGTGCTTCCCGGAAGGTGAAGCCCCAGCCCCTTCCCGCACTTTGCCCCGTGCAGTGCCATAAGCCAGCCTAGCCTAGCCACATACAGCCTCCCAGCCGCAGCCACTCAGATCGTGTCCCATCCACCCAGGTGAAGCTGCACCCAGTGTCCTGGGGCAGGGGCTCTTCCTAGAGGAAGGGGGACCCATGGATTGCAGGTGGACACAGCCTTCATGGCTCTGGTAGGGAGCTGGGGTAGGTTGGAGAGGGCTTCTCCAGGCTTTTTGGGGGCAACGGTTGATGGGAAGGGGTAGGGGGCAGGCAGGTTTGGGGTACAAGCAGCTCTTGAGGGACATATTAGGGTGCAGGCTGAGGCAGGAGCTCCCTTGTGATTTGGGGGGTGGCAGGGCTCTGCTGGGAGTCAGGGCATTCTCTCTTAGCTGAGTGTCCTGCTGGCTGATTTGGGTTCCCTTGAGAGAGAGACTCTATTTGGAGCCATAGTGCAATTGCCTCTATATATGCTACTCAAATAAAAAACCAGGACAAAAAAAAATTAAAATTAAATTAAAATATTTTGTAGTAGAAGTTTGATTTTTAGCGCCCGATTTGTTTTTTATCTATAATTTGTTAGAATGATATCTTCACCATTAATTTTATGTATGAGGCCCTAACCAGCTCACCAACAATGTTAAGTGGCCCTCCGGCTGAAATAACTGCCCACCCCTAACTTAGATGTTTATCTGCCACCAACTTTCAATGACAGCTAGGTACCAATCCTGCTTGTAAATCCTATTATGCACATATTTGCATCGTAAGGAGATAATGTGTCATTAAAACAGTTGGGCTGCTAAATCACTAAGGTATTATTCGAAATTTCCCTGCATGTTATATTGACGCTATGGCTGCTTTAACCTACTCTGGCAGAGCAAGGCCTTGAAATGGGTGTGCGTGTATATTTTTCCTATTTTAAGGCCCCTTTACATTGTCAGAAAGGGTAATAGTGCCCTTTGTGTAGGGGAGGTTTAGGCCAGTAAAGCTGACCTGAAGATGATCTGAACTTTGAAGTTTTTTCCCATTTCCTTCCATCTGACACCTTTGTGATAGCTTTCCTTTCCTTCTCCATCTTCTCTCTCTGGGTTTCTCTCTAGCCACTCTCTCTTCCTTGACTCTGGAGCTAGTTAACAAGCTATGAGTGTTCCTGTTAGCACCTATCTGGATGATTTTGCTGTAATATTTTCCTTAATGTCAGCATTGCACTGGAACATCATCACTTCCTCGGTCGCAAGCTACGCTTAAGCCTGGGCACAACTGTATGCACATTGACTTCAAGTCCCATTGACTTCAGGGGACATCCTTAAAGTTAAAAGTGTGTTAACATGCTTTCCCAAATAAAGACACATTTATTTAAATGTGTTGCTGAACTGGGATAGAGGTACTCAGGGAAAGCAATTGGTGGTAGATTTTGTTTCTTGGACTTAGTAGTTAAATAGCCTAGCCATGATTAAGGATGAATGTTTTTTGAAGCAAGTTCTTTGCAGAACAGCTCAGCCATTCCAAGTAGGCAGCTGGCACTGTAGCATGATGAGCTTATCATGTTGATCCTAAAATGCCAAAATAGGCTGTTAACATGACACCCCTAGGTGAACATGTTGGGTGGGCGAGTCACTAGATTGACAACTGAAAATTCAGGGATAAACAGCTGTTTCCTAATTTTCTCTCTCAACAGAGTCTGGGCTGGGAAGTGCTAAGTTTCTTAACAATATGATAATTTTTTTATTGTTATTTCTGCCTGACAGCGGTGAGATTTGCCAGCTCTACAGCTGTAAAGTCATTCATCCAAATATATCTGTGGGCATATTTACTTTTAAGCAGAGGGCATAAAAACGGCAACCAATATGCCAGGAATACAGATGTTTTACCATTCTTATTTGTTCGCCTTACTCTGCATAGTCTCAAACCTGATCATGGAAACTGCACTTAGCTTATGCCTGAAAAGACTCCTGAACATCATGCATTGCCCCACTACTGTTTTAGATGTATTATGGGTGGTACTTACCCCTGGTTTAGGGGGTTGGTTAAAGGTCTATGCATAATTTTACATTCTCAGGACAGGGATTTATATGGGCCAGAGGGAATTTCATCCTGTAAAACTAATGTTCCTCTCTTTCATCTATTAAAAACACTTTGCTGGCATAGGTGACTAACAGCATTTTAAGTCTTTACTTTTTAGCTTGTTACCAATTGTGAGAAAAATCAGGCTGGTAAATCTGATCCTGGGGACAGAATGGCCAAGAATCTGACAGAGAGCAGATTTAGGCTAGACATCAGGAAAAACTTCCCGGTGAGGGTGGCCAAAATTTGGAATGGGCTTCCAAGGGAGGTAGTGCTCTCCCCTACCTTAGGGGTCTTTAAGAGAAGGCTGGATAGGCATCTGGCTGGGGTCATCTGACCCCAGTGCTTTCCTGCCTAGGCAGGGGGTCAGACTCGATGATCTGTTGTGGTCCCTTCCAGCCCTAGCCTCTATGAATCTATGAAACTATGAATTTCGATGCAGTTACTGCTGCTTGGTTCCTCCCATTTTGGGGGTGAGTTGCTTTAAAAAGGTGCATCAAGAATAAGCTTCCTTGAAGGTATTTTGAGTTCCAGTTGTTAGGCACACCTGTCCTCTTTCATCACATAAAGACCTGTCAGCCTTGCTCCCTGTGGTAACACCACTCAACTCAAAGACAATGCAGAAAAAGTCCCCTCCAAAACTGAGATTGCAGATGAAGGTGGAATTGGTGAAGCTATTAATGCCATTATCACTAATGCTTCTCTGACTCTTGCTTCTTTTGCTGTCTGCAGTTGACAGTGAAAGCAACATTTAAAAACCTAGGGCTACCCACTTCAAACAGGCAGCTTGCCCAAACTGAACCTGTTAGGCACTTCAAATATGTGAAAGATAACATGCCTGTCAGATCTCATCACAGACACACTAAGCCTCTTTTCACTCACTCCATATTTAAGGTGATTGGTGACTTTATTGACTTCTGTAGAACGAATCTACTTTTACCCTGAGGAAAGGAAGGAGAAATAAGAAGAAAGGATGATACAATGGGTAGGACATTAATTTATGCTTTGGGAGCCCGAGATTTAACTTCTTGCTTAGCTACCAACTTTCTGCGTGGCTTTAGGAAAATCACTCCACCTTGTTGTGCCTCAGTTCCCCCACCTGAAAAATGGAAGATACTCATACTCCCTTATATAATGGAGTCCTGTGAGAATAAACATTAAAGTGACGAGATGCTTGGATAACGTGGCGACATGAATCCCATAAATACCTTCAAGGAGTGAATGAAGCCTGGTGCCCACATAAGAAAGCAAACAGCTACATTAAGAGCTTTTGGTTGCTGTCAGTGAGAAGGCCTGATTTCAAAGCAGTATGTAACTCAGCAGAGCAACACAACAATAGATGGCCTATCTGATTGGGTTTTTTAAATAGAAATAACTAAGCTTGTGCTTGTCTTGGTGGGTATTTGGCAGCCTGATCCTTGAAAGAATTAGGTAGGCCCACAACTCTGTGATACAAACAGACAACCAGACAGATTATAACAGAGCACAGCTATAGCTCCTCTTTCTCCTCCTCCTCCTCCTCTGGTAAAGGCTGCAAAGCCCATGGCATTCTGCCTGCAAGTATTTGGAAAAATCTCATGCAGCATTTGGTTGCACTTTGCAGGGAGTGGGGAGCGGCTGTGTTGTGCCTGTCAAGGGCAGTAACATTTTAAAGGCCAGTGGGTTTACATCTGTTGCCTGTTTTGCACATTGTCCCAGGCTTGTGGCTGTAAAAGGGGAATGATGGCTAGGAAAGGATCTCCTCTCAATGCCAAGCATATTCAGTTCCCACTCTCTGATGGGCCACTGAGCCTCTGATCCAGAATGTGGCTGCCAATGGAGTTCAGCCCCGGAGACACTGCCATGTTGCAACAAAAAACAAAAACAAACAAAACAGAAGGGCTTCCTGGGAGATGCCCATGCAAGAGCCCAATACAAGGGCTATGCACTGCTCGTTCCCTATTTTTACAGTCCACTGTAAAAACAGGGAATGAGGATAGGATTTGACAGGCAAGCAGACCTACACTGATCCCGCTATTCAGGGATGAATATCATTATGTATGCATTGGGCTTAGGAAACCATCCCTGAACTAATGAAATTGCCCATAAAACTCACTGAGCTTTTCAGAACAGGTATTTGATCCACCCAAGCTTTCCATACTGATCTTCTGAAACAGCCAGCCTTATTTGTGGTCAGATCCTAAAGACTGGATTCAATCCTTAATCTAGACTTTACTCCACCTAAAGGCCTAAGCGAAACAGGATAAGGGATTGAAAATTTCAGCCTTTAATCAGGTCACTCATGAAGATTTCAAAGGCTCTGAGGTCACATAAAACCCTGGATCAATCAGTAACACATTAATTGGAAGCAGCAGATTAGCAGAGAAACTGTCTTATCTGCATTTTTAATGCCAGAAATCGCAAGCAGGAATGCCTATGCTGGACATGGAGTGGCATTATGATCCCATACAGCTGAACCATGATTCAGGAAACCTGTTTTTCTTCCTTCCCTCAAATCTACCACTGATTTGCTTTGTGCCTTCAAGTGAGTTGCTTCCTCTCTAAGTACAGACAGTCAAAAAGTCCAAAGCTAAATCAATTCAGTCTTTGCAGGTTAGTCTAAACTGCACAGATTAAATTGAAACAGAAGTGAACAGAAATGTACATTTGATTCAGGAAATGCAGCCACATTCCTGCAGGGGCTCAGGCCAGAGGTTGGGAGGGCACTAGAGCATGGCTCTCTGGCCCTGTGTTCACTTCCTCTACCTGCTGCCCCCGAGGTCTCTGGGATTTGCAGTCCAGAATTACAACATTAGGACTCTGCAGGGCTGTTCCTCACTTCCTCTTCCTGCTTCTCTGGGATTTGTAGTCCACAGTTGCAGCCAGCAATAAGTTTGACCAGGGGGAGGGGTGTTTAACCTCCCTCCCTGGCCCCAGCCAGGGTTTGTCTTGGGGCAGAGGGGGCAGTGTCCCCACTCCCCACCCATAGACTGGGCTACATTCTCAGCTCGGCTTGACCCCCACACCCCCTTGTCAGCCAGCCCTCACTGCTCCAGCTAGGGAGCGGAGGGGCAGGGCCAGCCTTTTTGTTTCGGGCGCATACAGCATATTGCAAAATCAGGCTCTGGCTCCTGACTGGGGCTCAAATGTGCTGTTCTGCTGAGAGCATGGTGGCAAACATTTGTTACAGACCCAGGGGTGTGAGTACCAGACTCCCGCAGTGAAACAAGCTGTGAGTAGGTACCTAGTCATCAAGGTGGAGAATCAAAGGTAAATGGATGTGATGCTAGTCATATTCCTTTGTGTGTTGATGGCTATAGACACCAAAGCATCTCAGCTTTGGTAGCCCAATGAGCCACCTACCCTTAGAACAGACCTTGGACTTGACGATCCCACTGCAATAAGAATAATGAGGACATCATTTTCTAGCCACACTTTCTGATCATAAGCTTAAGGTAACTTGTAACACAATGATAGCTTTTATATAGCACATGCCTCATCTACAGAATAATACAACTCCTCCATGAGGAATGCACACGGCAGGAATGGCAACAATTCCTCCTTTTTGAAAGCAACTAGCACAGCAAGTCTCAGGCACAGCAGCAGGATCTATTTCTAATTCTCTCTCTCTTTCCAGACAGCAGCAGCGGTTGTTTTTCTCCATAGCTGACAACTACAACCCCCAAACATCTAAGAAATCTTTCATCTGCTTATCTGCACTACAGTGGTCTATGAGTACTAGGACCTATCAGCTCCTGGAAGAGTGCATGGCTCGCTAGAGATCAACCACTCAGAAAGAAGGCCAACATTCAGGTTGTCTCTCAGAGAACACAGAAATCAAGCTGGACTAATTAACTCTGCATTAAAAAAAATGGTTCAGTGAAGAACGTCTGGCCCTCAAAATTATGCCTAGTGAGATTAAAATAAATTCCTCTATTTTTCCTTGCACATGGAGAGATTAAATCAGGTCAAATCCTATTATGGCTTGTTTCGACTAAGGAAGGGCATGAATCTACAGCAGAACAGTTAATCTAGACTAATGCCCTGTGTGGACAGTCTTATGCCAGAACAAGAATGGATTAAAGAAGTAGGGGGAAAACGATCTAAATCACAATTTTTAGAAGCAACTTATACTTTGAGGGTCAACCAACTTGAAGCAAATTAATTCATCTCAGGGGTGTATATGGACCTCCTTTTCAATAACATCTAAGCACATTATCATCTTTGTTGTATTTTTCCTCCAACTTCTTTCTGGGGCAGGTATTATTCTCATTTAATAGTTGTGGGACCAAATACAAAGTGAGATACAAAGCGAGTTGCCCACAGTCACAGGGACGGATGAGGGACTTAGGTTTCTCGAAAGCCTTATTAGTGCATTAACTACAGGACCATGTGTGTCCATTGGTAAAGGGTGCTGAGGTTCAAAAAATAAATATTAAACAAATCCAAATGCAATCACAGCTTGACCTGTATAGGATATTATTTGGGGAAAGCACAAATACCTTTGGGAGAAATGGTTCATTATTTTCAAGTGTACCCATATAGAGTTTTCTTCTTATAATATACGTAGCATTCACTTTTATTTGAATTAATAGAATGACCTATCATTTTAGGAAAAATTCTATTTTCACAACAGATAATTACCCTGGGTTTCTAGACAAGGCTCCACAGAACCTTCTATTTCTACAAACTTTCAGAGTTGGATTGTTTGTGTCGATACCTCAGCATCTTCTCTTCTGACATGGTTGCTGTGGTGCCCTGTAGGACTTTTGGTCATGACTCATTTAGCCATCTCTAACTGGCATTCTCATAATTCACTGCACAACTTTAGCAAATACTGCTGCACAGATCGCACAGATGAGATATGTGTATGTTCGCAAATGTGTGTGCAGTCCAAAATTATGAGTTTAATAGTAAGTCAAATAGATTTATTTCTTATTAACACTGACTGGATGATTTCATCCATGCTAGAAATTAGAGTTGGGTGTGAAATTTATATTAATAGATAAACTGATTAGGAAGTGCTAATATTTTCTATTACCTTCCTATTAAAAAAAAAAAACTGGACGTGGGAAGAGCTGTAAAATAATCCAGGCTAACAGTTTGAAATGCCAAATGAGCTATTTCTTACTTATTAAGTGATACCTGATAGAGGGGAGATTAAAGAGAGAAGACCATGTTCCATCCGTATTCCTCCTACTTGGGAACCTCCAGCAGGCAGATCAGTGGTTACCTTTGATTCCCTTGTGTCAGAAAAGTATGTGCCAACTGGAAGTAAAATAGTTGGAACTAAGTCAGATTGGCATGTCAAAAGCTAGTGAAAACCAAAAGCAAATGCAGTATCCTTTTCACAGTAAGCTGTGTGAGATAGACTCTGAATCCTGACAAACTGTTGTCTTGCAATGTGGAGAGAGGACAACCAGAAAACTAAAATGGGAGAAAGAAAAGAAATCTGTGCCAAAATGCTATAACTCAATAGGCTTATTTTGAATAATTCTCCAGGTCTCAGGCACAAGCCTAAAAGCATGGGGGCACTGTCATTAATAAGCTATGTATTAATGGCTAATTAATGCTTCCCACAGCATGACCTCTTGCTCTTCTTTTCAGTGCTATCCTGGTTTCAGATAGGAGCCCAGCCTATCATGAAGTTGATTCTGCTCCATGTCTCAAGCCCCAATTCAAGTAATTCCCCACTTTTCCACAGAACGCAACTCCTACAGTTGCTATAGACACTTTCACAGACTCCTAAGTGATGAGGGGGCAATGTCAGTTTTTCCCCATTCTTATTCCACACCCCCACTTTTTTTTTTCAATAGGTAGAGTGTTATCCTTAGTATCCTAGAAGTGCTTGGAGTCCATCACAGATCCCCACAGACTGCAATTCCACTATGTCGTTTGGCAACTCATTGCAGCTCCTTCCAGGGGGCAGATATTTCATCACTGGCAGTCTCTCAAGCTAGAATTTGATCTCCTTCTAATAGGATATGAAACAACTCAACCACAAGTTACCAGCTTTATTAAAAAATTACTAAGTGAGAGTCTTTGGCCTCTGTGATGTTGGTCGGACTTGGTGATCACAGTGGTTCTCCTGGTCTTAATAACTATTCATTCCTATTAGGATTCTTTCCCTCTTCTAAGATTGGCAGATATTGCACATTTATATTTTTCTTCCTGGACCAGTAATTACTACTAATACAATGTGATATTAAGACAGTGCCAGCCCAGTCAGAGATGAGTTATCATGGCCAAACTGGAAATGTCAAGTGTCACTTGCTTTTCTCCCCACCCCTTTTGATATGAGGCACTTTTCCTTGTGGTTAATTCACTCTAAGATAAATTAACAATGCAAACATTCAGCTGCAGTTTGGAATATGCTCATTCAAGCAAGAAGACATGAAGGAGGAATGTTCTTATCATGAGATAATTACAACCCTGGACTTTATCTGCAATCCCTAAGGGTGTGATTATCTCATGATAATAACCAGAATCCTAAGACTGACTTTTTGTTATTAATTTCTTTTTTTAATCTTTGAGGAAAAACAAGAAGATGTGTCAGAAGACAATGAGAGTGACAGCTTAGGATGCGGAGGGTTAGAACACACTGAACTGTTTAATTTACCAGCCAGCTAGAATATGCCCTGCTCCTTCCAAATGTTATACAATTTAATATGTCATCTCTGTGCTTTGGGCTGAACTCAGTGCAGAACACTGCCTCTGTATGCTGAATATAAGTTAAGTATTTTCTGTGTACCTGAAAGCAGTTGTATTAAATATTAACATTCACCAACAGATATAATACAGCTAATCACATGCATAGAAAGCAACTGTCAATGTACCTGGTGTTCACAAAATTCATGCTTTTATTGAAAGTTTCTATCACCTCCAGCAGCATTGTCCTATCAAGGTGTGATCCACAGCCCACCAAACTCAACAGAAGTCATACCATTGACTTTGAAACTGGTCCTGCAGAGATAAAGAATAAAGCAGAAACTGGTAGAATCTTTCATTCCCATTTTATCTCTAGACGCTGTTCAAAGGGGAAGAATGGGTCAATGACTAGCGTTTACCCTGAGATTCCAAAGACTTAGGGCTTTGTTGCAGGGTAATTTTAATGGCTTCTGGAGCTCTTAACCCCTGGGCTGGCTGCATATTAACACCTTTTAAGTGGCTTAAACCATTCATTGTTCAACTTAAAGGGCACTGACAAATGTGTAGCTCCCCACTCTTAACTCATGGTGCTTCATAGAAAGCACCATAAGTCAGAGTGACCCGCCCCCCCACCAAGCTGAAGGAGGGGAGTGGGGGCATGGATTGGAGCTCCAATCCACCTGATTCCCTCCAACTCAGGCTGGGCAAACCCCAGCCTAGAGCTTCCTCCCCGTCTGTTCCCGCCTCTCCCCCTTTCCACCCATCCCTGTTCCTGCAGACAGCACTGGGGATGGGGATGGGCTTCTGATCGTACACAGGGATAGGCAGAAGCTAATGAAGGTGCTCCACTTTGGAGAAACCCAAAAACCACCAATCTGGATGCATCACAGAAGCTAGTGGACATTTGGCTACATCCACGATGTCAGAATGGGCATACACGGCTTGCCCACGCTTTGGATGTGACGCATAAGAGAGTAGATCAAATCCCCCAATTTTATAGCATCCAGCTTCAACAGATGGGGTATACATCTCCTGTAGACATACAATGCCAACAGCATGTTGGAAAACAAGAACACTGATTAGTCTTCACTTGGCACCTGACAGCCCCTAAAAGTTTAGTTGTAAGCTTCAGAGTGCAGGCCCAATAGCATGAACGTCATAGGATTGCAGGATGTCTGGGTGGTTGCTGGCAATGACACTGGGATTCCTCAAAAAGTTCACAGAATTTGATTTGCTAAAAGAATCATTAGTTTCCCTGGTATGAACCAGGTACCAATGGTTGATGTGACATGAACGCTGATAGATTGCCAACCAGAAGACAAGTACTTAGAAGAGACAGACCAATGGACTGCCTCAGGGAACTGTGCTTGCTCTGACCTTGTACAACCTTTACATTAATGACCTGCCACAAACCCAGTCACAAAAATTATCTATGCTGACAACATCTGTGGATTTCAAGCCTGGACTTTCTCTGATCTAGAACATACTCTGAACAGTGGCACCGCAAAGCTGGCTGACTACTGGAAGACATGGCATCTCCAGCCAAGCATCAGGAAGATGATTTCCAGTGTTTTCCACCTACACAATGCCAATCCAGCTCCTTACAATCAATCTATGAATGCTGCCTGGGAACTGAACATCTACCTGAATGGCCAGAGACTGAGGCAAGAAGCACATCCCATCTACCTGGGTGTGGCGCCACACCAGACACTGGGCTATCATGAACACTTCAAAAAGACAACAATGAACGTTAAGACATGCAACAACCTCTGTAACAAGCTGGCTGGGTCGTTGTGGGGTACAAGAGCCTCAGCCCTAAGGATGTCAGCAATTGCCATCTTGTACCCTGTGCACCAGTCTGGCATCGGTCATCATATACCAAACTCATTGATGTGCAGCTACATTTGACAATGAGCATCACCTCAGGAACCCTTCAGCTGACCCCTCTACCATGGCTCCTAGTCCTGAGCAACAATGTTCCCCCTCATACCTGGTGGGAAGCTGCAACTAGCAAGCTACTGGAAAAAATATATGCTGGGGGAGGGCACAATACGGCCCATGGGCCAGATCCAGCCCATCAACTGACTAGATCCAACCCGCAGCCAAGGCACTCCGCCTGGCGTCACAGTCCAACTGCTCCCACCAGGGCAGCCTATGCCGCACTCCCACCTGCCGCCCCAGCGCCCCAGGTCCGGGCCCCAACCAACACATGCAGCTTCCAGTGGCAGCCTTCCTGGTGCTGTTCTGCTCCCCTTGCCTCCAGTGGAGCCACGTGCCTGAATCTCCGCCCCTCCACCTGCCTGGAGTGATGCAGCAAGGGCAGAAGCAAAGGAAGAGATGCTGCTGTAGGTGGAGGGAGCAGAGCAGTACCAGGGCAGGTGCAGCTGCACTGGGAACAGCCCCGCCAGAAACTGCATGTGCTGGCTAGGGCCCAGAAGAGCTGTTCTGCTTCTCCTGCCTCCAGCGGCAGATCCTCCTCCTACTCCTGCCCCTGCAGCCCCCACCCCCAACATGAGCACATGCCCCCCTGCAACACACCCCATACACACAACCTCCAACTCCACAGAGAGCAGTGGGGGGGGTGCTCACCCAGCCTGATAGGTCATCAAAACTCCCTGTGTAGCTCTTGGGTCCAGATAACTGCCCATCCCGATCAATGCCCATCCAAGCCTGCTGTTGTATGATGATCTCTTAAATCCACCTGTTGCACATCTATTATCATGACACCCACTGTGGTCCAAACTGCCACACTGTTACAATCTGAATAATGATATCAATACACACTAATGTGCATTATTTTCCCTAGAGCTGTGCCAACCATTCATCCATTTACACAGAAGAGAATGGGTCACAAGAGGGGCTCTCCTTCTGGGAATCCTGAGCCACAGTAACCAATATAAATGAATAATTATATATGCAGTCTAACTTTTAGAGCGTCTTTGGGTGTGCAAGCACTGACGATCTATTTTACCCATTAAAAATTAACAGTAATATGAAGGGGATGGACTTTTATTTGCTTGCTGATTAGTGACTGAGGGCGTTTCTTGTCCTTTACTATAAAGGTTCAACCCAAGAATGTCTGCAAAAAAACTACCACATAAAGAGTAGCCCTTGTTTCTCAGATTTGGAAATTTGGCATAAATCTTTTGAATGCTAAAAAACTGCCTAGCTGGTTCGTTACCTTTCAGTGACACCAAGTGATCACCAGTGGCATTTGGGGAATGAATCCTGTTTCATAAAGAAGTAACAAGCAAGTGTCTCTGAGATCTTACACTTGAGAAGCAAGATTAAGTGCTTTCAACAAATGCATCCATACTGAGGCTTGAAATCTGAAACCTGGAAAACAGGCTGCGCATGTCCAAAATCCCTACTGCATAGCTTTTAGGCATACTGGTCCTTTGCTTAGGTAATGCATGAGTTAAGTGGACAATTTCCCATGGTACTTGTCCTACTGATCTACCTAGAGCAGGGATTTTCAACCTTTTTTAGGAAGTGTACCCCTTCTGGTGGCAGTGGCCAGATGCAGGGGGGGGATGCAGCTGCCATTGCCACCCTCCATCCCACGCCACCACCACGCCCTGCTTTCCCACAGCTGGTTGCACATGCAGATCCACGATCTGGTGATGGGCCTCACACCCGGCCAATCATTTGCCGCCCGTCAGCAGACCATGGAGCTGCAAGTGCGACTGGCTGGGGGAAAGTGGCTCATGGTGGCAGTGTGGGGCAGTAGGCAGCAGCGACAGTGTAGAGTAGTGGATGGCAACAGGAGCTGCCACGTGTGAGCTCCCCACCTCCCACATCCAGCCGGCTGGATGGCGCCTGTGCAGCCTGCAGAGGGGTGCCACTACTCTCGCCCCCCACTCCTGGCTCTGCTCCTGGGAGGCAGCAGCATGGGACGGTGGGTGGCAGTGCTGTGTCCCCACCTGCCCACACGTACTCCCTAGGACCTTTCCAGGTACTCTTAGGAGTATGTGTACCCCTGGTTGACAACCCCTGACTCAGAAGATCACAACACACTGATGCTCTCAGCTAGTGGACGTGCCCCTTTCAACTGAAATGATGAAGATCCATATTTTGGGGCGGCTTCTGAGTTCAAGCCCGGGTAGTACCCAAAGTGGCAACCATTAAAATCATACATTCAGTCTTCCCTGTGACCAGGCCTTTTCTTAATAACACAAGTAAAGAAATATGGCTTTTAAATACAGCTAGAAAGATCAGTCTACATGGGGATTAGGAGACAGTATCTGCCCTCAACACCTTGCAACTAAGTAGTTAGAGATTTGACTGTGTATCACACACCATTCCCTTGTCATTCAGAATATCTATACACAAATATATCACACATATAGGATTTTTAACCTGTTTCCCTTTAAAAGCAGTGCAGTAAGATGTCTGTTTTGCAGCTGCCCTTTTAACGTGATTTGCATGGCTTTTCTTTTAATTTCAATTTAGCTCTTACTAAATTTGCAAAATTGGGAACACAGCTCATTGCAGTAAGTTGAATCTGCAAATAAATGGTATCCCTAGCCTAAAATAATTCATCTAACGTGCAGGAGCAGTCAGTTGTAAAATTGTGTCTAGAGTGGGTTAATCAAGTGTACCAAAGAACAAAGACGGACCCCAGAGAAATATTTTGACATCATTAGACTTTGTTCAGTTCACTTTCTCCAAGCTTTGCAGGTTGATTGTTCATTCACAATGGCTCCTTTTTTGATTGCAATCCCAAGACAAATAATTGTGTTTTGTGTGTTCTTCCTCCTTATTCTGTCTAAATAGGTTGGCAACACTTGAGAATTTCTCAGGTGAAGGCAGAAGTGTCATTTTCATTCTCAAGATGTTTTGCTCTGCCTGCAATGTGTGGGTATAATTTTTTTAGTGCCAGCTTTTTAGAGCCATCTTGTGACAATGTTACTCACAGTTAGCAGTAATTTACCTGGCTAAGGGGAGATATGATTCTTTGGCAAACAGAGCAAGAAAAAAATTAAGATACCGCAGGGTGGGGTGTGTAAAATGGGAAAGTATTTTGAACTGTGTTGCAAATAGTACAACCAACTTAGCATGAAATTCAGCCTTGTAAAGAGGGCCAAGACATGCAATCCTCATTGAATATCAGAAGGACTTGGAGGTCTTCATCACCAAAGCAATGAAAGTTTAACCCTCCCAGGTCCTTCAGATGCTTTTGATATTTTTATCCATTTTTAGGTCCTGAAGGAGCAGGTGGAGGTAGTATCTGGATAAGCATCTGGAGTGGACTTCCCAGATCTGCAGAGGTGCAGGATTTTGTAAAAGAGCTCCCCAGAGTCTCCCCACTTGGTGTAAGACCATCTAGAGAGGTGTTGTTGGTTATGATAGTGACCAAAAGTTATGCTTAGATGATCAGGGCCTCAAGGTGCTAGGCACAGTTCACACGTGGACAGAGAAACCATGGACTGAGAAACCATATCTGCCCAAGACATTTGGAGACTCCAGGCATGCATGCCCAGGGATTACAGGAAGAAGCTTGGCAGCCAGAATACTGTGTTCTGGGCAAAGGACAGGAATGGGTCCCCCTTCAGGGAAGAAAAGCAGTGATGCTTCAAAAGCAATCGTGTACTTTGCAAGCCAAACCCTGTAGCACCAGTTCTGTAAATTCTTGAAACAACATGAGTTTCTCTGGAAAAAAAAATAAAACAATGTATGCAAGGAGAAGATTACCTTACATAAATAAATGAAACCTAACAGCCCCGTAGGCTTGTTTTCTGCTGCCCTCTCCTGGACCTGGAAAGGAGAGGATGTTTTCACTAGTAACAAACAGACTTCCATGGATCCAGATCGGCAGAGCGATCTACGATTTGAACAAGTGCCTCCATCTCAGACCAGTGAGCTGATCATTGAGACCCTGATTCCAGAAAATAGTCTTTTTAGCACAGCACTTAATTAAGCATATACATGAACAGTGTCCTGAATAAGAGACTTAAGCACATATTGAAGTGTTTTCCTGAATCAAGTATCCAGGAAGCTTGCAATTAAAACTTTTTTTTTGCAAAAATCTTGTTGGTCTAATAAAAGATATCATCTGTACCATGAGTCCCGATTTCCTGAATCAAAGGATTTATGCTACAATGACTGTCAGCATCATAACATTGACCTAAGTTGATGTCAGGCCCTGAGACTAAAACAGGGGTGGGCAAAATGTGACCCACGGTACAGATGTGGCCCGCCAGGCTATTCTATCTGGTCCGTGGGGCCCCTAAAAATTTAGAAATTAATATTTATCTGCCCCTGGCTGCCTGTCATGTGGCCCTCAGTGGCTTGCCAAAACTCAGTAAGTGGCCCTCCACCTAAAATAACTGGCTGCCCCTGCTTTAAAATATCAAAATACGGTGAAAGCACCTGCCTGACTGGGCTGCCCTGGGTTTGGACAGATACTGGTCACTTTCCAACCAATTGCTATGGGACTGTTTCTGATGCCATCCTGAAATACTTGCACTAAAAGAGTTTATTGAATGCGTAATATAAGAGGAAAAGGAAATCTGATAGAAAGAGAAGTGCCATGCTTTTGCCAGAAATGTTTGCTCCCTGCAGCATTATTGGAATTATGTTTCAGCAAATGATTTAGTACACCCTTCCATAAGCTGAGTACTGCAGCAAACAGTATTACAGGAGTCCCCGGGCTATTGTCTGTGTGCACTGGAAAGCAGGGATGCTGAAGTTTTTAAGCCCAGCCCGACGTGCACAGCAGAGTTCTGGCAGAACCCATTTGAGCTGGCATCGAGAACCCGTGCACTGGGTTCCCATTCTGAAGAAACACATCTCCCAGCTGAACATGTATTAACAGGGCAGGGCACAAAATACAGGAGAAGGCTGCAGAGAAGGTAGAGAAACCTGGGGAAAATTTCACACTGAAAAGTGCTTGCTGTTTCAGTTGATTTCATGCTCCTCAAATGCAATTTGACAGCACGGTCTTGTTCACACAGAGAACATGCACAAAAAGGCTTGGATTCTGAAACTGTTCTTTGCATGGATTAGGCCCTCTTGTGCTCAGAAATAGGTTTATATTGCCTGGAGAAAGCAGCCAAATGTTGGAATGCTTTTGAACAAAATATACAAAGAAAAACCCCTACATAGTTTCACCCATTTACCTGCCACACATTTTGCATACCAGAACCCATGTGCTGCATTCCAGCCAGGAGACTAATTCATGCCTCATTTAATGAAATTAGTAGCTGCACCAGCAGCAAACTGGATTCCATCTTGGGGAGTAATAAAAATGAGTTCACTATCATGAGACAAACATTTATCTCCTCTGTTCCTTTAGAAAAGTATGAAGTGCAGACTTCCATCCCATCTCTGCACTGTCCAAACAATCATTAGAGAGGGTCAAATCTTGTTCCCCTTACCCAAGTCCTGTAGTCCCAATTAAATTTACTCATGTGACAAGGGGGAGAAAAAAGTGGTTCAATATTGTTGCCACAAAGCAGTAGTTTCAGGAATCCAATGAGATCACCATCAGCTGACAACAGCTAATGAAGTTTGGAAAAAAAGTAATGCCTGCCTGAGGAAATGGACTTTCCAAAAAGCCGCCATTTTGAAAAGTAAGTCCTAAAATCATGACTACAGCCCTCCAGATTCTGGTTCTTAAGCATACTGTATAAGAGTACAGCCTGGGATGTGTTACTGTCTTTGGTCCAGAGAAATTTGAGGACTACCTACTTGGAGTGATGAGCACAAATCTAATTTGCATGTTCAAATCTTAGTTGTATGCACAAAAAACTTGGAGGGAAATGTTTAAATAACAGCTCACGCTCTTTGAGAATTGATTCTCGACTTTAAATAGATACCTACCAGAATGGATACATTTCATTAGAACTCAAAGTGGAGACACACTTCTTTACATCAGCTACTTTGGTCTTCTATGTACTAGTAGAATATCATACTAAATTTTGACTATTACACTATACCACACACCACAGCCACCTAGCTCTTCTAAAGACACATTCTTCTATTCCATGAGAGGCCAGGTTTTCAGGGAAATGAGGGGGGAGGTTTTTGTTTTGCAGGGGGTTGGGTTCTTTTTAAATTTTTGGTCCAATAGCTATTGGACCAACTTTGCAGTTCTTCCAATAAAAGACATCCCGAAAAAAACAGTTGCCTTTCATGCATTTCTTCAACACTTCAACTTTTCCATCCTAAAAATGTAGACTGACTAATTGAGCTAAAAAAGAAGAGCTATTTAGCTGTCAGCAATATAGGTCCTATGGCCTAAAGGCAAGCAGTTCTCATTCCATCCAAGATGGTTGGAAACTAAACAGTAACTACTTCAGTACAATCGGTATGGTTCAGAGTCATGGGGTTGTCAAAAGTGTCAATCTACAAGCATTTACCTTCAGGTAACTCCCATGGCAAACATTTCCTAATCTACATTTAATTTTTCACAAGTAGTTTTAATGCTGAAAATGAATACAGTAATAGAAATGATTTATGGGTAGTTTATTTTCAATGTGGCACTTTACATAGCAAGCACAAACTGTTCAGCGTTTTTGGGCTTTGGTTAATTTACATAATAAACTACCATCTTTCACTATTGAGCAAATTGCTGTCTTCTTGGAGCAATAAATAAAAGAAAAAGTCACCCCCAAATAGTTTGCTAATCACATTCAATCTCCTGATTAGTAAAATACACGAGAAATACTGTAGCCACTTATATGTGAATATTTTAACATGAATTCAATTACTAAGAATAAACTAAGCCTACATGTGAAATGTGAACTACTTACATTCTAAAATGCCATCCATTAATGAAGCATATTTTTATATCTGGATTTCTCATCTTCATCCTTTCCTTAAATATTGTTCTTAAGAATCCTTAGTTCCTTTTACTTTGCTTGGCCCATGCCAGTATCCATCTCAATGACTATCTTAGGCTATAATATCTCTTTGCTTTCACTTTATGCCTCTGAGCAGGCTTTGGTCAGCAGACAGTTGACATTCATCAGACTTGGATAAAAAGGATATAGATATAAGAACCCCCTTTAAAACATATGGAATATAAACTTTATTAGATACACCAAGGGCAACATAGATGGCAGTAGTTCAAATAACTTGAGACTTAGCCCCAGTAGTTATAGAAGCACCCAAAAACCTAAGAGGGGTTTACAAGCAGCCTCAATGTCAATGATGTATTTGTTTGCATAGTTTGCTGAGAAAACAGAAGGAATTTCTGGAAGCCCCTTCTCTAAAATCTGTCAGATAGTTGCATTCATAACTATTTGGTGCTATTATGGTCAGTTATCTTTCTACCAAGTTTTCATCAAAAAACATGAATTCATCAAATCTGGCAGACTTTGTTGGGAATTTCCTCTGGGAATGATTTTCCAATGAAAACATTAGTTCCTGCAAAATTTATATTTTCCACAAAAACCCTTCTATTTTTACAAGAAAAAAAAATCAATGTTCTGTTGGTAAATGAGTCCCAGACCCATGACAGAACCACTACTTGGTAGTCCACCTGCCAGGCTACTGTGGAGCGTGGACTTCTGGGTCTCTGCTTCTGGGACAGGCTAACAGGCTATCCATGCTCGTCTGATAACTATAGCAGCACTCTTATTGAAAAGTGGGAAAGGAATTGCAGTTTTAGGCTATACCAGGTTGTCATTTTTCACAACAGTTTTTATTTTCCCTGGGGCAAACTTGCCCCCCTAGGAAGTAACATAAAACATAAAACAAGTAAGTACATAAGCAACAAATGATTAAACCGAGCCCTGCAGTCCTTTCCCAGACCCTGAGAGAGTAACCCCAGCTCTGTGCTCCTTCCTCCTCAACACACCCCACCTTCCTTCTGCCCCTTAGTTCCCTTCCCTCAGAGCTTTTAACTTCCTCTATGCCATTAAATCATCCCCATCAGCTGGCCCAGTCCCTCTAGGCAGGCAGGCAGGCAACCCCCTTCTAACCGCCTGAAGCCAGGCTACAGCTCCTGAGCCACGCACCGTGCTACATAGACCAGTTAGCGAGTAGTCCACAGGAGAAGGTAATCAAAACCCTTCCTCAGGGGCTGCAAGCTCTACCTACTGCAGCTTGTGTAGTTTCTTTGCCCCCTCTATGGAGATGATAAAGAACAGAACTATATAAAGAAGATCCCATTTAATTAAAAAAAAATAAAACATATAAGAAATAGAAAAAGCACACAGTACATCTCAAAGATTATAAAATAGATTTATCCTGATGCATAAAAAGTTCACATTCTCAATAGGGAAATGTAATGAAAATTCAGGCTTCTGAAGAATTAAATCTATTTACTGTATGCTTCTGCTGGCCATATTATATGTGTTTTAATAATGTCCACAATATTAAAACATAAAATCTCCATACAGGGCCAGCGACTTGATATTGTTCATTTCATTTTAATGGCCCTGTGAATTTATTTGCATAATTCCATATATTTTTCCATTTGTTTATGCCAAAAAAGTAAATGCTTAAATAAAAATATATTTGCCATGCATCAATTTTTAGTGCAGTTTATGGCTTCTGCAATGAAATATTCAATATGGGATTCATTTTCATGTGTTATGATGTGTATTTACACATATCAGCTTTGTATTGCAAGAAACAATTTGTAGGCTTTTCAGTTAAAAATCCTATTTTGCTGCATTTCATTATACTCTCCAAACTGGCAACACACGCCTTGAGGTTTTGATATCTCAGAAAACATTTTTATACATACTTTCACCATGAATGAATGATCAAGAAAAAGTCATTTAACAAAGTCTGATTTGTGCTTACGGAAAAAAAAAAAGACAATGTCCTCCAGGCACATACTTTCATAATTCATCAACAGGGTTTGGGAAGATCTTTCCGTTGAAAGAAAATGATTCTCACCTTCAGTTTCTGAACATCAGAGTTACTTTGGTCTCAGGTTTTCCAGTCACGTGGTTTTTTCCTTGACATTAAGTTAATGTATGCTGATCCAGTTTGGGCAGATCACTTCTATCAATATATAAACAGGCAGAACTATCAATGCAAGTATGGGTTATAGTGTACATTAGACGATACACCTGTTTCTCTATCTGGGCTGCCTGGACCTTCCACCCAGATATACAGGGCTGTGCCTGCTTACTCCCTCATTGTGCTACATGGATAGAGAATGGGAAGGGGAATAAACTCCATTTTCTTGCACATCTGCTCAGATACATTTTGAGGGACTGGAGTGAGTGGGGAATCAGGAAAGGAAATGGGATTTGCAGTGGTGCCTGTGAAACCCTTAGTAACAGAAGAATTTGGCCACAAATGCAGCTCAAAGGAACAGTTCTACACTAACTGTGGACAGTTCAGCCCCCACTTAGGTACAAACACAAAGAAGAATGGTTTGCTTGTCTTTGACATTTTGCCAAAATGGTCAGCTACCCTTTGTCCTGCCTGGATTTGAGGGGATAAGGAACCAGAGTATTCACTAGCATTCCTGAGCAAGTAGAGATTTAAAATGAGGTAATTTAGTTACCTAATCCGTAGTTGCATGGAACCTATTGGTTCTTAAGCACCCTCACAAATGTCCCCCCCCCACTACTATTTGTGTTTTCATTCTGCTAAGTGTATACGAGTTTCTTTTTAATTATGTTTCTGATAGGATAAACATGTTAACATCATGCCTAACCTCCAAGCTACAGGGCCCCATAAGTCCTGTTCCCCTCTTTCAGCCTTTTTGGCCATAAGAAAGGACAGCCAACAAGGCCATATAGCCAAAGCCATCCTTCATGTCAAAGTCATAAAATCCTCATGAAGGCAAAGAGGGAGATAGATACAGATAAAGGTCTTGAGAAGAACAGAAAAGTGTAGCATTAGCCCATGTGCCATGTCCAGGATGCATCACTGTCATCAGTAGAAAAAAAAAGAGTCGTCTGAAACTTGACTTCCTTGTAGCTAAACCAATTGATCCTAGTCATCTCGTTAGGTAAAATAACATGGAGGGACAGAGAACTCAGTGCCAACTCTTATATTGTGGACTCCTTGGATCTATTCTGCAAAATGATGCCATGTCTGTTATTTGAATATCCAGTGCCATCTTTGTCAAATTAACAATCAACGAACCCAACAACAGAAAAATATTTCAGCACTAGGATATGGAAAAGAAGATGTCTTTTGTCATCTGACTCTGCTAACTTCTTATCCAACGTGCTCAATATTTGCGATGAAGAAATTTTAGTCTATGAGACAAGAACTAGGCAAGTCTATGCTTTGTCTACTTGCCAAGCAAGCCCACTCATACAAGCATGCCCAATGCCCATCCATTTCTAAAAAGTGCCTATTTGGGACACTTGCTACAAGGAAAAGGAACCGAAGCATCGGACCTCAGGTACATTCACCATCACTCACTGACACTAACATACTTGGACTGGTGGCTCAGAATGACCAACTGGCCAATCTTAACAATTTTTGTTCAAGGAAAAGGGATTTAAGATGAGAGACTTTCTTCAACTAACTCTTCCTTCCCCCCAAATTTGTGTTCCTCCTCATAATAACCTTAAATACTTAATTTCTGAGCACTTTTCTTGTTATCTTTAAACTATTTTCCCTACCTTTAATATTGACACTTTGTCAGCTGTAGAGCTGATTTATATTTCTAGAGTTATACTTCAAAGAGATTAATCTGAGAAGGGGAAAATGACATTCTCATAACAGCCAAGGAGATCAAGATACATACCTAGATGGTGTGCAGCTCAGATCCTCAACATCTGTAGAATGCTAGAGATGATCAGGGTGGCCCAAATCACTGGCCTAGTGTGCTGGATGAAAGAGAAAATGAATGCTTTGAGAAGATCATCCCATTTGATCTTAAAGGGAACCAAAGTTCTCACTACTCTGATAAACTAAGAACTGCAGAGAACAAGGCTTAAAAGATACCTTATAAAAAGAAATATAATATATTATATTACTTAGCATAAAGCTTTATAAAGATTTTTTTCAGCTCAACCCAGACATTTGAGGGAAACACAATGGAAAATGTCAACACTAAATGGGAGTTGGAAGGCAGGGAGTTACTCCTGCCATGGCTAGCCCAGCTGAGATCATTTGCCTCATTATAAAGAGGAAATGTAACTATAAAAAAGGAAACGGTAGGGTTTGGGGGTTATTTGCTAGTGTTTAAGTATAAGTGCTGAAGCAACACCTATCTTCTAAGAGCAGGAAGAGAAGTGTTCCAGTGTGATTGGTTGAGACTGGGTTAGAACTATTAGAATTTAAAATATCATATAAGCCAGTCATTAGGGCTGTGTGAAATGGCACTGTTTCGGTTTGACTTCTGTTTCAATGGGACAGTGTTTTTTTTCGTGTTTCAGTTCATTTCAAAAGCACTGTTCCACTTCATTTCGTTAAAACTGTTTCCCTGTTTCAGTGCTTTGCCCAATGGCTATAATGGGGAAGCAAGAAACTGCCTCTAACTTGGTCATTTATTCACAGATTTGGATGAACACAGCAGGGATGGTAGCTCCTTCTGCGGGCATACAGCCTGCCAAGTTTCAAGGAGATAGGTGCAGGGGTTTCTGGGAAACTGCACCTCAAAGTCTTGAAAGCAAAACTCATGTCATTAGTAAGTGTGAAGGCACAGGGGGTTGACAACTGCAGGGATGGTAGCCCCCATTGAGGCCACATAGTCTGCCAAGTTTCAAGGAGCTAGGTGCTGGGGTTTCTGGAAAACTACACCTCAAGCTGCAGACAAGCAAAACTTGTGAAGTGTGTGACTGTGTGTGTGTTAAGGCGCAGCTGTTTTTCCATCCCTCCCCCAAAGCACAGGGATTGGAAGGAACCTCAGGGAAGGATCACAGTCACTGGCCAGCTACACTGTCAATATCAGAGCAGTTCTTCCCCCTCCCTCTCCTTACTTTCTGTTTCCCTGCAAGCCCAGCTTTGAAACTCGAAACACTTTGAAACTTTCAAACCATTTCGAATACCCTCGTTTCATTTTGAGGCTGTTTCGAAGCCTTTCATTTCATTTTGATTTCACTGTTTCAAGCTCAAAATGAGTCAAAATAGTGTCAAAACAAAACATCTGACCATTTCCCTAGTGCCCAGAGAGAGCTCCCTTTTCATACAGACTATACTCGCTGAAATGTATTACTGTGGGGAAAGCTGTAACATCACTTACAGATACAGCACATTATAGGATCTTTGAAGCTGGAGGCCAGGGTAGATTGGCTGCAATTACCTAAATCCATTGTTAACTCTCTCTTAAATATGAGTGCAATTCTAAAAATTCCTCTGCTGGAGAAAGAGAATGCTAATTTGGGGCTAGGTTTATGCATGAGGCTCATGTGGAAATAGGATTATAAAAGCAGCAGTAATTTTTTTGCAATTTGCATCAATCCAATTAAGTCCAATGGCAAGTCTTGGTAGAAAAAAAATTACAAGCTGCTGAAAGATTAAACCAGAGGCCATAGTTAGCACAAGCTACTTATTTCATCATTCACTACCTGCAGAACTGTGCCATAAGGTCTGGCATGCACTATGAAGGGAAGAAGGGAGACCTAATTGTATCACATTGATGGGTGATCTATGGAAGCTAATAGTATAGCTCCCTTTGGGAACAGAGCAGGATAATGCATACGCCCCATTATTACAAAATCCAGCAACCCATGGTTGCATGAGTTTTAAATAAGCTCAGTCTGGCACAGACATGACAGAAAGAGATTTCACATCAGTATGCATTCATTTTAAGAGAGACACCAAGCTATTTCGAGCTCCTAATATCTCACATCCCCAAAGGCTTAAACAAGATATGAGAAGGCATGCCATTTAGCCATTGTCAGAGGCAGTGTGAGAAAGGGAGTGGAATTTTCCCCAAATAATATCAAGAAGAGAAGCTAGATTACAACATAATAAAGCATTGACTTATGACCTAGGGTTGTGCATTTAGTACTTCTAGAGAGAATATAAAAGGAATGGGAATGAACTTGCTGATACTGAGGTATCACTGCTAGGATATTCCTGATAAAGATCCACTACCAAATAGGAAGAAAGATTGAAATAAGGTCCCTGCTTCTAAGAGAGGCTATCCTGCCAAAAATGACTTATCCTTGAGCTCTCAAACTCTTTTTTTAAAGAGCAAATCCCCCCTGCTGAGATTATACTAAGCAGCAAGGAATTTTTTCAAGAAAACATTTCCCTGTTGCACAACTCGGACGCTATTCCATAATGCCAAGTGTATTCAAGATGCTTTTCAGAAACAAGAAATCAGTCATTCTACTGACTGATGTACAGGTTTATTGGCCAAATGTTCTTTACTTCCTCACCTAGTAACATGGCTGAAAAAGTAGTTATTTAAATGAAAAAATGAATGAAGTCCTTGATCCTTCACTACAAGAAGGTGCGCTGCAAATACTCCTGCTATGCAAGATTTATCATTGGCCTGGGAGAAACATTTTTTTTTTTTTTGCAGAAGGCCTCTACTATGATACTGGGAGCACTGCTTTTTAGGAACAATCTGCGTGTAATGCTTTCAACATAAAATATTGATGTCTGCCATTGAAACTCTGGGGTATGTTTTAATTTGGGACTACCAAGCTTTAGAAGAAGAAAAAAAAACTAAACAGGAACAAAATAACATGCGACAGAACTTTCCTAACACCAAATGGGCTCTTACAGGAGGAGGGGAAATGGTCCAATTCCTGCACGTGTGCAAGTCATGAGAGAGAGAAGAACTTGGAGAGGCTGTACTAAGGGAATCCATATTCCCTGTGGACTTCTCTGAAGGTACTCAGGTGGGACTGGACCCACAAAGCTGAACTTGAGCAAACATTACACACAGGGAATATTCCAAATGCAGCTGTTCTATATTCTGGCCTGACGCGAAAAAGCAAAGGAGTCTTATAGCAACATGGGTCTCCATCACCCCCTACATTTGAAGGGTCTCCATCACCCCCTACATCTGAGCGGACTTTGGCTTTTTAGCTTTGATGCACAGAGTCCAACTAGCTAATGTCAGATGGGGATCCATCTGTAATGGCAGGATTGAGTTCAACCTAAAGAAAGAAGCTGAAACCCTACTTCAAAACCCAATTCACAAAAGAATAAAGTGGCCTTTTTTTTTTTTAACCATGAATAGAATAAAAGGAAGAATGAGTTAGCATTAAGCTTGATAAGAGTTGTCATTTTTAGTGCAATGGATATTGTTGGTGGCTACTGTAACAGTAAATGCATGTATTAGGAGAATGTCTCCCACCATACTGAATTGGACGTTGTGCTTGGAGCCATTTGAGCTTAAACAAAAGGCAAAATTCACCCTGAAGGGTTTGCAAACCAAATGCTCAAGCAGCTAAAGGATCAGGGATGGAGATACATTGGGAACATGGTAAAGAATTAGCATGAGTTTGATCACAACAGAGCATTAGCAAGCTTAAAAGAGAGACAGTCAAGTGTGATTTTTGAAAGAACAGTCCTCCTTTAGTGTTTTGTTTAATAGCATTTGTTTAAAAGCTTTAAACTTAAATAGCCCCTGGATTGTGAGAAAATCCCCTTCTCTCTTCCCCTCCCTTGGGCCAAACCAGGTGACCCCTCTATCTCCTGGTTTTCTTCTTGTATAGGCTGGTCAATCAGGTGACCTGGACAGATAAACTCTTAGGGGGCATGGGAGGGTGCTCTCTTCCTCTGGCAAGCATTTTTAAACTTTCAAGCAAAGACTCCAGGCTGCTGCTTGGAGATTCACTGTAAGAAAAAACCTAGGAATGAGCCAGGAGTTAGGAATCATGTGTAGGCCAGTTGTGTCTTAAAAGGATCATGGGTCCAAGACTATACAAGACTCACACGCTTATGTTTGCTGAAAGTATATTCTGACTTTCTCATTCTAACCTCTCCCCCCATAAATAGAGGTATTGGGTTACAGCATGCCTCGTTATGCTACTGTGGGTCGAGAGAGAGGAAGCCTTTCACTCCAAGCTTGGCCAGCGAAGTTTCTTTTTTTTATTTTCCCTCATTTACCTGATGCTGTCTTTGGATGCTTCGGGCCGAAAAAAGCACCTAGAAATATTACTGTGGGCTAAGCAACCCCAAGGTTTGCAGGGTCTGTGTGCCCCGGGATGCACAGAGCCCTACCAGAGACCAGTGCCTGTGTGGTGGCAACATTACCCCAGGCTTGTGGGTGTCCTCCAGGAAGTGGGACAGCTGGCTGTAGGCTCCCC
The DNA here is from genome assembly GCF_001723895.1 of Crocodylus porosus. Lineage (NCBI taxonomy): Eukaryota > Metazoa > Chordata > Crocodylia > Crocodylidae > Crocodylus > Crocodylus porosus. The sequence continues at coordinate 9,372,576 of NW_017728932.1, read as the reverse complement.
AGGGGAGACTCCTGACACGTGGTTTTGGGCCTGGCACAGTGAGGCAAGTGGCTCTGCGTAGTAGCTCCCCCTACTATCCTGCCACTTAATAGAGTTTGTTGAAAGCTTTTAACTTGAATAGCCTCTGGGAATCACCCATCTAATCACCGAAACTTATTATGAAAGGAAAGGTGCTGCTCCACAAAAATGTCTCTTGGGTACGTCCCCACATGCAGGGGCATGAGTTTGCCATGGCACATGTTTGTGCTGCTGCTTTGTGCCCTATGGCATCCCCTGCACGTGCACTCCAGTGCATGCCAATTGTCCTGGGTGGGGTACGGGAAGTTGGAGCCAGCAGCTGTGCTGGCCCCAGCAGCCTTACCTGGAGTCTTGGGGGCCTTATCCAGGGCAGAAATGGCACCAATCCAGCTGCATGGAGCCTAGACAGACAGACTCCATTTCTGGTGGTGCATGCTGCTGCCATGTGTGCTGCACTGATTTTTGCAGCAGTTCATTTTTATACTAGGGCATCCTGGTATCAAATGTTGGCACCACGCTGCAAATTGCACATGTCCACCACATGCAATTTGCAGCACCACAAACAGGTTTGTGGTACTGCACATGCACGCTTGTCTGGATGCACCCCTTGAAGCGACACCTGACTGAAAATCCTGTCAAAGCCATTTCAGAATAACACTCCATCCAATATAGCTCCCCTCCATTGGCTTCTTGCCTAGTGGTCAGCTGAGAGATCCCTGCTGTTCTGAAGGGCTGCACTGAAGATTGCTATTTAAAATACATGCTGCAGCAGCATTTAATTTTCTGCAGCTGGTCAGCTTCTTGACTTTTCCCCAAGGCTCCCATCTAAGGGTGGGACTTCATTTGTGCCACTAGCCCAAACAATGGCATTCGTCATGCCCAGGGGGTCCCATGATCAAGAATACATAAAGCTGATATAAAATGCTGGTTGTATTTTGAGCACTCACTACAGTTTTTAACCACTGCAGCACTTCACAGTTAACAAGCTTTACAGCAAACTCTTTCCCTGCTTCTGGAGTGGTATTGAATAGATTCCAACTTCCTCACATTTTAGATGTCTTTTTTTCCCTTGCAAATATACATGTTTTGCATCCTCTGGATAGACTGTGATTAATTTGCTGCATGTCTGCATTTCCCTGGTTTTTTGTTAATTGCTTGGTCCTATATGTAACACATTCAGGTGTTTCTTGATTGAATTAGCAAGGAAGATAAGGAAAGATGACTGGGTATATCTAGTCAAGAGAGTTGTCCATCCAAATCGCTGTCCACAAAAGCCTAGACTTATCATTAAGGGTGACCTATTTATGCACATTTGAAAAAATAACCTTTAGTCACTGAAATGTTTGTAGAGAGTGATTCTCAAAAGAGCCAAGAGTACTGAATTGTCAACACTGGAAGACAAGATAACGTGAACCCACTATGTTTGTTGAACTGAGAATGCATATGCCCTCTACCTAGGTAAACCACATAGCAATGCAGTTTATTAAAGGAATGTAAAGGCAGTTCTCATTTTCTCAGGTATGTTCCCAGGTGCCCATTTGGAGGGAGTACCAGGATGGTGGCCCCCAGGAAGCTCACTCCCTCACACTAGTGGCCTGCGCTGTCACAACAGCAGCCTGGGTACAAGGAGCCTGAACTATGGCAGCAGCATGTGAACAGGGAGGTAAAACTAATCAGCACTTGGCACCCCTCCCCCCTTGCCTAGGGCCCCAAAATTTGAAATAAGCCCCCTGCAACTTCAGATTAATTATTCTTATGCAACCTTCACTACGTCGCACTCCCACGTGGCATAACCTCACTCAGCTTATCTGCAAGACACTTATCTGATTCTAACGTTCCTATTAAAGACTCATTTCTCCTATGCTGCCTATAGAAAATCTTAATGGGTTGTACCCAAGTTGACAAGTGGCGTTCCCCTTTCCCAGGCCTCTACCCTTAATTTGTGAGAAGCTCTGAGCCTGCTCCTTGAGGACCTGTACACACTGGGTACATCTATACAAGATTTTTACTGCAGAGCTGCCTAATTAGCTCCGCAGTAAAGTCTCAGTGTCTCCATGTGAGGCTCTATTAGGGTATGGGAAACCAATTAGCTCTGCCACAAGTTGGCACTTGTAAATACAAGTGCTATCCTACAGATGCGTTATTTAGTGCGCAGCAAAACATCTAGACACTGACCCAGCTATCTGGGGCACAAGGGTGCTTCAGTGCAGGGCTGCGTGCCAGCTAGCCCCACACTAGAGCACTCTTGTGCCCCAGACAGTTCCTCTGCAGCACGTTAAGCTGGGTCAGGGCAGCCCCAGGCTGGCAGGCTGAACCCTTGGGCCCCCTACCAGCTGGGACTGCTCCGATCTAGCTCAACATGCTGCAATCACAGGCACACATTCAAACACTGTGCCCAAGAGCAATAAACTCTTGCACAATGTGCACCAGAGTTTATTGCTCCATGCTAACAGCATGTGTAGATGCACCCAGTGCACACTAATACACATAAACAATTAATGGTGAAAGCCAACCAAACACACAGCTGCTGAACTTTAAGGGAGGTACACAATTGAAGACACAGTCTTCTGCCTAGTACAGCCTCACCTAGGTACTTACCTGTTTGCAACTAAAACAAATAAGAAAAGGTAACCCTATTGGATGATTGCAGGGCAATTTTGGCCAACTATGCAACAAAGTAATTTACTGCACAATACAATTTGCAACATCCTTTCCCCGCGAGAATGATATTAATGGCAGCTTGAGCATTTAATATGGGCACAAAGATTCCATGTCTCACAGAGTTAAAACTAATTCACTTATACTTCATACATCACATCTTATTTTTGTCCTGCTAACCTTTAGGCAATGCCTTTCACTCTAAACTTCTCAACCTTGAACCTCAGAACTTGCGGATACCATAAATCCTTGAGCTCTAAAATATTTTAACGCAGCTGTTTCCAGTTGGTTTTATTGTGAAAGTCCCATGCACATATATTCACTGACATTTGAGAGAGGTTGTTTTTTTTCCCCCCAATCGCATCACAAATCAAGATTCATGCATTTAGATTACAGGTGGAAAGCTCTTTAACACGCTGCTGTTTGAAACAAGCTGGGTGGCAGTGGGTGCACGTGTAAGTGGGAAACAAATGCTTGGATGTCTCGTGAACACTTGCTCAGGTGCACCGGTTTCCTCAGGAGGGAAGTCTCTCACCATCCTGCACGTGTGAACAGCATCCAACATATTGTGGGTACTACAGGAATAGTTGTAACAATCATTTCCTAAGACAATTTCCCTGAGAAGACTGTAGATACAGCACAGAGGTGATTTTCAGCACTCTCACCATTTGTTTCTGAAGCTTAATATTTGTCAAGTGTTTTGAGATCCTCCAGTGGAAGGTACAGGACCACTGGTTTTAATCAGAGCCACTTACTTACCATGAGATCACAGCAGAACTCAATTTGCCTCTCTCATTCTTAGACACCAGCACAATTTCTAAGGCTTCATGTTCGAACATGTTTCCAATACTGATCTCCAAAGGTCTGCCAGCCCTTTTGCAATCATCAATCACCATTTGGCCATCATTGTACTTCATGGTGTGGAAATGAAATGTCACCTTTTCACAAAGCCAAGGAAAGTGTTATTGAATTTTTTTTAACCAAGCTACCAGTGGAAGTGACTAGCATGATTATCAATCTGCTTACCTACCAGTACCTCGGAAGGGACCTGCATTGAACAGTTTTCATTAAGTCCATAGAGGAATCTGTCAGCAATGTTTCAAGAATTAAATAACACAATGTAAGAGAGTGCTATGGTGCACAATACTGGTGGAGTTTTAACATCTTGCACTGTCTTTGCAGAAGCAAGATTATTCTTGCCAATGGTTAACAAAAACTCCTTTAAGAAGCCATAGAGTTATTCTACAGATCCAGGGAAAGCTAACTAAAAAACCTAGGGAGCAGAATGACCAAAAAGGACTGTGGGTAAAGAGCTTTCCTAAAATCAAAAAAACGGGGTCTCCAAAACAACTGACTTGCCATCAGCTTTATAGTTTATTTCAAATATCGTATTTCTCCTTTGCCCTTACTAATTCATTCTGAATCAATGTGTTTGCCAAATGATCTGTTACATCCTGCGCTGGGGAAAAGATCTGTGCTTGGAAGAAGATATTTTCATTGATACAGAATCAAGTCTACATCCCCTTCAATCCAGTGGACCTATCCATTGTAGTTCTCTGGGAATAGTAATATATTTGAAACACACACAGAGAACAAAAAATCTTATTGATCTAAACAGGCTTTAGAAACAAATGAGCTACAAGGCACATGTCTATGCCATGGTTTATCCTGATGAGAATTTACATCTGGCCAAATCAATGAGTACGAGTCATAAGGTTGTTCGTGCCTTGTTATAAATGAATTAAAGTATGTACCTTTTTGCTTACCTCTCTCTCTAAACAGGCTCAAATGGGACTAAAGTGGCCCAGAGGCATTCTGCTAGGTCTCTGGACAGGGGTGAGAGTTTCAGCTCCCACCATCAACAGACTGCTAGACCCAGATGTAACAGGGTGCACCCCCCAGGAGTGGCCGTGTGGCACCTTTCTGCCTCCCCTGGTTCCTCTTTCCCTCCTGCCATGCCTTGATGTTATAAATTAATATGTTGTTTAGGAAGCTGCCTTTGGGTAACCAGAGTCTAGCTGTGGGTGCCTTGCTTCTCCCTCCACCTTCCCTGGCTACTAGTCTGACTGGGCAGTACAGAGGTCTGCCCTTGTCTTATCCTCTCCCTCTATCCTTGGCTGGATGGAGGGAGAGGATCCAGCCCACCTGACTTTAGTAAATGCCTCTGGCCCACCTGGGCAACCACCCAGTGGATGCTGCTGTCTACTTCCCCCCTGAAACCAACCAAGAAAATAGGAAAGAGTAAACGAAGGGGGAAAAAAAAGAGGGGAGAGTTTGCAGGGTCCTAGGCACTGCTGTGTGGCCTCCGTACCTCCATTCAGCTGCCCTAGGCCACCGGGTGGTCCTAACAACATGAGCAGAAATAAGAAAAAGAAAAGCAGGATTAACATAAACAGTCTTTGGTGTGCACCCACTACCCCGGGCTCCACCTGGGCCAGTGTAAACAGTCTGTAGTCCCTTAGGCTTGCCTACTCCGCAGGGCTCCTCCTGGGTTAACAAACAGTTTTCAGTCCTCTGGGTGCCCACTTCTCCAGGATTTTTCCTGAGCTAAAACCTAGAGTCCCTCAGTGCTTTGCATTCATGCACTCACTCTTACTTCCCAGACAGGGGCAGCTCCTCTTGCCAGGGGCAAGTCCCTTGCCCAGTGCCAGTCACTTTGCCTCAGGAGATCTCAGCTTGCCCCCTCCTGCTCAGCTGGGTGTCCTTCCTGGCAGCCAAGACCTTCATCCTCCTGGCTGCTGTGGCAGGGCTTTTCCTGCTGCAGATGATCTCCTCTTCCCCTTCAGCTACAAAAGCTCAGGCTTCAAAGGGCCCTTGCTGATTTTTTTACCCTGGACTTTTCCCCGTAGCAAGGTTAGGGTTCCCTGTTACACCAGGATGCTCAACCTCCAGCCTGCACTCCAAATCCAGCCCTTGGGAGGTGTCACCTGGCCCATGCAGCTGCCCATCAGTCCAGAAATCTGGTGGCAAGGGACGAGTGGTGGCATTTACTGCCATGGCTTCCACAGCCACAAAATGAATGATGCCACCACTCCCCTGCTGCCAAATTTCCAGACCCCTCAGCCAGATGACATAGTCTCATGGGCCAGATCACACTGGTGCATGGGGTTGTTCTGTGACTGGATCTAGAGCATAGAGCTGGGCCAGTTGGCAGATCACACCGGTGGACCAACCTCATAAATTGGTCCCACACTGGATTCAGCTTGTGAACTGACCCCATTTAACTCATCCAGCCTGTGGGGCTGGAAAGTTGAGCATCACCCTGCTAGACTAAAAAGACAACAGCTACAATCCTGTATTGCCTCTGTATTCGGATGCACATTTTGCAACAGGAGAGCCTTTACAGAACTTTAGCGTTTGATTGACTGATAGAAGTGGGTTACTCAACTGCTCTCTTCTCTAATAATTACCATTATTTTAATTCCTTCAACATACAATAATACTGCTTTCCCAAGACTTTCAGGGTTTAAATATAGCTGTATACAATGGCAGATATACATTGGCTTTGTAATCCACCCTGAGCACAGATCATCTGTTCCCAGCTAGTAAGATTAATCTTCAGGCAATGTTTTGAAGATATGTATTCTTCATAGAAGGGGAGGTCTGTAGGCCACAACTTGCATAAAGAGCGGTGTCACGGGGTGGGGCCTAGGAACAGCCGTGATCCCTCTAGCGCCCCCTACCGTGTCAAGTAGGCGATCCAGCACCCTCTTTTCTCGCCCGCCACATCTTGTTGTTATATGGTTCTAGAAGGGAGGCTGCCTCTCATCGCCCTGGACACTGTGCTATGCTTATACTGTCCCCGTTCCGTAGGGAGTGACCTGGTGCACCCCAGCCTTATGGGCTATGCGTGCCTCCAACCTCCCCTTTAGCACGCCCCAAGCCTCACAGATGTACCGGACATTATCTGGTCAGTTTCCTGTATGTGCCCTTCACCGGCGCCCCGGGCTTGTCACGCAACCGGCGCCCCTCTATTTGTTAGCCCTCCCGGGCTTACTGATAGTACTCTTCCCAGTTGGGCTCAGGCGGCCTGAGCCTTACCTGGCCCCTTTGACCCTTCGGGGTCCCCACCACTGGGGAGCCCCTCTGGGATCCTTCTCAGTCCGCACCCCTCCTGGGGTTTCTGTCAATAGTATACACTCACTCCTGGGGCTTCGCTCAATACTTGCCCTCACCGGGGTTTCTCTCTGTACACGCCCTCTCGTGGGGCTTCCCTCAAGTACGCGCCCACTCCTGGGGCTTCCCTCTGCCCTCTCCGGGCTCTCTGTAATCACGGACTCGCCCTCTCCAGGCTCGTCTCTCTAGTAGCACCCACCCTGGGCTTCTCTTCATGTGGCTCTCCCCTTGGAGCCTAACACGAGCCCCTGCGGGCTCACTGGTGCTCCTTGCCAGTGGGGCTCAGGTGGCCTCAGCTGTGCCTGGCCCCAAAATCCTCTTTGCCCTTCTCAGGGCTGGGGTCTTCCACCCCAACTACGGTGCCCTCACCGGCACTGTGCCCCTCCCCAAGGCTGGGGTAGTACACCCCGCAATGTAGCACCACACTCCAGTCCTGGGAGCACCCCCACTCTACTGGGGCGCTCCTAAATGAGGCCTCCTCCGTCCCCTTATAGCCTCTCCCAGTCCTCCGGTACTAACAGTAACGAAACAGAACCATAAGCCAAATGGCTGTAACACAACAATAAGCCTCCTGGCTATAACATAGGATCTAAGCTCACTTGGCTCTCTAGCAATGGCCTCCCAGTCAGGGTCCTCTCCACCGTTACCATGGTGCAGCCCCTTGTGTGCTCAGGCCACGCCGCGCCGCGCCGCGCCGCACCGCACCACACCACACCACGCCGTGCCGCACCATTCGTCTCTGCTCTGCTCTGCTCTGCTGCAGAGCTCCCGCTCCTCAGGCTGCCCAAAGGGAACTGCTAACTAGGCTCTGGCCTGGGCTGTTTATAAAGGCCAGGCCCGGCCCCTTTCTGCTCACGTGACCAGCCTAGTTGCCCTGGCAACTAACACCTGTGCTGTCTTCAGGAGTTTCAGCTACCCTCATTCCTGCGTGACCCTGTGACAGTGGCAAATCCATACTGTGCTGTATTTTGGCATTTCAGCTATTTGTTTATGCTAAACAAATTACTGGTTTAAAACCTGAATGAATGGAAAGACAGGGAAGTTGTTTATTTGGGGGGGGGTTGCAGAGGGGAGGTTACTGTCTCCTATGGCTGCTGAAGAATTAAGGAGAATTTAATTTCTTTGGGAGAAAATCTTCAAATACCAACAACACATGAGGAACTTCAGGGAGAGTAGAATATCAGATTGTCTATCTGCCACAAGGCTTTGGGAGGCTAAATGTCCCCAGGATCTTCTATTCATTTTCACCAAGCAATGATTATCCACTTTAGGAAATTCCGCCAGTCCCATTTTTAAGATCAGAACAATGATACAAGTACCTATTAGGGGTGTGTAAAATGAGCCCTATTTGATTCAGATTCGGCCTGAATCAGGGACAGCAATTCACTGCATTGATTTGGATCACTGTCCCTGATTTGATTCAGTCGAATCCGAATCTGAAGATTCGATGCTGATTCAGTGAATTAGCAATTCAGCCATAGACAGGGCTTTAAATGTTTTTTCTACATACCTCGAGGTACGTGTGTGACTCGTGATCACTGTGATGCTGAGGGGGATGGAGCATCCCACAGGAGTGCAGGGGGGCCCTCCACGTGCTTGGTGGTGAACCTGGAAGTGGACCGGAAGTACTTTCAGTTCACTTCCAGGTCCACTGTGGAGCGTGCTGGGGCTCTCCATGCGCCCTCCCCGGCTCTGCGATCAGCCACGGAGGAACCCGGGGTGCCCCCCCCACAGACCCAGGAGGCACCAGTCATCCAGCTGGACAGGCGTGGGGGGCCCCCAGTGTGCTGCCTGATAGACCCAGAAGTGGACTGGACATGCTTCTGTTTCACTTCCAGGTGTCCTGCCCAATGTGCTGGAGACCCCCCCCCACACACTCCTGTGGGACACTCCGTGCGCCCCAGCATCACACCATTCATGAGCTGCCTGCTGCCTACAGGTATGTAGAAAAAACATTTAAAGCTATCTCTATGTCCAAATTTCCAAATCTTTCCAAATCCATTCGGAGGGTTCCAATTCAATTGGGAGAGATTAAAGAATCCTCTGATTTGATTCGGATTTGGCGATTCAGCCACTGAATTGGGCCAAATCTCCATTGAATCAAATCAGGGACCAAAGTTTTGCACAGCCCTAGTACCTATTGCAAAACTAAATGAGCAGTTACCTATTTTTAGCCTTTTTTAACTCTCCGGGCTTTGCCTTAGGTGAATCTACACCAACTATTAACTTTTTTTGCTGAGGTAGGAACGTTCTGCTGATTCTCAGCTCCCTCCAGTGACCAAAAGGGATTCTGCATTCATACCAGTGAGGGTTTCTAATCAGGAAATTTCAAATGGAGCATAGGTTGCAACTACCAACGGAGGAAGAGGAGGGGAATTTGTCTTTAATATTCTACTGCCCTGTTTTGTTCCCATCAATGCCTTTGTAAAGGGTCTGTCTCTTGAGCTTCTTTTCCTAATGTATCCACAAGGTTTCACCTCTGCCCTGCTCATATTATTTGGCATTTAATTTGCAGAATGATTTCTCCGACTGATCTGCCTGGCAGTGATATTCACTGGGTAAAATATAACTCTGTAGATGTAGTAAGTGGAGAAGACAATCAGTATGCTAACACTGAAAACCATCCATGTAGCAGCATGAATGTGCATGGCATTGTACAAACAAGTCATAAAGTTCCTGCCCCATTGATCCTACAGTTTAACAAATAACCAATGGATTAGGATAAATAAGCATGGTGACTGGAGAGGAGACAATGGGACAATAAGCAATGAGAAGAAAATGCAGCTAAATAAACATGTTAACATTGTCTTCCAAGAAAAAGAGGTCATATACATTGCTTTATTTCATGTTGAGTTTCTTAAAAGTATAAACAATTTCTCTTCAGTTGTGCATATCTAGAGTATAGGAAATATGTTTTGTGCATACTAACACTTCAACATCAGAAGCTATAAAAACTCAGTCTATAAATGTATGTCTAATCCAACTGCTGGCGCTGTTACCTGAATCAGAAAATCCTCTATGTGATAAATCAATTTTTTATGCATTACCAACTTTTTAACTAAGTCTATCTTCCACATTGAAAACACAAATTATAACTATTAAAAAAGAAACAGTCTCTCCACAAGCTACCTGATTTAAGAGCTCCATTTATCAGCAGATCTGTGAAAACAGTGATTTAAGCTTTATGGAATATAAATTGTGATTGGAAAAATTATACCCTTGATAAAGGTGCTGTTCTCATTGCTACAGAATAAATTCTTCAGGAGGATGATCTTGTGGAGTGGTTTTGAGCCTGTTACCTGTTGGGTGCTGTACACAGTAACCGTGCACAGGAAGAAAACAAATATAGCTGGGGAAAAGATAAACCAATAAAATAATTTGCCAAAGCCACACAATAAGAAACTGAATTCAGATATTGTGATATATATTGTGGTCTAGTAGTCTAGCCAAAATCTCACTTTCCTTTAATTGCTCAGCCTGGAAAGGGCCACAATGTACACTCTAAATACAAATCAGCATTTTTTTTGTATTATCTTGTTACAAGCATCCTAATTTTCTTTCTATAAGTAAGACCACTATCCTTACACAACAATAATTAGGGGACCATTATTCTTTTCCTACAAGAGAAAGCCTTGGTTTACCTTGCTTTTTTCCCCCTCTTCCTCTTCAGGTAAAAAGATTTCCGAATTCTCTCCATAAGCACAGTGTTAAAAAGAGCTGATCTTTCAATATTTATTTATTAAACATAACCCCAGGGGACATTTTTGTTGCTCTTCTGTTTTCAAGAATTATTTCTCTTCCTGCTCAAGTTTCCTAGAGAGACGTCTTTTCCAAGTCAATCTGACAGATTAAAACTTCACTGAGACTTACGCCTGCACACTAAACTATTTTTTTTTTAAATCTATTTGACAAGTAACTGCTATTGCACTAAATATGATGGTAGGCCCTGTGCCAATGGCTAGTAACAACACCCCAGAGACCTTACAGTCTTAACAAAGACAAAAGACGGGGAGAAACAGAGGTAAAATAACTCACATGACATCATGCTGCATATACTAAAAACCCTACCAGCCCTGATTTCCTGACTCTCTTCAAGTGCTCTCTATCCTAGGTCATACTGCTTCACAATATACTTATGGCTTCCTTTTACAGGATATTCTTTTTCTTTAGAAATGACATGTCAGCATTTCCTACTTCACAAACACACCTGACAATTGCCTGCAAGCATCAGCCTGATTTCTCCACCTGTTGGAGAATGGAGCCCAGCCTTTTGGCTTTCATTGTTCTAATACCATGGGACTAAGGGACAGATAAAGGACCATTTACTGACATTTCACTTTATCTTTACAAAAGTTAATGATTCATATTTGCAAATGAATCACAAAACAGTATGTTTAACAGTTAATATGGAAAATCTAAGCAACATTACCCGATAAAATTGTCATTAAAAAAAATCCTGTGTTCTGATTTGTAAACTTGCCAATAGCATCACTTCTTATCACGTAGCAGTGTGTTTAAAATTCCCCATTACAAGCCCAAATCACCAAACTGCTGATAATTTCCCATCAAAATAACCACAGGAAATGAGCTAAAGTGTGTCTAACTTACAAGTGTAACTAAGGTAAATTACTCTATGCTGCCTTTTCAACTCCCAGATCTCAGAATGCTTTTATGCTTTTCCAAGATGGGCCATCAATAATTATATCTATTTTAGGAATGGAAAAGTGAGAAAAATGGGGACAGGAAAAGGCTAAATGGCTTGCTTGGCATACAATATGACATTGCTAACACTCAGGATGCATACAGACATTCGAGGAGGTTGGATCACATTAAAGTGACCACCCACTCTAACTTAGTTCCTCCAGCTGTAGACTTTACACTTGAGCCTTCAGTGTGATGCTGTGGCTAGTAAAGTGAGCAAAACGCTGGCTTGCATCCATAGATGCTTCTCAAGCAAATCCCGAGATGTCATTCTCCCGTTGTACTCAGCCTTGGTGAGGCCGCAGCTGGAGTACTGCATCCAGTTTTGAGCTCCACAATTCAAAAAGGATGCGGAGAAGCTTGAGAGAGTCCAGAGAGAAGCCATGTGCATGATCAGAGGTCAGGAAAAGAGACCTTATGCCAACAGGTTGAGAGTTATAGGACTCTTCAGCCTGGAAAAGTGTAGGCTCAGGGGCGATCTGATGACCACCTGTAAGTTTATCAGGGGTGTTCACCAGGATCTGGGGGAACGATTGTCCACTAGAGCCCCCCAAGGGATGATGAGGTTGAACAGTTATAAACTCCTGCAAGACCGCTTCAGGCTGGACATAAGGAAGAATTTCTTTACTATCCGAGCCCCCAAGGTCTGAAATAGCCTGCCATAGGAGGTGGTTCAAGCAGCTACTCTGAACGCATTCAAGAAAAATTCGGATGTTTATCTTGCTGGGATCCTGTGACCCCAGCTGACTTCCTGCCCCTGGGGCAGGGGGCTGGACTTGATGATCTTCCGAGGTCCCTTCCAGCTCTAATGTCTACGAAATCTATGAAATCTATGAAATCCCTAGTTAGGTCAATCTAAGTGTGAACTGTACAGAAGTTCCAGGAAGGTTAAATCAGTCTAAAATGGCCAATATGATCTACGTTAACCCTACCTCCTAGGATTGTTCTGAACTTCTGTGCCACTCCCAGCCCCAGCTGCAGAGCTGCACTTTTCTTAACCAGCCCTCTACAGCTCCAAGCCACTGCTCCCTCCACCCCCCGAATGGACAATCCCCCCGCACAGACCAGCCAGCTCCTCCCAACCCTCTTGAGCCCACCAAACTCTCCATCCCACAAGCTGCTCCCTGTGCCAGTTGTATCAGCATTTGCTGATGCCAAGAGCTGAGGAAGGAAGCCCCAGTGTGGGGAGGGGTTGGAAGGATGGGGGCTAGGTTGAACAGGTGGTTTGCTTGTCAGGTGGTGGAGCGCAGGGGGGCTAAAAATATTGGGGGGAAAGACTCCATCTTCCCAAGACCCCTTACAGACCCCATGAACTCTCAGACCTTTCCTGCCCCCTGCCAACCCCACTAGCCCCCTCAATGCCTTCCAAAGATGTCACTTGCCCTCCCAAGCCCTCTAATCCCTCCTGAAGATCCCATCTGCCCCTCAGATCCCCCACAGTGCCCCTGAACCTGCCAATCCCTCCCACAGACCCCCACCTGCCCTCCAATCCCCACCTTGCAGACTCTACTTGCCCCCTGAACCCCTCTGTAGACCCTCTTATCCCCCCTCTAAGGCTTCTTGACCCCCAATCCCTCCAACACCCCTCTAGTCCCCCCACATCCTGACTTACCTTAGATTGGGTACTCATTTTTTATTTAATCCAAGCTCCCTGAATGTCTCTACACAGCTTAAGTCCTTCATCTTTCTACTATGCTAGATTCCTCACTTTAGTTAATGTAAATTGAAATATAAAAGTCTGCCATAGTTCTAGCTGTAATTGGGGTCTTAAAAGCTGAAATCCTATTTAACAATTAATCAATGCCACCATAGATAAAAACCGAATTCAGGTTTCAGAGATTCTTTAGACACTGCCTCCAGGTCTGACCTTATTTTTAGATATCAGCAGGCCAAAGGGTCCCAAACCCTGTTTTGAGAGACACCAGGAAGGATGAAGAAGAGCAAGCTGTAACCTTTCACTTTGTTACACAGGAACCAAAGGCAGAGGAACCCGAGTTCATTTTACAGCTGGTCAAAGATGATATAATAGAAATCCATTAAGTAGCTTAAGGAGGTTTGTTTCCTCAGTGACCCAGTTCTCTAGTCAAGGTGGTAACATGATAATTGCGTGACACTTCCTGGAACCGTTATTCTCTTTGCTCTTTCTTGGTTAAAGGCTATGTTACGTATCTGCATATCACCCTATGGACCCCCTCACCCTAGATTTGGGTCTTGTCATACATAAGCAAGAGTGGTGCAGACTTCATGACAATGAGAGGGGGAGATGTTTCTGCTGATAATGGAAGGCAGGGAGGAAAGAGAACAAGGAAAGGTCAGCATGGGAAGAGGAAACATGGCTCCTAGTTCAGTGGTCTTTCTACCATTGTTATTAGCTTTACAGAGTTTGTCCCCTACGCTGCATTACTAAAAGATTGCAACACTTGACCAATTTTGTGAACCTGTAGTCTCAAAATGAGGCTCTTTACCCAGTTGCCAGTCCCCCTGCGATGCCCCTACTCACAGTTGTTTACAGTCGGGCTAATTTAAGACTGAACTCCAGTTCACACGTGGTGAAAGGTTGCCATATTAAGTTGACATCCGTCTGGTGACACAACGGGACATTTCCCTGCAAGCTGCTAGCCTGTTAAATGCTCTTTGCCTGGAAGAGACGTTTCATCCACTTCAGGCATCCAAGCATTCACACTTTTCAAATTATAACACTGAATGCACATATTTTCTTGCCTTTCGTTTTGCTTGCAGCAGGAGGTCTTGTCACGTTTGAAACCCGCTTCCCCTATTGTAGGGTGGAAACTTTACTGAGAGTTAAATGCTGGGGGGTGCTCACCTTTTGTCTACAGCCAGCAACTCTCATTAAAATCAGCACCGCTCACACTGGCATTGGTCACCACCATACCTGCGGCAACAGATCATTGCCCATCTGCTTTGTAGATTCTGCAGCTAGAAACACCGATGGATCCTGGGGTTGCTCTGAATGCAAACTAAACAGGCAGAAAACCCTTTTCCATTTTCTGAGGAAGGATACTGAGCAAATTCATGGAGAAAATATAGAGGCAGGTTTAATTCTACTACTGGAGCAGAAGTAGGAATGTGCTGTGATCTAATTTTGGTGAACCTCTAAGGCAGAGTTGCAAAGCAATGTTAACAGTTTCTAAGGGTTTCATATCAGATGAATGAAGTGATAAATAGGTACAGCCACAGGGCTCGTGTCTTCATATGGGTGTGTTTGCATGGCAAAACTCCACTTCTATATGGCAGCCTGTATAAATCCACAGGGCCAAGCGTAATACTGAAGTGTGTTTCTGAATGATATAATGTGCTTCTCTAGTAATTAGATTGTATCAGCGTACACATAACTTGTACCCAAACCTAAAAGCACTTGCATGTATTTCTGCACTCACCTCCAGAGCATTCTGCCTTGTAAGCTAGCTACCCCCAAGCTGAGCTATATACATCATATACATAAATTGCTTGTGAGCAGAAAACTCAGTAAGGCAGAGGAAACTTACATTTTCCAGTGTAAAGAAACTAGAACTTCCTTCCCCTGCTGACATCATTTCAAAATGGTGTCGTGGATTTTGCTCAGACCTGTAATGTAAATGTATATACATATACATACACAGTGGCAGTGTTTGCTTAAGCCCAGGCATTTAACAAAACTTCAGCTGAGAAGAGTTAACAAATGAATGTTGGGGTTCTTTAGAAACTGTCCTTTTCTTACTATGGGAGTTGGAAATGCCTAATCCATTTATAAAATCAAGCTCTTTGTGTTACAGTTATGACAGCCATAGTACAAATGCTGCAACTGTCAAAGAGAATCACGTTTGCTCTGTAAACCTTCATCCGCTTGCTTTTGCTCTTTTTCTCTGTGGTCCCAGTGGAAGTAAAGGAAAAGATTCCCACTGGTGGCCATTAGCTCAGGACCCAGAGCTATCCCTTTGCATATTTTGCATTACTTCGCAATAATTAAAATAATCAGAACAAAATGGACACATCAACACTGTGCTGTAATATCGGTGCTTTGCAAAACGTCAAAGGTATAAAAGTCCATGGAGCTGTATCCTCTGGTCTGAGAGGCTCCTGGGGAGTGGCAGGAAATCAGAGGCATGGCCCACAGAGTACAGAGCCCTGCTGGGGTGGCATGCCTGTGGCAAAGGAGTGAATGAAAGGTGTGTTAACCGCCGTGGCTCAGGAATCCAGGGCAGTTAACGCTATCTGCCATTCATTCTACCACCAAACAACCCTGCAGTCTGGATCTGGCCCAGGAAGCCAAGGGAGTTTGACACCCTGACCTAGATTAACAAAATGATGTCCATTGAAGGACAGACAAGTCTTCCACGGCCACTAGGAACTTTGTGTTTTTGTTTTCTGTGACCCAACATTACACAGGGGTTTGCTATCATTTTCATTGAGACTTTCTGATGGAAAAAAGATACTTCTGGTCGGGAAATGACAATATCAAATGCTGCAATTTTCAGATTGGCTTTCAGAACTCTCTCCCGGAAGACACAATCAGAAAATACTATTTCCTTTGTCCAGCAGGTCCTACTCGTAAACCTTTGTGCTTCTAGACATCCTGTAAACATGCACTGCCCCAGGTTAGGAAGACGGGTCTTCTTGAGGACTTGAAAATAGCCATCATCAGAGACAGGATAAGGCTAAAAATGGATTGTTGGCTTGATCTGGGATGGCAGCCCCTATGCAAAATGCCATGTCAGCTTGGAACTCAAGTGGACTGTTATACATGTCTGCTTTCAGAGAAAAGATTTACAGTGAAAGTACAGGCACATGCAATCTTTCCAAAAGAGCTACCCATTTTCAAAGCCACTTGGGTTCAGCATGTAAATACAGTCTGAACCACACACTAAAGCCATCCTGGTATGAACCACTTAAGTGAAAGTAGCTAGTAAAATATGTACAAAGACATTGAGCCATTCAGGTCAACACGTGACTACAGCTGACTTCATGTAGGCCACTGTGAACAGCGGCGGTTGCAGTACTGGAAGAGAGAAAAGTCTGAGCTAGGCCAAAGACAAAAGCTGTTGA
The DNA here is from genome assembly GCF_001723895.1 of Crocodylus porosus. Lineage (NCBI taxonomy): Eukaryota > Metazoa > Chordata > Crocodylia > Crocodylidae > Crocodylus > Crocodylus porosus. The sequence continues at coordinate 9,356,040 of NW_017728932.1, read as the reverse complement.
GCATGTGTTATATAAGCCTCTTCACTGAAATAGATGCTTTCATTTCAATTGTCACAGGTGGCACTCAGAAGAAACAGAGGAAAGCTATTTAGCAAAATGTGGTGGCTATTTAGCAAAAAATGGGAAAAAGTAAAATGTTTTAAATAAGCTCTAGAGGACAGGGACCGCCTTTTCTCTCCGTGGGGGTGATTTCAGCCCTTCTGGGAGTGTTGCCAGAATAAATATAATGATATAGTCTTCTCTTTTCTTTCTTGAGAACTGGTACTCAATCATTGAGGCTGGGCTATTACAGACTCGTGGAGTTAAGCAGACCAGCAATGTGATCACTAGGTATCAGTTATGTCAGGTCTCTCAAACAATGAGGTAAAGCACAAGTTTTCCAAGTGGGAAGAAGCCGAGGGATAAGAAACTTATCTTTTAGCCTTCTTGTTTTCTCCTGACCACCCCATATTCCCCTGGATGAAAACTCAGCGAGTCACTGGTTTCAGCCTGCATCCATCTCTGAAGTTGGCTCCACACTGCGAACAGAAAGCAATTCTTCTTCCTCACTGAAACTTGCCCTAGCCAAACGGCTACAAAATACAAATGCTTCAGCATCTTGGTGTTATGCACAGTGGTGAATCTGTACCCATCATCCCTAAAGCGTGGCTTACAGGCAACATGTTGCCTGCAAAACCTTCCAGTGTGTTTACGGACAAAGAAAAATGTTTCTTCTACAGAAACATGTTTCTTCAGGTTGGCAAGGGGAGCAAAGTATGATTTTCCCTACAGCATGTTACTTGCTCAAAATGGAGGCTTGAGGCTTTTATGAATTTTTGTATTGTAACAGCTAGGGACCTACCAAATTTTGCAATGTTTGTGGAAACCACAAATTTGGTTGGTCTCCACAAAAAAGCCTGCACCATGCAAAAAAAGTGTTGGGACCATGAAAAGGCACAAAATCAGCAAGCAAGGGGTTAAAAAAAAAAGAGAGCTGCAAAAACAGAAAAGGATGGGAAGCCCTGACAGCCTGAAGCAAACGGTAGGGAGGGGGGAAACAAATTGTAGGCTGAGCCCCTCATGTAGGCTCAGTCCAGGAGTAAGCTGGGAGGGTTGTGGTGCCAGCTTTTAAAACGCCCACAGGCATGCAGTCTAAGCACCACCCTGTTGGCTTAGAAACAGTATTTAAAGGCCTGTTTTTTGGGAATTAGCTTATAGGTATGGATATATGCATTATAACAGGTCAAGATGGGCAGCAGGGGTTAAATGGATTTCTAAAGGGCTTGGGAGACACGCACACACAGCCTGGGAACCAAAGAAGTATGTACCATATTGACCCATAACACAAGATAAGTGAGACCAGCAACAAGGCTTCAGAGAGCAGGGGGGGGCTAAGTCCTGGTTTTGGGGGAACAGACCAAATTAAGAGATGGCCCAGAAGGCTATGTGGATGTATGACCACAGAGAGCCGACTAGAGATAGCCACGGATGAAGAGTCATCAGGCGTCATCAAGGGAGAAGGAGAATATAAAAGCAGAGATTTGAGATTAACAAAGGGTCCCTCCCTTGTCCCATCCCTCCTTGTTGTCCTTCTTCTTCTCTTCCTTGAGAGGGGTCCCCATCCCCATCCCCTGGGAAGGGTCCCCAAGGCTGCCATGGGTAGAGGGCATGACAGCAGCCCATCTCATGCACCCCACAGGAGGGGATCCTGGGGCAGGGAGGGTGTTCTGAAGATGGCTGATGAGGCCAATCCAGGATTGACAGCCTGTTGCAACTTGGATATGTGTTTCCATGCAGAGTGCGTTCAATCCGTGACGTAGTATTTCTGCTGCTCCCGCTTTTCCGTCTCCTGTTGTCGTGAGGTTTCAAAGTACTGAGATCCTTGCAGCAGACTCTTTCTCCATTTGAGGAGGTCCTGGGCAACAGAGTCTCATGAGTTGATGTATTTTCTTCAAGTTGGCCTTGAGGACAAATGTCCTTGAAGCATTTTCTCTGCCCTTCTCTTGAGCATGTGCCTTGACTGAACTGGGAGAATAAAACTTGCTTTTTGAGTGTGGATTTGGACATCCAGATGACATGGCCAACCCAGTAAAGTTTATATCAGTTGATCATTGCCTCAATGCCCATGGTGTTTGTTGCGAGAAGATGCTAATGTTGGTGCATCTGTCTTCCCACAGGATTTGAAGGATCTTCCACAAGCAGCATTGATGGTACTTCAATGATTTGAGGTGTCTCCTATACGTTGACCATGTCTCAACTCTGTACAGTAAGATGGGGATTACAATTGCTTGATAAACCATGAGCTTGATTATGGATCTGATGTTGTAGGGGGGGGGAGCTCACATGCAGCAGCAGGTGCTGCCACCATCCACCACCCCTCACCTCCACATGCAAGGCCTCCCTCCCGTTCTGCGTCCAGCCACTGCCACTGCATCCCCTGCTCCACCAGTATACCCAAATAGGGTACATTCCTTTAAAAAGGTTGAAAAACCCTTTTCTACTTAATACTCCATGCCTCCGGTGAAGTCAGATTCCTCAGTGACGACTGTGCAATTCCACCTAAATCCACATGATGTCAGCAGTGCATAAATGTACTGAAATATGCCCTGCCAACTTTGAATGTAGTGGAAGAGGCATCCTTTTTCCTACTATTTTGCAAAATGAATCTTTCTGGCTTTACACATTTCACTAAACAATTTGCAACACATTCAAACATACCTCATTTAATTTTTTATTTCGTTTGATGGGAATTTGGGACCAAGTGACTATGCTGTTTAATCAATGCAAATAATTTGAACACCCCAATCAATCACCAGTCAAGTGGATTAATCAATTAGAGTCAAACGGCAGATCTACCGGTCACAAACTCTCCTCACCAGATGAGATGCTAATCATTTTCTAGGAAGTAGGGTAGGGCTAAGGACAATTATGTCCAGAAGAAAAGCCGGTGACAGAATACAAGAGTTGGGAAGATGCATTACTTAGATTGTAAGGCAGGGGTGGGCAAAATGCGGCCCGGGGGCTGGATGCGGCCTGCCAGTCCATTCTATCTGGCCCACAGGGCCCCTAAAAAATTTAGAAAATTAATATTTATCTGCCCCTGGCTGCCTATCATGCAGCACTCGATGACTTGCCAAAACTCAGTAAGTGGCCCTCTGCCCAAAATAATTGCCCGCCCCTGTTGTAAGGGGTATGAGGCAACAGTCTTAGCCCATGCAGGGACAGCCTGGTCTACTGTAACACAAATGATACATTTTTAAACCTGGCTTGGCTTTTTTCTTATAGTTCACAGGGTGTTTCACAGGGATCCACATTTCCTTCATTTATCTCAACACTTCCAACAAACTTTCCTTTTTTTGCCCACTTTTCGGTAGGAGGCTGTGTTTGTAAGTGATATTGGCTTGTTGGTCCTAGTGACTCGAGTCCTGTGTTTAGCCATTCAGTCTTCACTTTTAGTTGTACAGATAGCAGGGTTGCCAGTGGCAGCCAGTTCTGGGTGGCAGGTTTCCTGACATCCGGTCTCTAAGAAACACACAAGAGTTAAACCATTAAAATACAGGTGTGCCATGTGCTCGGCTTCATTCAGTGTCACTAAGGTAAAGACGAGGCAAAATAAAAAGAAGCCATCAAAAAACAGTGTTTTATAATTACCTGGGACTCTAAAATTGCTTCCTGTTTCAGTACTTTATTATGTAATAACAACAGGCCTGAGAACAGAGCCATATTATGCCAAGCACTGTACATAAATGTATAGTGAGAGATTCAAGCTATTCATACAGAAATGATCTGAACAGAGCAGTGATTTGCAACCCAGGTACTACTGTAAGGGTGCCACAAGGAGCTGTGCGCAATATTAGCACTGTTAGGTGTGCAAACGTTTTACAATTTACAAGACAAACTCAGACATTTCAGCCAGGAATCCATAGCATCAAAACAGTCTGACCTGTTGAGGTCTCCCTAAATTCCTTGCAACAAAAGAATTTGCTCTATTAATATTTTATAGTGAGTGAAAACTAAGAGCTGAAATTCAAAGAATGGTGCTTTGGCTCTAAAAAGGGTTAAAGCCACTGGACTAGAGAAAGGGCAAGAGGGGAAAGGAAAGTTCAGAGAGAGGGTGGGACTTGTCCAATGTCACATAACAGGTGGATGGCAAGGATATAAATTAAGCCCCTGGCATGCCCCAAGTCACTTCAGTTTGCCATCAGTCGGACTATGCCGCCTCCCATTCCAGTTTGGCCTGGTTTGCTTTTGCAGAGACACTGTTATGAAGCAGAAAGTCCCTGCGGGCTTTCCTCAAAGGATGAGATCTGGCACTTCAAGTTGTGGTCTAGTTTTTTTTTAAATTATTTTTTATTTTTTTCCCCCTCACGGATCACACTGTCCTCACATCATCGGGTAGGCGATGACAAAATAATTCAGCTCTGAATTAATCAGGTCTTTGTATCTTATGTAAATTTCTCTCAACATGTGGTCCTCTTGGTTGGTTTCATGCTGACTTGTATAAATCCTCACCTGTGTGGAAGGAGCAAAATCAATTTTTAGTAAATAACTAGCCAAAATTAAACTCTAACGAACCTAACGAGGAGCCTAAATAAGCCTACTGCCTAATAAAAAAAGGTAAGTCAGTGGGTCAGGCTTGCAAGTCCTCCGTCAGATTCTGGTCAGTCTAAATTTACAGAGCTATCAGAAAGCATTTTGGTTCACCAAAGGCTGAATATATACTGAGACCTACTTCAGGCTATTTTATTAATATCCAAATGGCAGAAGACGTATGGGAAGGAGAAAAATACTGAGTGGGATAAAATAAAAAAATACTGAGTGTTTCCTGGGACCTACATGCCTGAAAGATGATGTAGACAAGCACATGGGGTCCTCCTGGTTCCCAAGATACCATGGCTTATTTATAACCAACAGATTGTCGCAGGATTTTACTTTGCATGGTGCTCCCCAACAAGGTTGACCAAGAAGTAATGTCAGGACTGCATGCACACAGACATATAGTAGGAGATGGAAAGCTGTGTAGGCCATGAGGCAGGCCTGACGCAGGTGGAGTTCAAAGGCACAGTTTTGAAGTCCAGTGGAGGACAATGGGGTGCATCAAAACATTTGGAGTCTGTCGAAGAACACCCCGAGATGGACAAAATATTAGGGCTGTGCGAAATTTCACCCGGGGTTCGGTTTCGAAGCTGTTTCGATGCGTTCCGAGCTCAAAACAGTGGAATTGAAACAAAACTAAAGCCTCCAAAACAGCTTTAAAACAAAACAAGGGAACTTGAAATATTTCGAAACTTCCAAAACATTTTGAGTTTCAAAGCCAGGCTTACTGGCTTCAGCACTGGTCCCAGCCGGCAGCACCCACCATCTGTCAGCTGGTAGGCAGACTGGGGGCTTGCCCGCACCCCTGGGAGGGCTGCGGAGGCTATGCCAGAGTCCTTCTGGGGGTGCGTGCCCCCAGTCTACCTGCCAGATGACAGGAGCCAGGTGTTGCGGCCTGAGGCCAGCAGCAACACCAATCTTCCCGGCACTGGCTGCAGGTTGGGCCCAGCACCAGTTTGTCATCTGGCAGGAAGATCAGGGGTCTGCACCTGCGGATGGACTCCGGCAAAGCCCCCGCAGCCCTTCCGGGGGTGTGGGCAAGCCCCCAGTCTGCCTGCCTGTTGTATTTTATGTTTCCCAAAACAATTTCAACAAAATGAAATGGAACAGTGCTTTCAAAATGAAATGAAACTTGAAACAAAACACTGTTCTGTCGAATCGTCGAAGCTGAAGTCAAATCGGAACGGTGCTATTTTGCACAGCCCTACAAAATATACAACACTGGTATAAGGAAGTAAATCATTTAGGATAATATAAAAAATGCCTAGTACCATAAGATATGAAAGGGATGTAGGAATATTGTAATTAAAGTAAGATCCTTAATAATAAGCAAATTGTAAAGTGCAAGGCACCAAAACTGAATTGGTCATATATGGGCAATGATGTGTACTTAGGTCATGGTCGGTAACATAACTGAGTAACAGTGGCAGGATCAGTAATAGGACAGGTTATAGAAATGTGTGACTGGGAGCACTTTGTAATGTATAAGCACTGCCAATAGATAAAAGAAGGATAGAATACACTTTAAAATCGTGTTTAGCCCTGCACCATCCCTGCTGTCAGTCAATCTGACCACCTGGCTACGAATAAAGGCTACATTAAGTTTATACCCACTGGCTGCATCCACACGAAACACTGATTGCGCAGTTGTTACCGCGCAGTCATGCAGAACTTGCATAACCAAGTACTAAATGACTGCGTGGTAACTAGTACTACTGTGCAGTAGAGTCCCAGCATGGTTGCCTGGTGATGCTTACTGCGCAATTGCTCATTACTACTGCGCAGTAGCATCGCATCACGGTTTGTGCCCCGCAACACTACTGCACTGAGTAGCTGTGTCCTTATTCAAACCCCTTTGCAGTTGAACCTAACTGCACCTTGAAATAATTCACTGGATTTAAGACGGTGTGGCTGGGCTGATCAGGGGATACCTGTGCCAGGGCAGTCCTTTCTACTTCAAGTGGATCTTGGACTTTCATATACCATTCTTATATTACTTGAAAAACCTTCTTGCCTGCATGTTAACAGTAACTATAATGCAATAGTCAGTGGAGGAAACTGCCTTGGCATGTCTCAATTATTCTTCAACCTGTTTTTATGCAAGGGATGCTACTTTTTGAACTTCAATTTTGTACCTTCAGTGTACGCAAGGTGCATTTGCCTTCCACCTGATTTTGCAGCAGCCTCTCTACAAACGTGATATCGAGGAAGGCCCAGATTTTCAGAAAGAACAGCTTCCTGCATGACAACACGAGCTGCAGGAGTTCCTCATCCAGGAATTCATGGCTGTTGTTGAATTCAAGGGTTAATTTCTAGAAAAGACAAAAAATATATGCCTATCCTGAGGGCCAAGCCACTCTGCTCTTGTACATGCACATGAGATATAATCAGCAGGTTTCTCATTGTATCATTAGGAGGTCTGATTTCCAGGAAGTTCTCTTCAGTATCATCAAACTTATGCAATCAGCTTTACTAAGTAACCAGAAGTTCCTTTCAGAATTCAACCCCTTTATACTAGTCATCATATAAACATAGACCCGCACCTCCAAAACCTTGCCATTATGACAGAAGATGCATTGAATAATGATGCGAGTCCCTGCAATGTTTCATTTATATGAAGTTCTTTCATGTAGTTACAGAGAGCGAATTTAAAGAGTCTGTTTTATTCCCCCAAACCATTAGTGGGGGTGGGATCATTCCAATTCAAAGGATGTCCTGTAGATTAAAGGAAATGTTGCAACATACATCAGAGAAAATTAACAGCCCTCTCTGCTCCCAGATTAAATCTCTTCCCACCTACAGCTACCAAGAATGTAATGGTGATACCACATATATACCTTTTCCTTCTTATTTAAATTTACTACAATTTCAAGTTAAGTTTAGCTTGATCTACATGTTACACAGAATAAGTTACGTCTGACACTAAAGGAATAACCTGCACTAACACAAAGCTTCAGGTCCCTAGGAACATGTCAAAGCACCAGGACCTGGGAAATCAATATGGTCTGAAAGGAATGCACCATGTTTCCTCCTCCAGTGAAACAGTGTCCCATTGGGACAACTGTTTAAGGGGGCACATCAATTTAAGGTAGGTAAAAGGGCCTTGTGGGCTTTGAAGGGCTTCACTTCCACACCGGCCGTTGAGTATAAGGCTAACATGGGCATGGCCTCCTGTTCAAATCGGTAACAGGAGAGTAGAGTGTCTCTGTCCCCACTGTACCTGTAGGATGTGCTTGTAAGATGGCAAGAGATTGGTGAGGGTGGGTCTCATTGTCCAGTCCGGGTCCCTGAAATAACAGCTGCGTAGATTGATGCTCCTGACAGGGATCTCTGCTAACAGGATCCTGGCTAACTTGTCATACTTCATGACTCTTTCAAAGAAGAAGTTCACTCTGAGTTTTGGGGCTCTCTTGGCTAGGTTTGCCCAGGATGCCCCCCAGATTATTTGCCTATGAGGGTCATGGATATGGCATTTGATATTTAGGGTCCAGAGAGAATGGGCATTATGTTCACACAGCGTGTCCAGCAGTTCATCAGAAATGCAGTTGTAATTGAGGGTCAGGATGGCCAGATTGCGGAACTTGGACATGGTTTCATAAAACAGGGGGCTTCTGTAGACAGCGAGATGACGCTCGAAGAAATTTTCTATGTTGACTTCAGAGGCAAGGCTTTTATTTTTCAAGTAGCTCAAAGAGCTCAAAAGCTCACAGCCTTCTTCCAACGTCACCCTGGCTCCTTTCAAGCTGAGATGATCCAGATGGGAGCCTACTCTTTTCAGGAAAAGTATTACGTTCTTGATAAACTGATTCCTGGTCACGATTTTCCAGACCAATCGGTCCAACTCCAGGTGCTGCATACTCAAGGACACCAGTCGGCTGTTACATTTGCCCAAGCGTGAGAGAAGCCCTTTCATTGTCACTTGAAATTTTCGCGTCAAGAAAGCATTGTAAGGATTCAGGAACCTGATCTCGAGGTGTTCCAAGTACTTGCCAAATTTCTTGACGTACCACAGAGAAGATTCAAGCTCTGCTGTGTGCAACCTAGAAGGCCTCCCACGAAAGGTGATGGTTCTGGTTCTCCAGAGAGACCCCGAGTACATGGCCTGACTCCATCTCTTACAGACTAAGGCAGCCTGGGATCTGTCCCTGTCATCTAACCACCAGAACACATGGCTGAGGCAGACATCAGGGAGATACGCCCAGCAGCTCTGCTCATATTCACTGTCATCCTCCATGAAGGAGACAGTCGGTTCCTGCTGGGGACAGAATCAAACCTAGGTGGTCTATAGATCAGGAAGGCAGTGGCTAGCTTTTCTGGCTATCTCCCAACAGATTAAACTCTTCTAATCAAGTGGCTAAAATGCTGCTGCTCTGCATCTAAAAGCATTAATCCATCCTTTGCCTCCTTAGGATCTCTGGTGGCCAAATGACCTCTCAGATCTAAACTGTGATCTAACCTAAATCGAAAAAAAAAACAAAAAAAGAGAGAAAAGCAATGAGTCAACTCCCACAACAGGAAAAGCAAAGAGCACAGTTTCAGCCCCTTGACTTCCAACAGAGCTGGAGCACCTTGCAGTATAATGGAGCAGAGGTTTCGGTTTATCTGCGCAGGGTCCAGAAACCCCTGAGTGTGGCTCTTGTGCCTCGTTAGATGTTTCTGAGCCTCTGTGCAGGCACCAGTATGCTCAGAAAGTGCCACTTGCTTTTGCACTGAAAAAATCACTGCTCTGCCCGGAGCATACTAAATCTGCTGATTTTATTTCTGCCTATTTCAGCAGGCACTTGAAATACCCGCTGGAGATTTATTTTTTTTTTTTTTAATTTCTGGAAACGGCTCTGTTTGAAGCATCTATTCCCTGAGAGGGAAATAATCACACAGTTCATCCAATGGAGTTATCCAGTTATTGGAAATGTGGACAATCATGCCTAATAGATAGAAGACCCAATAACGAGTGGTAAAAGGAAAAGACCAACATCACTCAGTACACAAGAAAAACTAGTTACCAGTTTTGATTTCCAGTCTGGATTGCTTGGGAGCTACTTGGGCCTCAGCACCCTTCCTCCTCTGATCTGCTCCCTTCAGGGTTCAGTGATCACCATGCCTTCCCCCCCCCTCCCAATCACAGGGAGCTCAGCTATTGCCAGGGAGCAAGAGGTAGCCTTTGTGATGTCATGGGCACTGACCTGACTTCAGGGCAAGCAAGGAGAGGGCACCGGCCCTAAGCCATGGTTGCATACGGCTAACGTGAAGGTAATGAGGAAAGAAACTGAACAGGGAACCTCACAGCTGCTTACTGCCTCCCGTCAACAATACAGCTACGTATCTGGCAGCTGTCACACAGCAAAAAACAAAAGCAATGCTCGCTGCAAATGAGGACCTGCAAACTTCAAGAGCGTCATGCAAGCTTATTTTTTGCTGCCAATAAGCCAAAGTCCCAAATCAGATGAGAGGAAAGCATGCCGAAGCCACGGAAAGTTCTCCAAACAGATCTGACAGGCGTCTAGATCATATCCTCATTTTATTTCCCCCCGCCCCAACTAGTTCTCTCTCTCACTGACCTCCCTCCACATGACTTATCCTTTTGTGTGCAAGTACAGCTCCAAACCCTGATACAGAGACTTGTGCCACATCTCCGGATACTGTAACAATGCAGTTCTGCAGCTAGGTTCTCTGCAAATTTCCCTAGAGATATGCTTCAAGGGAAAAGGAGTCTGCAAGTACAGGAAGTACTGAACACATCAGATGGAGGAGCTCGGAGATGCACCTGGGAGTCACCGCATGATGATGAGAAAGGGAACGCGAGTGTACAGGACTGAAACATAGCACCCGAGAATAAAGTTGCTGATAAGATAGGGGTGACTGCTCAATGATTTTGGATTGCTGAAATTAGATCATGTGAAAGCCTAGGCTATATTCTTTTCATCCCAAGCCTGGCTGGGCAAGAAGACAGGACTTTGCCTTCTCTCATTTCAATGGCTTAATACCCCTGCATCCACTCACCCACGATGTCACGATGCCACACAGTTATCACTAGGTGTCAGCACAGTTTAGCTGTGAGATAAAACACCGACAAGGTACTAGCCATAGAAGGGAAAGAACTGACCTCCTATCGCAGAGGCTTTCAAAAAGGAGGCGACTGTTCAAACAGAAATGTCTTATGGGAAACTAGATGAAGCGAGTCATTTACGCGTTTAATGATTTCCCTCCGCAGTAGGATAAAGAGCCATTCTCTGCACCTGTGTTTTCTGCATGTGAAACGGCAGCATACAGCACACGCTGTACGGTGGACAATTTGATTTGAAACCTTGCCAGTAATGGAAGATCTTAAATTGGATCGTTTCCTATTCCCTCCATTATAAGGTTCAATTGCCATATAGATTGCAATTCATTTGGACCAATTAATCCAGATGCTCTTATTCATGCAGAGTTCTCAGGAAGCGCTCTGAAGAAGAGGCAAAGAAAGGATTTGATCCAGCATCAGCTAGTGAGAGCGGTAGCAACCGTAACTGAGACTGAGAGAGTTAAGACACCCAATTCCTGAGGCGTCTAACTTTATCAGAGTCCCGGCCTGCGTGATGAAGCGAGGGCAGCGGTTAAACTTTTTAGACTCAAGGCAGCTCTCTGACACTTTCAGTGACTCCCCATGTCAAGAAATAAATATGGAAAAATAATAGAGCGATTCTTCTGTTGCAAAAAAACTTAGATGCTTATCTTGCTAGGGTGATCTGACCCCCCGCTGACTTCCTGCCCCGGGGGCAGAGGGCTGGACTCGATCTTGCGAGGTCCTGTCCAGCCCAAATATCTATGAAATCTATGAACTCAGGAAGACCCCAACAAATCAGAACATTTTTGACACTGTGGATTCTTCTTTGAAATCTCTGGACTTGCCTAGTGAATTGTATCTAGGTGCTTGCACACCGAGCGGTGCTAATACTGCATGGCGCGGTGCAGCACCCTGACAAGAATCTCACGGCACCTGGTTGAGAGTCGCTAAGCTAGAGCCACGCTACGCACACACTCGAGTTGCTCAGCATTGCCACTTGTGGTCACCTTGTTAACCATACAACTCATCACCTACCGCTTGCTTCAGTCACCGACAACCACAAACCACACTCGTGGTTTCAGACTGCTGGGTGCGGAAGAAAATCGCAGCACCTTCCCCACCGCTGGCTAATGCGGACGAAAACGCTGCGGCAGAACGGACGAGGCGGCGGGGCCTGGCCCGCTTGAGCCGACAATGGACATTTCCCGGAAGCAGGACGCCCTTCCCTGCAAGCAGCAGACGTGTCCTGCTCACGCCTCCCAGAGGCTGCTGCTACGGTGGCTGTCACAGAGGACATTGTGGTTTTCTGCTACTCTGTCCTCCGTTGATATGAACCCCGATGCCTTTACGTCCCCTCTTTAAGAGACAAATGGGGACATAAAAGCGTCGCGTTTTGCATCAAGTCCCAGTGGAGCATCCCAAGTCATAGCCCAAGTCCCAGTCTGCTATCTTTTTCTCTTCAAGAAAAAAAGAGGGTATAAAGGCGGTGGGTTTTGTGTCAATAGTCCCAGTCGAGTATCCCAAGTCCCAGCCTAGTATCTTTTGCTTTTCAAGAGAAAAACAGAGAACATAAAAGAAAAAGGCACTGCAGCACATCAGGCGTTGGGGTCCCTGGACCCCAGCTGTCTTCCTGCCTAGAGCCGGCGGACCCGGTGACTGCGCGGTCCCTTCCAGCCCCAATCTACGAATAAAGGCCTCGGGTTTCGCGGACAGAGGAGACCCGGACGGCCCTCTAGGATGGCCACCCTACCCCTACCCCTACCCCTTGCTTCGGTCAGTGACAACCACCAACGCGCCTGTGGGTTCAGACGGCCGGGCGCGGGAGAGAGCTGCAGCGCCTTTCCCGCCGCTGCCCAACGGGGCCTGGCCCGCCTGAGCCGGCAACGGCCATTTCCCCGAGGCAGGACAAGCGTCCTTCTCACACCTCCCAGAGGCTGCTGCTGGCTGAGCACAGGGGGAGGGGAGGCCGGGCTGCCGGGTCTGCTTCGGCTTATGTGCGAGGCGGGAGCGAAGCC
>NW_017728932.1:9290648-9343238 GCF_001723895.1 Crocodylus porosus | reverse complement strand
GCTGCGGCCCATGGGGCGGCGCGGGGCTCCGCGGCTCCGGCCCGCTCCTGCAGACCTGCGCCTTCGGGGCCTGCTCGGAGAGCAACTGTAAACCGAAAAGATGCGGGGCTGTGGAGGGAGGGCGGCCAGGAGGTCCCAGCGAAAAAAGGGATTGCTTTCTGCTGGCGGTTACTAAAGAAAAACCAAAAAAAACCCAAAAGGCGTTGCTTTCTGCTGATGGTTACTAAAGAAAACCGAAAAAAAACCCGAAAAGGCATTGCTTTCTGCTGATGGTTACTAAAGAAAACCCCCAAGGGAGGTGGGATCCCCTCTGCTTGAATCCATTTCCAGAACGGCAGCGTGCCCGCAACGCGATGCGAATGTGTCCGCAGGCTCGCATCCATGTGGCGCGGGGCGCAGGCTTCAGGTTGGGAAGGCAAGGGCGCACAGCTGTGACGTTTCAAAACCCCCACTGCACTGCTGTATGCATCGGATCAACATTTAATATTTATGTTAATGAATGGGCTAGCATTTTATAGGCTGGAAGGGACTTTGTAAGATCATGGGGTCCAGCCCTCCACCCAAGGGGCAGGATGTCAGCTGGGGTCAAAGGATCCCAAAGCATCCAAATGTCTCTTAAAGGAGTCCAGAGGAGGTGCTTGCAACCACCTCCGGAGGGACTCTAGTCCAGGCCTCGGGGGCTTGGACAGTAAAGAAGTTTTTCCTTACATGCAGCCTAAAACGGTCTTGTAGGAGTTTGTGACCATTGGACCTTGTCATCCCTCAGGGCGCTCTGGTGTTACCCAGATCCTGATGCGCACCCCTGATGTACTTATAGGCAGCCACCAGGTCCCCCCCGAGCCTGCGCTTTTCCAGGCTGAAGAGGCCCATGGCTCGCAGCCTCTCTTCATAAGGCCTATTCTCTTGCCCTCTGATCACGCACGTGGCTCTCCTCTGGCCTCTTCCTTTATCTCCTGGGTGACTTTCAGCAGTCTCCTGGAGATTTATATCTAATTCCTAGAGAAGCCGGGGCAATCCTGTAGGGTTGGCAACCCTAGCAACAGCATGAGCGTGACAAGGATGCAGCCTCCAAGTGAGCAGGCTGCCATTCTCAGCAGAGAGGTCAGGGCTGAGAGACTTGCAGGGTGCGTTCGTAAGGACGCCTGGGCGTTAGTGGCCAAGTAGCAGCAGCCAGATAGACCTGAACGTGCTGTCGGGGAGCTGTCGTGCAAATGCAGCCATTGGCGTGCGACTCCCCCATCCCTTTTGAGAGCCATAATAGTCAAGGGAGAGTGTCTGTGATTTGTACGTCACCGGCATTCGCATCGTACTGCACGTATGTACACATTGATCTCTGGCCATTCTTCGGTAAAGACTTGTTGAACTGAGGTCTTGAGATAGTTTTGTGGAGGCCATGCATACCTGCCCCCACCCGCACCAACACAGCTTGGCAGAGGTTTGACTAGGTAACCTTTAAGAAGGTCTTGGGAACAAAAATCGGTAACCTCACTGGTCACCAAAGCCCATGCATTTACCAAAGACAGTGATAGCTCATTAAAACGTACTGCTCCCCCTCTTAACCTCTCTGTGTATCCTCTTCCCTTGTGAACAATCTTACTCTTACAAAATGGGGGTTAACTATGTAGCAACTTGTCTTTTCTTGGTCTGTAACTACTTCTGATACCTTCTTCCTCCACAGGTTTACTACTTGCTGTTCTAAAGTGATCCTTTTTATTCATGCAATAGGGTTAAACAAAAGCAATTTTTCCTAAATGGTATTTAACTTGCTTCTCTCCCAGACCTGAAGAAGGACATTTGGTGTCCCAAAACTTGCCTAACCTACCCCCCACCTACAATAAATGCCAGTAAATGATGCGCTAAGTGGCCCCATAAACGATGCTGCCAGACCAGTGTTGCTTCTTGCACGTTCCTGAAATAAGTGAAACTGCTGTGCATATTGCAGTTCGTCCTCATACCTGTATGCAAAATTGTATTTAAGGAAATCATCAGTTTATTATGTGCTTTTGATATTACTGTGCTGTGTAAGCCCTTGCAGAAGCTGACCATGGGCGTTCGCTAGATGGATGGGTGGTTGCTGAGACTGGGCATGGAGGGAAGCCATCCACAAAACCCTTTCAGAGCACGCAGCACATCTCAGTAGAGTGCCCATTTTAAAGCTTCATTATGCTTATACACTGTGGTACATTTATTAATATGCAGTGGAGTGTTGAGAAACATAGTTTGCTCTTATCTCCAATCACTAAAGCATATCTGAATGCAATTTGCTTTGCCTTTTTTTTTAATATCATTTTTAAAGCAGCTTGCTTCTGAGTTTGTACAGTTCAGTGATTCACCATGGGGGGCTTGTTTATTAGCAAGAAATACTAACTTAAAGTATTCCCTTACATGGAAATTGAGAGTACGTTGTCTGCTGACTATGCCCCATAGAAGACCCAATCTACTAGTCACCAAAATCCAGAAAAATGGATGGGAATGAAGGGTGAACATTCCCTTAAAAGGGTCAATTAGCTCAAAGTGAGGTTGTAGAAGTTGTACTAAGAGTATATGGAAGTGATATACCCATAAGTGATTCACCAAGCCCAAAATTTAAATCCACCTTGGTACGAGGAACCGAACAGAGGACCTTGCACAGTGCCTCAGATAGGGCATTCGTATCTTTGCTTCTTGTAACAATACTCAGACGTACAACTGGGTCAGCCTCTGTACCCAGCAATGCAAAATAGAGACATAGCAGGTGAGAGCATAAAAGCAGTGTTATCCTGGCAAAATGTCATAGACCAGCAACAAAAATAAAAGCATAAAATATTGTTTGACTAGCAATTAAGCACTATGTTTGCTGTTGGAGAATGAACCTCTCTCTTCCTTCAGCACAAACCCAATCGCAGCCCTACAGCGCAGAGGTGCACCGATAAAGATTTTTTTGGCCGGCTGCATTCCTGGCCACATGTGCTGCAGCTGCGTACGTGCATGCAGCATTTATTGGTGATGTTACGGCTACACTGGCCAAAAAAAAAAGAAAGCAATTATTGATGGCCAATTATGTCAATTTTCCTTTTTATTGGTGCCGATCCAATATGCAACAGATATATTGGTGCACCTCTGCTACAGAGGTTGTCTAGGAAAGTTCGTATTTCCACATCCCTTCATCTGCTCATAAAACATGGGTCGCTTTAGAAATAAAACACTCAGTGGAAACCTACCGAGTCTCATAATTAGCCTTGGGCTTATGGACAGGGTCTGGGGAAAGGGTTTTTCGTTCAGATCCAGGACTGGTTGAACAGGCTATGCCACTGGTGTATCCTTTTTCATTTGGATTGCTTTGTCTCAGCTCATTGTTTAATACCTTTCTTTGATGTCCTTAGACTTGAGCGTGGTCCAAGGCCTGGAGAGATGGCATCCATGTTCCAAAGTGTCGGGTCATCAGCGGGCTGGAGAAAACACCAGTTACTGGCCGACATCGATGAGAACGAAAGCCCGGTGCCGGACAAATTTAAGAAGAGGCCTTCTTCAAGCTCTCTCAATACCATCTGCATGTCTTTGAGAAAACGAATGCCCTTAAAGCAGGTGGAGCTAAACCTCCATGAGAATCCCACTTGGGAAAGTCTGGAAGCAAAAGAGAAGCAACAAACCTTCCGGGCTATTACCAGAACAGCAAGAAACGCTTTTGGGACAGTGTCACAGGTACCTACCCTTGCAACAGAATATGGATGGGAGGGAAGGCCTGACCTGTTGGCCTGTTGTTTCAACACTACACATAGTGTGCCGCTGCCAAAGAGCACAAAGGGCTTTGTAACTGAAAATACAACTGTGTCTTATCAATGGTAAATGTTCTTTTTGCCATAGCAAAAACGGAAAACGATGCAGAGAGGAAAATGCAAGAAGTCCTGTTTAGAAATACTTCCAACAAAATATCTTTCTTTTGCAATGAACATAGAAACACTTTCTCTCTCATATATCATATTACACAGAGGTAGCTTTTAAAATAGGAAATTATAAAAAAAGTACAGCTGGATGTTCCTCTAGACCCTAGGTGTTCCCCTAGTCCAGGGACGGGCAATTATTTTGGGCAGACGGCCCGAAATAAAATTACTAAGTTTTGGCAAGCCATCGAGGGCCACATGACAGGCAGCCCAGGGCAAGTTAATATTAATTTTCAAATTTTTTTTTAGGGGCCCCACAGGCTGGATAGATTGACTTGGCAGGCCGCATTTTGCCCACCCCTGCGTCTAGTCCAACCCCTTGCTCGTAAAGATTTCCAAGGATGGAAATTCCACAGATCTGTCCCATGCTTAACCACCTTCAAAGTATAAAATTTCTTCCTAAAATATAACTGAAATTTTCCTGAGTGTAATTTGAGACCATTACTCCTTGTCCGTCCCTATGGTGAGAGAAAATAATCTATCACAATTGACTTTATAACCACTCTTAAGGTACTTTAACACTATTATCAAATCCCACCTCAGTTTTTTGCTTCTCCAGACAAACTAATCCCATTTCCTCCAAACTTTCTTTGTAAAGCATATTTCCTAAATATCTATTTTTTTTTCTCTCTCTTTCTCTCTGCTGGACTCTTTCCAATTTGTCCCTGCCTCTTTTCTGAAGTGAGTTGCCTGTAACTGGACACATTACTCGGGCTGAGGCCTCACCAGCACTGACCGAAGTAAAAGAATCACTTCCCTTGACTTGCAGGTGACACTTCTTTTAGTACAACCCAGCATGCTACTGGCTTTCTTTGCAACAGAGTAGACACCCCAGGTCAGATTCTGCAGTTCTGCAACCTAGCCAACCATTCCCCAGCCCATAGTTATGCGTGCAGTTGTTCCCTCTGAACTTCAGGACTCCACTTGTCCTTCTTGAATTTCTTTCAATTAATTTCAGACCATGTCTGTAGTTCATGTATAAAATATATGGCTATTTGATAATCCTCATGTGCCTGCATTTCAGAAAATCCAGAAGTCTTGTCAGAACCCCATGCAGCCTCTTGTGACTTCTCCAGCCAGAGCCCCTGCAAGAAGCAGCAGTGGCTCCAGTTCTGCCAAGAAAAGAAGCACACCCCCTCAAACTCCTCGGCGTAAGAACGGGTTTTCCAGAACTGCCGCCCCAGCATCTGGCCCCAGAAGTACCCCCCGATCCAGCAAGAGAGCCTCCCTCTCATCTGGGTCTGCAAGAAACTTCCAGGTAAAAGAATGGCGAAGCGTCTCTAACTGGCTGGGCAAAGATGCTCTCCCTCTCCGCAGATCTAGGAGAGCAGCAGCGTTGAAGAGCCCATATTCATCACCTCCATCTGCCACGGGCAAGAGGCAAGCCACCTTTGTTTGTACTTCCTACTACTTTTTGTTGCAATTAGAGTAGCTTGCTACCACCTTATTTCCCTGAAACAAAGCAGTATTTTACATGGCTAGGAGGGTAACAAAGTTGTTGCCTCAGCTTTCAGACACACTGATTGTGGCATAAAACTAAGTTATAGCAACTTCATTTCACACAAGGATGGGGAGGGAAAAGTCCGTTTTTCTTTGATGGGGCGATATAAAGTACATATCATGTGATTATACCAGATACGCAGCTTGAACCCTTAGATTTATTTATTTTCTTTGGCATTTCCCTGGGGGTTTTGGGGTTTTTTTTTGCATATTACTATAATACCTGGGGTCAGCTCCTACCGTCTAGGCTCTGTGTAAAAGCAGAATGAAAAGACGGCCCCCCACCTCCAAAAGTTAAATTTAAGTGGGCAGGAAAGAAAAATGAGCAGAGTGCAGTGTCTCATAAGGTGGAGAGAAACTGGCCAGTCTCACTGGCCTTACTAAGATTTGCATGACTCCTTCTTAACGAATCCACATTGGCTGTTCCTCTTCACCTTGGTGCTTCAATTCTTAAAAAGTATTAAATAGATTCCTTCCTGCTCTCCACTATCTTCCTGGATATTAAAGTTAGACTCAGTCTGTAATTCCCCTGCCCTCTGTGATCCCTGTTTTAAAAAGGTCAATCTATTTGTCCCTTTCCAGTCTTTTGAGACCTCACCTGAGCTCCATGGCTTCTCAGAACTAACAGCCAGCTGCTACTCTGTTATTAGCTCAGCCGGTTCCTTGAGGACTATGAGATAAATCTCATCAGGCCCTGTTGTCCTTCTTGAACAAGTTTTATCCATCCATGACAGTATTCCAGTCACCTGAACTATCCTACTAAATTTTAGTGATCCCAATGAGTGTGTGCATACTGGGACTTCCAGTTCTTCCTGCTTATTCCCCAGTAGCTGAGCTGGTTAAGCAGCTGAATGCCCCACTACTTTTCCCTCTTGCAACTCAATTAAGATTCACAGTATTTCCTCTTCTCAGGCCTTTATCCAGGTCAGTGGTTCTCAACCTTTTTAGATTCAAAGAACTGTGCCTTCCTACCCTCCAATAGATTCAAGGCACCACGTAGAGAATCCCAGCTTGTAGTTCTCACCCATTTTTGACTAAAGAGAAAGAATAGAGCAAGTATTCCACTGCAAAAAAAACAGCCACAACAGGTCCGAATGTTTTGAAATCTCTGGATTTATTGCACTTAACAAAGCTAACATTGCATGGCACCCCACATCACCCTTGGAAAAGATCTCAAAGCACCCCAGGGTGCCATGGCATCCTGGTTGAGGAAAACTGACCTGGATCATCTTGCACTTTACTTACCTTTGGATTTTTGTCTCCACCCCATTTTGAACCTAGCTGAAAGCCCTCCTCCTTAGGTTAGCAAAGATGCTTTCCCCCTCTCCCCTTTTGTAAGGGTGGATCCTCTTTGTGATTTGTAAGCCTTTGTGGCACACCATCCCTACACGACATCCTGTAGAAAGAGTTAAGAGCGAATTTTGGCTAAGGTTGGGTGGGAGCCGTGCTTTTTCCTAGAGTCCTAAGATTTAGCAGGACAGACGACTAGGATACATAACTAGAAAGATACAGCTGCGGTGGCAAGGGGCTGGATTCAGATAACCTAAGAGGTGTGTCCCATTTGACTCTTACCATTAAATATCTCTTTCAGAGAGTTTGAGTGTGAGTTGGAATTGGTCTCCACAGGAATTCGGCAGCTGAAGCGTCTCTCTCAGGTGTTTGATGATGCCATTGTAAGACAGGAGAGGTAAATGAAAATTAGACACGTTTATCCCCACTGCCCAACTCTTGCTGTCCAGAGGGATAGTCCTGCAGGGGGATAGTCCTGAGAAACAGTTCACCACTTCCCATCCAGAGTCAGTGATGCTGCTAAATATAAACTAAATGATCCCGGCAGTTCATACTGAAGATGAGCGAGAGCACCAGAAGCATCTCAGCTACAATGTAATGCGGCCTTTCTGTTTTAAAACCAGCTATGTCTAGAAATCTGAAGTCTGGCTTGCAGTTGCTGTAAAGCCTATAATACAGATTCTCCTTACGTGCTTTCAACTAGGAAAACAGACTTCTCCACATCAGTGGAGCCAAACTCCCAATTTGCCATATGGCGGGTTCCCCCGGCCAATGCAGTTGGCTTAGTAGCCTAAAGGGTTGCCAGTAGGCAATCAGTAGAATCTCTCTCAAATTTCATACAAATATGAGCCTGAACGCCACCTGGGAATTTGCAAGAGAAAGCACTTGAGCCAACTTAAATAATATTGAAAAACAATGTATTTAAAAATATGCAGATCCCAACAATGCCCGAGATTAATTTGGTTTGTGAAGTGCAAGACTGATTATGGTTGGTATTGCAATTTCCCCTTCGTTAGGGATTTCTCAGGCATGGGAAAGAAAACTGTAAGTGAAGACTGTGGCTTCAGTACTTCACCACATGGCAGGGCAACCTGCCACCACGGTATATGGTGTCCCAATTCACTCTAACTTACGTTGTCTACTAGCTTTCAAGTTTAATGACCCTTTAAACACGCAGGGCAAAGGTCCTTTTTCAGAGATCATCAAAATAGTGAAAGGCTAAGCAAATATTCTTGTAACTGTTGTCCAAATCCAAAAAGATAGATGCTGTACTCTATGAGAGTCCTCCTTCGTCTGATCAAGTGTGGGCAAAAGTAGCCAAAATTCCCAAAGGTCCTATATCAATTTAATGATCATAACCATTTGAAGTTCAATAAACCCTCATTCCTAATATTCTTCCATCTGTTAGTGATATGACAGTTTCTCTCATTCGTAACTGAAGATAGTACCAGCCAGGTAAAGTTGTTCTTCAGCTTGCTTTGAGTATGCTTGCTTCACTTGCATGCATCTGAATGGAGAAAAACTGCCGTTTTGGGCGAGAAGGACAAACCATCCCTTCTTTCCTCACGTTCACCAGTGTCGGGTCTCTCGTATGGCTGCGGTGACCTACTGTGCAGCCATCAACCCCAATCAGCCTCGGGTAGACTGGAGGCCACATCAGAACTTCAGTTTGATTTCTGTGCAAAACGGCTGTTTTTCTCACCAAAGCCCAGAAAATATTCTGGTTACTAACATTTTGTCACGTGACTTCAGTTCTCCCCAGTTACTAACTAAGACTATACAGCATGACAGAACAAAATGTTACCGTGACTTGCCTACTTTCAGTATGTGTTCTTCACCCTTCTTAATATCTCACTGTTACGACAAAGCTACTTAGGTAACAATAGTTGACATCTGTATTGCTGGCGTTAAAGGCAGCAATTGCATCTAAGTGGATGTAGAACAGGCAACATTTCTCCACTGTGAATTTCTAAACATTGTGTTTAGTGTCAATTCAGTGAACCTTCCCGTTAATAAATTTACTATGGGAACTCCTTAAAATGCGAGAATTATCTTCACCAACTGCTGCACAGGTTTGTACTCTGAATTTTTATTTCAGGAAGAAAGAGGGTGTTAGCATCTACCAGTGTGTTCCTATACCCACTCTTGTGACAAATACTGTATTGAGCTTGCATGTGCAAAATCACATGAAAAGGTGGAATTTTCATCATTTAAACTATGAGCGATTTGGCAAGTGTCCTACACCATTAAGTAGGATAGTTGTTATTACATTATAGTAATGCAGTTTGCTTTAGGTGTATGCCCCAACTCTGTCCCTTACTGATTTGTAGATCTTCAGTGCTTATGGGTTTAATATTTATTTAACTTGTTGAGAAAAGCTTTTGCCACCCCCGCAAACTACCTTTCCAGCTCCAGTATCTGTGACTTTCTTTTCTTTCACTTATCGAAGGCCCACTTAGATTTAAAAAGTAGTCTTGTATAGAAACTTAAAATTTCCCAGCTGCCTGATTCTCTGCAAAACAAGCAATGATGTAAATCCAAAGTGCACACAATCACGTGTCTCAGACATTTGTAAAGTCAGGAATTGGACTGTGCCCATTAGTGTTCCTGTTAATTAGTCTATTATACTGCTTGATTTGCTGCCATATAGCTGCAAGTAAAAAAAAAACAAAACCTTTTCATGACTTAGTTGCACTTTCTTGTATTCAGACCCCTGTTTAATACACAAAGCATGCTTTCTTCCTTCTGTGCTGCTGCCTTCTGCCAGCTTTCCAGCAGTTGGTTGTGCAGTACATACACATTACTTAACCTTAGTAATTACTTTGTATTAACAGCCCTCCTTTTTTTCCCCCCTTCTCTACAGAAAACAGGCAATATCAAATTATCATCATCTAATGGCACAAAATTTGAAGTCCCTACATCATTCTCGGAAACTCTCTCAGTCTTTCAGGAGGCGCATGAAGAGGCTCCACCAAGCAATAGGCACTCGGACTGAGATGGCTTTACGTAATTTTAGCAACTTGTGACCGTGTGAAGGGTTAACTCAGTATGCGACTCAGAGGGTTGCGTTTTCAATGTCTTCTATGTTTGGATTTAAATAACTAGACTTTATTAACTGTGTATCATTCCTTTCAAATCATGACAAAGCATCTCAGATTTTTCCTTTTTTGGTTTCTCTGTCCAAGCAGGCAGAGATTACAGGGCAGCCCATTATATGATCCTTCCGCAGTGGAAAAGCAATTTGAACTTGACCTCTGTGTTTCAAAATGGGGGAGGCATGGGGTCCCATCAGTATCCTCCAAAGCACAGCTCTGCTTCTGTGAGGCCTCAGCAAGACTATAATGCTGTTTTTATGAAGATACCTGCCTCCTATTAGAGGATGTTGTGGATGAATGTTTCCACAGAGCTTTGGGCATAGAAACACCGTTGGTGCTTAAGTCTTATTTTCAAAAGTGACTTGGGTCACTGCTACCTTAGATCCTTTTGAAAACATTGACTGACTTCAGTTTCCCTTGTTGGAAACAACTAAGAACTATGGGATTCTGTTTGAGTTACTCCAGATTGACCCTGGATCAGCCAAGACTCAGTATGGCCCCCTCCTTTCATCTCAACTAGTTTGACTCTGAACTCCATACTGGTTCTAACGCTCGATTTCTTGCATGCTGCTACTACAACAACTTGGATCCTAACAGCTGACATAAATACTGCTCTTGCAAATTAGGAGTGCTTGTGACTCCTGCACACAACTGAAGGCAATTTAAGTTGGTTTCGAAAGCTCAAGTAACACTAAGTCCTATTTAATTAGCAGGTAGTTTAAACAGATCTAATATTTTACCACTTTTTTTTTAAACTAACAAGTTGTTTTGACAACCATCATATACGAGAAGCTGTATAAGCTAGGCAAGCTAAGCTTAGCAAAATTAACATTTTCTAACATTTTAACGAAGTGAAGGAAACTGTCATATTCTAAAATTCAGTATCAATGCTGCTGCTTCAGACAGCATCTTTTCCTCCTGGTATTCTCTGGGAGAAGGAGATAAACACAGTGGTACTTATTACTTCTAAAAAAATAACATCTGTTACTATTGTTAAATTGCAGGCTAAGTATGAATCCTGTTTCCATGTTTTGAATAATTTGAAGACACAATATTTTAGTGAAAATGAAGCAGCCCATAGTCTAGCATCAAAATATGAATGTGCAAGCACTCATGTGTACAAATCCTTTTCTTGCCTGTTGCCAAACCACATTTTGTGAAGACATTATTGTTTGGAAAGGGTGAGTGCGTTTTGAACACCAGGTTCCAGCTCCCGTTCAAATACGGATAAAACTGGGACAACCCTTGCAGCATTTTACAGGCCCACGGAAAACTTTTATAGAAAGAAAAAGGCTAGAAGTAATAGAGCACCTGTGCTGAATCGAGTAACTTTCACTTGTATGTATTGATATATTAAAAAGAAACAACCCTTGTCAAGGTTTTCAGAAGTTGTGTCTCATTGCAAACATTTTTGAAGCACCTATCTCGCCCCTTGCAAAAATCCTCACCCTTCAATTTCCACTCATCTTTCAGTTGGGAGTTAGGTGTTTATCCGTGTGCTTTCATTTCTATACTGCTTCAGATGAAGTGCTAGTTCTCTGGCAGGTACCGAGTCCAACACGCTAGTGTTCACCATTACCGTACAATGGCACGACGGCCATTGCAAGCAGATTGCTACGCTTGATGGCTTTCATGGGACAGCGTACCCATACCGCTATAAAGAAAAGTCCACAAGTCTAGACACTTAAAGGCAAAGAAGGTTTTTATTTGAGTGACTAACTTTTTATAAGATTTTAAAAACCAGCTCACATCAAAATCTAGACCAGCTGTAAAAATCTTACTCCTGTAGTTCATGTTTTAAGAAATTCATTATTATACATTTTTAAATCTTTACAAGGCAGCCATAAGAAATATAAACATTTTGTCACCATATATAACCTTCCCACTGACAAACAATATTTAAAAGTATACACTTATTAAAACTGTAGACTTAAAGACCATGTACAATTTCAAGTCTCCTCACAGGAATTGTTATAAGTAGACTTTTTTCCCCACATAAATAGAAAAATAAGTATGCATTAGGGTTGGGGTTCTGCCATGGGACTGCCATTCCTGACCCTTTGGGTATCCTATTGAAAAGCAACTATCGTCCCATTCTTCAAAGCTTGTGATTTGTCTTACCTATCTCAACTTGCTAATCTTCACAACTCCTTGTAGTGTTGCATTGTAATGTACTTATGTTTGTCCCTCCCCAAGATCTATCTATTTTTAAGGAAGATGAGGTTTAATTGTCAAATTGTTCCACCTGTTCCCAAAAGCATGTCTGGTTTTTAAAAGCATGTGGTAGTTTTTTAAACAAAATTAGGGGCTGCATCATCATCCCCTGCTGTAGACCTTACCCCAAAAGGGGAGTGCCAGCTCCAATAACTTCAACCCCAAAGTCCCTTTCTTTGTTCAAAGCAGAAGCTCTTGCTGCTCTGCGCAGCATCCACACACCCTCGCTCCCAAGAAGTGACTACTGTACACTCCTACTATTCCCCTTCCAAAACAGGTGCAATCTTAATTCACCTTTAAAGCTTGCGTTTTACGTCTGGTCAGCAGCTTGAATCGAAACCTTGAACCCGTTTCAGTTTTAGTTCGCACCTCTTAGATCCCCGTCTTCATCGTTCTCACTCAAGCTAAGAACACACCTTTTTGCTTGTTTGCAGTACAGATATAACCTGTCCCTTAACTTGCAAGGAGGGACTGCTGGGGATCAAGCTATGCTTTCCATGCTGGCTGAGATGAGAAAAAGCAAGCAGCCGAAGAGAAGCTCTTGATACCTGTGTATTAAGGGGATCTAACCCTGTACCAGGCTGAAGAGAAACAGTGATCCCAACTTTGTCACATCGCCTCGCCCCCCAAAAAAGGGGGAAAAAAAATCAATACAAATTCTATGATTTCAGTGTTCATTTTAATTCTCTGCAATAGGAAAAAAAAAACTAGAGGATGACTTGACCCCTCCATTTAAAACTATAACCTCAGATACTGAGTGATTCATCTTACTAAAACAGATAAGAGACATTTAAAGCACAAAAAATGCTGATTATTTACTACTTACCTTCCTGTGTGGAAATCTTATTCTTTAACACATTTTACTCGAAGGCTTTGAAGCGCTTCTACGGACCCTAGTTTTGTAAGAAAAGCAGCCCACAAATCTAAATTGTGGCCAAATTTAAGACAGGTGGCCCTTCGAGAAGCCAATGGAATGTACAGTTTTTGTTCTTCCTTTTGCTTTAAAAAAAAAAATCACAATGCAAGCTTCATGCTAGTAGTAGATATTTAGCTACTTTGGGTTTTTTCACTTTTCACTTGGTTGGAACATTTTTTACAAGGTAGAAGCAGCTTGCTTTTCTGAATAGCCACAGGCAAGGAACACCTTTCATGTTATCTGAGCCTTTCAAGAATGAGGTGCCTCTAAGATGAGTGTAGACATCTTGGCCAATACTGCTTCGCAGAATCAACTGCTTAAGCTTAGGGTTTTGTTTTGCTTAATTTATTGCTTGTTCTAATCTCCCTTGCAATTTGGAAATTTTTCGACTTCCATACGGCCTTTCCCTTTCTGAACTTTCCTGTTTGAAAAGGCTGCGATGTGAGATAAGTAGCTGGCAAACATGCCGGCTAATGCTCTTGTTCCCACCTCGACAGATCACAATGGCAGATGACTCATGAACCCCAGGGAGCGAGAAAAACAGTGAATGCTGTGCAGTTCTCACACCTAACAAAATAGTATGCTGGATAGATAGAAAACATGCCACAGAATTAAACGAGAATACTTTGGTCAAGCAAGATTTTGTTCGAAGAGCACTAGTATAGGCAAACATTTTTTGAACATTTCTTATTGAAATAATAAGCAAATTTGGATTTACATTACTACTCATGTCTGGAATATTTTGCACTCTTTTACAATGCTACCTTTTTCAAACTTATCTAACAGGACAACAAAACTGAACAAACAGCAATTGTAAAAAATGCGGATTGGTTACAAATTTGCTGTGAAAGCTGTACCAAAACGTCACATAGGGTGGCTATGAATTCAGTAAACACACGCACACAACACACACCACAGTTGTGAAGGTGTCTTTTCACAATATCTCAGGTAAAAGTCCACCACTGCTATTAAATCACTGCCATTTTTTTACAGTAATAAAAAAAATGGATCCCACATCAACAGGGCAGAGAAATAAGTGCTCCCAGTCTCAGTGTTACTTGTGCATGGATCTTTAACTCCTCCTCAGAGTATTCATTTAGCATTTTACATTTCCAGTGACTCCCCCTCAATTTAGCAAGCTCAAAGATTGATTTTCCATGCTGATCAGTCTGGAGGGACGAAACAGCTGAAATTCAGGGAGGCCAGTGTGCATACTTGAACCCCCAAAACTTCCCTTGGTGTTCACTAAATCTTCAAGCCCTCTGAATTCTGAATCCAGGCCAGTTTGGGTGTCCAAACAATGCAGAGATGATGACTTATCATAACTTGATGCAAACAAGAAGATAACCAAACCCAGCTGCAACAGACTTTTTAAAGCACTGATCCCCCATGCTGAAAGCCTAAGCAAATTCATTGGAGGCTTAAAGCAAATTCTAAAATTCCAGTTGACTTGTCTACATCTCCAGACCATGGCAAGGACGATATTGTAGATAAAGTATCTTGCCAAATATTTACTACCTCTAAACAATTTCTTTAACAGTTAGCAAGGATTGAAGATTATACTGTTGAATTAACGGTCAGGCCTGGCCAGTGTCCGAAAAAATAGCTAACTATGTTGGCAAGAGTTTTAATACAGTATCTGGGTTCCCAAATTTCTCCTGCCATAAAATAGCTGCTCGTAGCCCTGGCTGGCTGCGAGATATTCAGACCCAAACGTCATATTCTGTTTACATTCTTCATACTACCAGCCTGATTGAACTTCTGAGACTATTTTAAAGGCAATTAGCCAAAGTTAAAAAAAAAAAAAAAAAAAGTCATCTGAAATTCAGGAACAACCAGGTTCTGACTGGTATGAAGCACTGACCTTTAACTGGACCGCTGTGAGATGGTTTGCAAAGGTGAAAGAGCAGTGATCCAAAGGTAAACCTTTCAATCCCTGAGCAATAAGTAGTGTTGGAATTATGCAAAGGCCACATGAGTGCTAGTATCTCTCATGAAACCAAGTGAAGGGAGCTATTCTCAGCTTAATTTTAATACTGTTTATAGCAATATTAGAAAGTTAATATTCTAATCACATACACAGACTAGCACTTATTTCACTGCTTTATATTATAACACTGTTAAGTTGGCATGACAGTGGCTATAAGGAGACCCAGGTACTAAGGAAAAATTCAGGTTAAAAATACAGAGCTTTTGTGGTTACCAGTGAAAGCAGGGGACTAGACTCAATGACCTAAGAAGGTCCTTTCCAGTCCTGTGTTGAAACCCACTTCCCTTAAGGATGGATGCAGTTCTGATTAGGTCCCTTTCTGGAAGTAGGTTTTCCCTACTGAAATACGTATACGGGAGAATACACTTGGGAAACCCGTGGCTGGTAGAGGTAGACATTTAGCTAAAGCAACAATAGCTCTAAATTGCACAGCAGGCACAATAATTACCAGCAGTATACAGGCTGAACCACACACAACTGCTTAAAAATGTAATTTCAAAGTAAGCAATCAGTGTCACCTTTAGATCTTCCCAAGAGATTTCAAATTTGCCTATTAAGTCCCTCCTTGTTAAATATTATGCTCATTTACCTGTTAAACTTGGCAAATAGAAGCAAGCTGGAAAACACTGTGTCCTATGGAGTCTATAAAACAGAAGACCTAAAACCAGCCGTGAGCCCATCGCAGCAACAGGCGAATAAAATTGTTGCAAGACCAGTAAGCCAGGAATTGGCTAAATGTTTCAAGCCATTACTGGCCAGAGCTTTAGATCACTATAGTAAAGTCCCACTTTTTACTCTATGTGCTCAGGGCATTTCTGTTGGTACCAGTTAGAACAGAGGTATCTGATAGACAAGAAGCATGGAATTAGCATCAAACGTGCATCTTTGTTACTTACTTTTCTTTTTCCTAGAGCAGCGGCAGAGCGCAGCAAATTCATCAATAGGATCAATCAGCCGTGGCTCCACTAAGATGTGCAGAACCGGGCACGCTACACTAGCAGCAAAACTTAGCACAGGGGATTGGATTTTGCTCTACTTCCTACTCTGCACAGTTTCAATCTGGTCGCAGAGAATGGAAAATCAGATGAGGGAAGGAAGGTGCAGACTGATCAAAGGAACGCACATGGGGCAAAGACAACACAGAGTAACCATTTAAAGTGCTGTGTGTTAGTAGACCTGTTAACACTCATTAAGAGACATTTGTAAACTAAAAACCACACTGAGCATAGTTCCTGCAGATAGTACATTTGGCTTTTGTATCCAAATGACTTGGAGCCAAAGATGTTAGGCAAAGGGTGCAAATAAAACAGTCCCCATAATCAAAGTGTTTGGCTGTAATTAGCACAAGCTTGCAAAACAATGAGTTTCTTCATTTGATTTGTGTAATTTCTGATCTTTGCCTGAGCATGGATTTTGAGATCGAATTACGTTTTATGTATTTGATTTTTTTGTTTTAAGGAAGTGTACAGCTATCAAGTTGGGTGGCATTCCAAATCGGTGATAAACTTAATCACTTCTGCCTGCCAAATAGTAAGATGAAGGAAATAACCTATGCTGTTCTACCTGTAGAGGTGACTTCCTGCCTTCTAAGACCAGAAACTCCTGTCTAAGCCTTCAAAACTGAGTTTTTGGTGTCTGGGGAATATAAATTTCCTCTGCAGCCTCATGGTAGCTTCCTTTCGCATTCTCTGTCCATACCCTACACTTACCAATCAGGCTCTTTTGAGCTTGTTTCTGGTTTGGCTCCAAGACGAAGACCATTTCAGAACAAGCACGAAAAACGCCCTGCATTGCCTGTGCCCTCTCCCAGCCTCACAAACCTGTTTTGAATCGTGTTTTTCCTGAGCAATTACAACTTTGGTACAGGTATGGAAACATGCTTAAATCTGAGCCCAATCTTGAAAAATCTCTAATTAAGTGAGGAAGCCCCCACTGAATTTGGAGTCGTCAGCAGGTCTCGTCAGAGAGAATTTGTAGATTCTGGATTTTTGCATCTCTCCAATATACGTCTGTGAAACAGTCACAAGTCAGGCAAGTTGTGCCAATTACCTCCAATAGATCCTTTTAGGGGAGCTGAGAAAGTCTAAATGGATTTTGCAGATCACTGGATGACAGCTACTTCTAATGGGTGCCTACCGTTTCATAGCATCTCATTTTTTTAAACCGAAATGCTGGTAGGCATTTTAAACCCTGCAGTCTATCTAATATAATAGTTGCTTTAAAGAGGAGTGAACAGGAAAAAATGTTGCTGAATTACATAGGCAATTGAATCACTTCTTTTTCTGTCCGCTGTAAGTTTCTGGAAAAAAATTCACTCAAAAACCAGATTGCCTTAGTTCTCGAGCCCCTCTAGCATAGAGGTTTCTTTAGCTTACCTCCTTAAGATCCACGTGTCATACTGAAATGGTCAAACTCACCTCCTTGCTTTGAAGCAGGTCACACATATTGGTACAGTCACCAAGTTCCACGAAAACAGTTGAGATCTTTGTACACTTTGCACATCGCTTTTTATATAGCAACGTTAACTGGGCTTCAAACTGCAGCAGTGAGGGAATGGATTTCTACCATGAAGCACTGATGATTTTGTTCACAAGTGGATTTCCCCAGCGTTTTGTTTTTACACCTAGCTACCTCACTCCAAAGGTGTGTAGATCAGAGACGGGGTTAGTGCATGTTCACCAGCATGGTCAACCAAAAGAAATCTTGGGTTTAAGGCACCCAAAGAGTTTTGCTGTGCAAATCCCAATTACCCATTATTCTGCTTCACTTCTTCTGTTTGTATTCCTTTTTCTCCAAAGTAAAGCAGAAGTACCGACACCCATTTGTGTTTTAAAATGTAAACCTCTCTTTGACTTAGGAGACTTATTATGCTCATTTAGGTACAACTAATTAACTGGTGTTATAGTCCTTTAAGTATCTTCCATTCGGTGACACCAACCTGTGGCAACTGTCCCCTTATTGCACATTTTATAACGTATCTTGTAACAACTTCCCATTCCCCGCAGCCCCCAAACAAACCAAACCCAAGATGTACGTTTTTGTTATTTTGCTGTTGTGAGCACTTGCGATCTTTCAGATCTGGTTTCTTGATAAGTATGGTGAGAGGAACAGATGGAAAGTTCCCAGCTTGGTTAAAGGAGGCAGATATAAGAACAGGGATGGCTCTGGGGTACCAGGTCTTCCCCCTACCTCTTACGTTGAAGCTGCCTAAGTACTATCTTCAAGGCATGCCTACAGGGTTACAGGAGTGTGCCCAAGAAATATGCCTCAAAGCTTTCTATGGCACAGACTCAAATTTATGGACTCCGCCTCGAACCCACGCTATGGGAGGAAGATGCCGATCAT
This sequence comes from Crocodylus porosus, assembly GCF_001723895.1. Lineage (NCBI taxonomy): Eukaryota > Metazoa > Chordata > Crocodylia > Crocodylidae > Crocodylus > Crocodylus porosus. The sequence goes on along the minus strand of NW_017728932.1, from coordinate 9,324,968 downwards.
GGTCCTTGTCCGATTCGGGCTGGCTCTGGGCACGCTCTGGTTTGGGGTTGGATGAAGGTGGGTCGGGTTGCTGTACAGACATAGTCCTGCGTAGGTGATTCCTTTTGCGCAGAAATTCAGGCTGGGAGTGCAGGCCAAAGCTGCCTTTCCTTAGGATCATCCGGGAGTTGTTCTTCTTAGGCCGGGAATGGAGAGTGAATTCCAGCAAGGCTAAGTGGGCTGCGTAACCTTCACTGAGGAACTAAAAAAAAAAAAAAGAGGAGTTGAGAAGATAGCGTGCATTACTGATAAAGAACCAGGCTCCATACTCGGAGACAGGTTCTCAGCAAATACCTTGGCGCTAGGAAAGCATTTGGCCCATTGTGGCTGTCATATTGGCTGAAGCACGGACATTGCTAACTAGCTAATCAGAGCCGCCTCCTTTCCGGAGCAGATGCTAATGGCTGCAGGGTAGCTACTTGCAAAGTCAATGGTGCAGAAAGCCAACCTGCACCCTGTGGCGAAGGGAACAAAACATCCTTCCCAGCACTGTCACTATGGTAATTAGAGGCTGATCCTGCTCTTGTTGCATTCAGCAGAATCTGACCTTTCGTGCCAAAGCATCAGAATGGGCCCAAGAGGTGACAATGCTCCTGAGGTTCAGCAGCAGAGGAGCAAGACTGCAATCAAATAAAGCTCTGGAGAGGTGAAATGAAGAGCCGGGACCTCTATTAGTAAAACCACAATCCTGATCAAAAGGCATGACTTCTTGCCTTTGAACCACTTTGGCTGGAAGACCACTGTATTTAAGACAAGACTCTTGTATTTTTACTCCCCGTTCACAGTTTCAATGTTGTCATTCAGCAGTATACCGTATATACCCCAGTGGTTGAGAAATCTGTATTCTTGGGTGCCTTTCACCCTCCCTGTGTATCCAATCTCTACCACTTCTCCTGGAGAAGACATGTAGGAGTTAGAAGTTCTGTATGGGACACCCTGCCTATGTCCAGACAACATGTCTGCGGTGACACAAACGGCATATTCAATGCAAAATAGCAGCGGGGGCGTGGGGGAGAGAGGAGGGCGTGGAGATTCTGGGATCAAAAAAAACCCGTGCAAAAAAAGCAGAGTGGTGCACGCAGGGGCAGCATGTGCCACCCAAAACCGGCTGGCCAAGGCTACACTCCGGCTGCTGGTCAGGCTTCACGCAGCAGGATCGCCACTGCTGCAGCTCCAGGAGGCCCCCAGCACCCCAAGTAAGGCTGCTGGGGACAGCCCCGTGCTGGCCCCAGACTCCCCTACCTCACCCGGGGTAACAAGGGCATTCCCTGGGGACAGCTACCGGCGACACAAGGTGTGCCACTGCTTCTTGTCCCTGGGGAAACAAATGTACACGCGTATGTGGACATGGCCCTTCAGGATCTCTCTTGGTGTGGTATGTCATGCCCCAAAGGATACACCAAATTTGAAGGAGGCGTTACTTACTTGACACTGAGTCTGGTATTTCTTTGTTGGACGCCCAACTATGTAGATCTGCGAAGGCGACAGACCCAAAACGTTGTACACAGAAATGTCCTTCATCGAGCCATAGGCAGCACAAATTTTGATGTGGCACTAAAACAAGGCAGACATTTTCATGGCACATTCCCAAATATCAGACTCCAAGAGTCTTGCAGAAGGCATTGTCTTAGTTATGGAGCAGCAGACAAGATGCTATTACTGCCATAAAACTGTATTTCTTAGAAAGATGCATCTACCTGCCTGTCGGTAAAACTAAGCAATATACCATAAAAAAGCAAGAAAATAATAGTCTAAAACAATAGAAACAGTCAACTGGAATCAGGACTGAAGATCAGTGGGGATTGGGTACCTAACTTGCAATGTTTTTGAGCATCCCCCTCCTTTATTATTAAAAGCTGTATGAAAGTTATTTTAAAATGATGTCCTCAGGAAAAAAGGCCCAATGAGACAGAAAAGTTTGGAAAGTTTAATTTTTCAGGTGAGCAGAACACTAGGGCTATGCGAAGCTTCGGTCCCTGATTCAAAATCGGCAGAGATTCGGCCCAATTTGGTGGCCAAATCTCTGAATCCAAATCAAATCAGAGGACCTTTTAATCTCTCTGAATTGAATCGGAGCCCTCTGAATCAATTCAGAGAGATTCGGAGATTCAGACAGAGACAGCTTTAAATGTTTTGAGCTGTAAAGCAGCTCTAGGAAGCAGGTGGATCGTGAGTGCTGCGATGCTGGGGCACATGGAGTGTCCTGCGGGGTGGGGGGGTGCTCTGCAGCATGCTCAATAGCAGACGCAGAAGTGGACCACAAGTACTTCCAGTCCACTTCCGGGTCTGCTGGGGAGCATGCTGTGGGCCCCCCCATGCCCCCTCCACTTAGCAATTGGTGCCTCCTGGGTCTGGGGGGGCATCCGGGGTCCCCCTATGGTCAATTGCTAAGCCAGGGGGGCATGGCCCCACCCCCCCATCCACTCCCCAGAGGACCCAGAAGTGGACCAGAAATACCGCCCCAGCATCGCAGCATTCATAAGCCAAGCTGGTACCCCGAAGTAAGTAGAAAAAAACATTTAAAGCTGTGTCTATGACCGAATCACTGATTCTCTGAGTCAGCATTGAACCTTCAGATCTAGACACCAAGCCAAATGGAATTGGGGACAGAGATCTGAATCAACGACTTGAATCACCGTCTCCAATTCAGGCTGAATTCGAATCTGAATTAAGTATGGCCCGCTTCGCACACCCTTACAGAAAACCCAACAGCTCCCACCAACTTTGGCAGGAGTGCAAATCAGGCCATAATTTCTACTGAAAAACAAATGCTCAGTCTCCTAAAGGCAACACAGTCCTAGCTTTTACCCATCTGTGCTGCTTACTGAGTCCCCATCATCATTTCCTATAGCACCTAGAGACCCTTGGAGATCTCCATTCTTGCTTCCTGTGACATTTGATAGAGTAACAGAAGAGGAAATGGTTTTGAGGGTGTGAATGAAGAAGCCTCCACTTTGATTTTATAAATGGGAATGTGTTAGTTGCCAGTAGAAAAGGTTACCAGGCTCAGGGCACTTAATTACCAGCTACAGCAGAAGTCGATGCCTGGCAAGCTCTTCCTTTCATCACCTCATCAGCATGCCTCAGCCATGAAAGAAGAGACCAGAATTCAAGGGAGGGTGTATCAGTAATAAAATGTGTTCAGGATTTATTTCCTCACTACTCACATGTAATACAGTTAACAAATGGAAGGCTGCAGGTATTAATACAGTGTAGTCATCGGCTTCTCCTAAATTAGGACAGTAAGGCATCTGCTCTAAACATATTTGATCTTGCACTATTCAAAGGCAATGTCTTTATTTATATCTGTCATTAAAATGGGCTTGAGTAATACCGTTGATTCAAGACTTTCAGAAGCTTCTTGCAATCTGTGAACAGTGAAAGAAACCAAGATACAGTAAAATACTGTTAACAGACCAGGATGTTTCCCCTCCAAGAGAGAAAGACATGCGTCACCTTTGTGATAATCAAGATATTGACCACATTTTTCTGAAAACTGAACTTCTAGTCACTTAGCATACAGCTTTAAGGATATGAACAACAGGGGGTTTATTACCTCTTGCATAAGATTCCGGAGGAAGATGGTCTTTTGTCGTAATGGGTCATGAACTAGCCCGTCTGAGAAGAAGATCATGCCTTGAGGGAAGTTGTGCTGAGACAACCACGAGACAACTCTCTGCTTTTGCATATCTGGCCGGCCCGTGATATAGATGATCAGGTACCCCAAATCCTGCCAGTGTCTGTCCAAACAAAACAAAAGTGTTGTGCATGCGTGGGGGGTGAAAATACCCACGATGAGCACTTCCCACACTGATTATGGAGACAATTCAGAAAAGTGGGGCACAATCACTTAACAAGGAGAACAGAAGCTGGGATGCCAACCTAGTGGTTAACCGTCTACAATCATGTACTAATTTCTGTTCCTTGAGGGAATCCAAGAATAGTACCAAGCAGTCTTATATGAAATATCAATATATGTTTCATCCTTAGCATTCTCCTCTCCTTTCCAATCCCATCCACTTCAACAGCAGCAAATTAATTTAATGGGGAATGATGGTATCCTTCTCTTTCCTTGAGTGTGCAAGAGGCACTCAGTCTGAAATGACAGACACCACCCTTGCTGTTCAGTCTGACATTAAATGTATAGGATTTTTTTTACACTCATGGTACTTTACAAAGATACAGCAATGCCCTACATTTAGGCATTATGGAAGTAAAATTCTTCTAAAAGTCTCTACCCTTTTTGCCTGCTATACCAGTAAACAGGAAAATAACTGTTCGCTCCATACACTTCCAAGCCATCTTCCCCAGAAGCAGTCTTTGCATTTTTGGTGCAAATTAGAGTGAAATCTGTGAAGCCACAACATTTCCATCCAAACTGTGTCGAATTGCATGAGCACCTGAGCAACAGAAAAATGCATCTGCTGGAATCATGCCCATTTGTCCATAAATTACTGTCATCAATCTATTTCACCCTCTTCCATCTTGATCCATTTTTGTCCAAAGTCAATGAATCAGGGATTCAACAAAGTAACGCGTGTGTGCTGCTCACCTGACAACATCAACTGCCCCAGCTCTGACTTTGGGGTCGCTGCCCATGATTGAGACGCTTGCTGCAAATGAGCCATCAATGCTGAACACGACACACTCCATCCCCCGAGGAAGGACAGTCAGGTAACTCACTGCATTACTTTGGTCACCCCTAGAAATAAAAAAAAAACCAAACCAAACCATCAGAGCTCTGGGTGTCGCAATGAAAAACAAGATGATGTTCAACTGGATGTGAATCTGTGTATCTAGGTATTAAGGGTGCCACCAGTCAAATGGGACTTACCTACTCTGGAAAACAAATTAAAGATGCCTTTTTTTTTCCTTTTTTTTTTTTTTTTTAGCAGACAGGTTTTTAAGCACAATTTTGTGAAGTGTGCTGTGCTAAAACAATGAGGTCTACTGCTTCTCTCTCTTAGCACTGCCCCCTCCCCCTTTTCTCTACCTACACACTGTCTTTTGTATTCTCTCCTCCTTATGCTGTTTTCTGTTCATCCTTTCACAGTATCTGAGGAAGTGAACTTTGGTTTATGAAAGTTTATGCTCTATACGCCTTATATAGGTGCATATCTACGCTGCCTTCTGGTTGGCATAAATACTATTAAAGGATTATTTAAAAAACAAACAAACAACAACACAACTGTCTGTCCATGTAGGCTTTGTCCCTTTTTTGCATCTATAAATTAAACTTTTTAAGTGGTCGCAATATACTGGATATCCAACAGTTATACCTTGCGGTAGCATTTGCTGACATGAAGCCAAATGTGCTGGAACAGTTGAGAATTGCCCATCCCCGTGCCCTTGTGTCTTGTGCTCACCCAGAAGAACAATGCTAACGCTATTGCCTTATAGGGCTTTCTGCGGCTGAAAACATCTCATGGTGTATGCAGGAATGCAGATCTTAGACCATTAGAGATTTCACAGCCCCCTCCTTTACCTTCCCCTTCCCTAAGGCTGTCATAGGAGCCTTACTGCCATCCCCCTGTGGGAAAGTTATGTCTAGTGTAAGCACAATAACTTTGCAGATGGCTTTCTCCTTGGAAACTTGTCCACATTATGTGTCAGGTCCATCTGTGACCCATTTATGGGCACGAACAAGGCAATTACTATTTCCATTGTAGGCTGAAGGATATCTAAATCCGTAGACCATGGAGCTTAGCTCCTGAATAGATCTTAATTTATTTTTAAGTAATCCCATCTTCTCATGTTGATTGATTGCCTGCTACAGTACCATGGAGTTATATTTTCCCCTTAATTAGTAATATGTGGAGCTGGAACTTGACCTTGTGTTTGATTAGCTGCTGAGACAGGTTTTATTCCTTTTCAGTTCAATTCATCATGCCGACTTTACTTTCGAGCAGAGGTTTAATAAAATCTCCAAGGGGCTCCCCAAGTGAGCATGAAGTTTAACTCTACACTGGAATATTAAATTAAAACTTTATGTCAAAACATTTAGCCGCTTTCTTATTTGAGCATAAAAACAATTAAAAGCACAGCCATCCTATAGCTCTATTTAGACAGATGATTTTTATTTCACACATTTTCCTTCTTTATGCTTGACTTAACGGAGGGCTTTTCATGCAACTCTTGAGAGCCAGGAGAGTCTATTGATTTCACTTCAATGAACTGTTGCTTTAAAGTGCTGTGTTTTTCAATCTGAAATAAGCATGGCACTGAGTAGAGAATTAAAGTGATTCCTTCAATCAGCCTGACATCAATAGATGAACTGAACTGCTGGCTTAGAGCAAAGCAAACCCTCCACTGCTCATTTTATCAGGAAAGGTTTGTCATCAGCCTGAAGTACGTAGATCACTCCCTTCACCCCAGTGCTACAAAACCAGCGGGGTCTCTGCAGTATCCGAGCCACATGTCCTTGCTAGGGCCTTGAGAGAGATCAGAAAAGCATGTGTCGCTCAGCCCCCTTCCAATCCTGTTTGTAATCCCGATGCATTTTACAGGGCTAAACACTAGTTTATTTAATCCCACTGAAGAGTTGTTTTACTACAGTGCCTATGGGTCAATACTGGCGCCTGTTGGGCCGGATGCTATATAAAAGGGAGCGAGACAGGACACAAACATTTTGCATGTTAATTAGTGAGCTAGACAAGGATGGGGAAAAGGCATAACTTGCTCGAGGCTGCTCAGGGAGCCTGGTGCAGAGCTTGGGACTGATCCTACGTCTCCCAGCTCCCGTTCTGTCCATCTTAGATACATATGCGAGCCTCATCACAGCAGTAACAGAGTACCTCCCAGCATCTCTCAGACCATCTTACAGCCAAGCAGGGGAGACACAGACTAACTCATTTGGCCAAAGTCACAGAGGAAGCATTAGCCACAAAACCATTCTCTCTCTTTCTCTACAGTATCTTCCATCTACAATGTAATTTCATACAACATGGTTAAGTTTCAGTAAGTGTAGGAGGCAGCTTCTCCTGCTACTGAAGACCGTGGTACAAAGTAATACCTTCATTAGATGGATATTTGTCTACCTAGATGTTAGTCTATTAAATCTCAGCCAACTCTGCCTTGGTCTAGCAGGCACGTTAAACAGAAAATGCACAGCAAGATTCTTCAGTTTATAAGATCATCTCACTTGCATCTATTCGAGAGTACAATTTGAATCTGCAGCTAAATCTTGTGTCCCCCTTATTACCGCGTATTAATTGCAGCAATGGGCCAGGACCCCACTGCACTAATCACTCTATGAATGTAGCACAAAAAGCCTTACGGTCTCATAGAATCGTAGAAGTCGGGTCGAAGCGACCTTGTAGATCTTCAAGCCCAACCCCCCGCCTGGGCGGGAGAAAAAAAACTGGACTCAAATGAGTCCAGCCAGGTAGGCATCAAGCCTCTTCTTAAAGACCCCCAGGGTAGGAGCCAGCACCACTTCCCTAGGAAGTTGGTTCCAGATCCTAGCCGCCCTGACTGTGAAGTAGTTCTTGCGGATGTCTAATCTAAACCTACTCTCTAATAATTTGCGTCCATTGTTCCTTGTCATGCCAGGGGGCGCGAGGGGAAACAGCGTCTCCCCCAAACCCTTCTGGTCCCCCCTAGTGAGTTTATAGACAGTCACCAGGTCCCCGCTCAGCCTTTGCTTGTGCAGGCTGAACAGGTTTAGGTCCTGCAGTCTTTCAATGTAGGGTCTGCCCTGTAGTCCCCGGATCATGTGTGGGGCCCTCCTCTGGACCCTCTCCATGTTGTCCACGTCCCTCCTGAGGTCTCAATAACCTCTCTCCTGTACATCCTCACTTCAAGCAAGGGGTGGCTGACAACGCTGTTCACAGCTCCCTAACACAAACGGTCCTAGTCATTGCTCCACCTTCAACCCCACTCTCCAAGCAAGTTTGCTTAGCACTGTGGATAAGTCACAATGGCTGCCTATACACATGCTCGCTGGCGTATTAGTTGGAACACCCCAGCATCACTGCAGCGTCACATGTATTAAGCCCTTGCACTTTTTAAAATGGCTGGGGGGTACTTTATCTAAACCTTGTTGAATGAGGCTTAATACACATGACGGCAAGGCATTTTAATTAGAGTGGCTGCCCAGAAACCACTCTAAGTAAAACACCCCTACCTCCAAGCATGCGTATAGGCAGCCAGTGTCTTTGCTCAGTTGTAAAACAGCACAGGTGCTAAAGGCAGTTGGTGTTTTATTGCACAACTCTTGTAGCAGAGAAACCCAATATTCAGATTTAAAACAAATTTACCTAACCACCATTTTGATGGGATACACGCCAACTCTAAGCCTCTTCTGTTTGGGTACGTTGTAGGATATCCTGCCACTGCTGTTGGTTATCTCGGTGTCGAAATACACCCAACTCCCCGAAGTGGGCTCGGTCATAATAAAGATATCGACCTGTAAAAAGACATGGAATCTATTCAATTTGCCAACATAAACACATGCTATATTCATAGGTACTGCCAGCCTGGATCAAATCAGTGGTCTGATTGGTCTGGTATCCAACTATAGCTAATACTAAACGATTCAAGGAAAAGGTGAAGTAGGAAGATACGATAATCTAGTTACAGTACTAGAAAAGCTTCCCCCTGCACCCTGATAAGCATGAGGATGGATTACTTCCCAAAGCATGAAGGTGCATTATATTCGTTGGTCTAAATTCCTGAGCTCAGATCCGGAAAGGGCTGGTAATGTAAGAGTGAGGCTGTAGCCACGATGGTCCAGAAATTATGCCGTGGATTCTCCACTGTAAGTGGGCTGAGCACTCTGCACTAGAGCTGTGAGAATAACTGATTTTACAGTGCTCTGGGAAGGGAAGGGGAGAAACCCATCAGACAAACATTAGGTTTTGGATCCACCCAAAACATTTTCTTCATACTTCTTGCCCAACTGAGACACTGCAAAACTACAGATAACTTTTACTAAATCTCAATTAACTTTCAAAACAAAGCAAATTTTAAAAAACCCACTGAAACAGAACCTTTTCTGAATTATTTTAATTTTTTTTTTTTTTTTTTGAAACAGGAACAATTCACCAACATTTAAAAAACTGTGAAATTTATGGGTTGCCCTGAATTTATATTTTTGTTGGAAAAATTTGTGGCTGATAATTTTTGCCTACCTATATTGTGGATTCAGAACAACACTCAGGCATGTGGCTGCTCCTGTAAGAGTCCATAGGACTTATTCTCACATTTAAATGTCGGCCTTTGCTTCTGGCCAACTTGGGGCCAGTCTGTTTTGCAACTTGCAGGATCTAGCCCCTAACTTGGGATGTCCTTGTTCATATACACCCAGAACTTTTGACCTCCAACGTTACCTTGAAAACCAAGGAGTTTTGAACATATTTAAATACCAAAATCCTTCCAAAAGCCAGGATCCAGAACTGTTCTAGCCAAGAGGTGTCCAGAACTAGAGGTGCTAAGTGCAAGATGGAGAAATAAATGGAGTGCAATCCTGAATAGTTACAAGAGAAGTGTTATCAAAATCCATCAGTGTGTTTAGCTTTTCAACCACAACCCCTTTGAGTTGTTACTTTGCCCAAGCAAACATAGATGTTCATCAGATATTTTTCAGACTTTTTAGGTCTTCACTGATGTCACAAAAGGAAAGTTTCATGTTTGTACCCTAACTCAGAGGCGGGCAGTTATTCCGGGCAGAGGGCCACTTACTGAATTTTGGCAAGCCATTGAGGGCCGTGTGACAGGCAGCCAGGGGCAGATACATATTCATTTTCTAAATTTTTTAGAGGACCCACGGGCTGGATAGAATGGCCTGGCGGGCCGTATCCAGCCCGCCAGCTGCATTTTGTCCACCCCTGCCCTAACTGTATTTCTGTCTTTCAAGTACACCATTAGCACAAGGGAGGTGGAGACATCTTAAAATGTTGCTTACAATAATATGAGAGAATCTCACACTTCTGTGCAGACGAATCTTCAAAGGGTAAGTGGGTTTAGCCAGAAGTGAACAAGATTTCTTTCGTGACCCATGCTTTGAACTTGGTTTTATTCACTCATTCACTTCGTTCTTTTATACCTTTTCTCCGTTCAAGGTAGGACCTTGGATGGCATTAAAGTAAATATCCGAGACAAAATTTTAGTTTGCATCTGGAACTCTGAAACAAGTCTTCTAAATCAGGGACTTGCATGGTAATGATGTAAATGCTCCTGAACCCTGTTTCGTATGCTTTTAGTCACTGAACCTGTCTGCCTCATTTTTGCCCACATAAAATGGGGAGAATGATACATGTCCTTCTTTGTAAAGTGCTTGGAGACGCTCAAGTGCAAGATACTATGTACCAGGTGATTTTTTTTTTGTTTTGTTATTACATGACTTGCTTTCCCCCTGAATCAGAATGCTATTTACTATCCTTGCAGCAGGGGTAATTTGAAACTCAAACAGCACCATCCAGGAGTTCCTTAGCATATTTCCAATGTACAGGAGTTTGTGCATCACATTAGATAAGGAATCCCTTTCCCCATGGCTGAAATGCAGCCCTCTCTGGAGCAGAAACGTGACAGGCAAAAAACTCTCACAATTAGCAGAGGGAAAACATTATCAGAGGATAGGGCCCTACGGTCTTCAAGCTTGTACATCCAAATCAGGGAAGTAATAATGTAGGCTAGTTCCTTAGCTGGCAGAGAGCAGCAAAGCTCCACCAAAGTCAACGGAGCCTGCAGACGTACACCAGCAAGAACCTGGCCCAGTTATTCACACGGCGCAACCCGGGCCTTTGCTATTAAGGTTTTCATTTAAAAGCTGCAAGATAGACTTGTACATATGGAAACTTTTCAAATAGGACATGTACAGCACCTAGCATAGTGGGGTCCCTGCCTCAACTGGGGCCTGTAGGCACAGTTATAATCATCATAATAAGAGAGAAAGAGGCTTGGGAATTGCAGCCGTCTCCCTGAATGCAGAATTGAAGATTTTTAATGCAAAGCAAATACATCCTTTGACATTGTATTGTTCACTCCTACCCAGATAGATTTAATTGACATTTTGAACCCAACTTGTGAAGAATAGCTTGAATAGAAAGTAATCAAGTCCTGGAGCTTTATAACTTAAGTGTTGCTCATACTACCAGTACTGACCCCCTTTCAGTTCCCTATTCATCACTGACTAGAAGAATCTTATTAAATATATACGTGATCAGAATACAGAGCAGTTGGGAAAAAAATCTAATAATGGGATCACGATAAGAACTTGCAATAAAGTTCAAGCAGATTTGTGATCTTATCCCATGTGTTATCTCAAGTAATGGGGCTGCTTTAGGAATCTTAGGACCCAAGAGAGGCAAGATTCAAACGGTGATGATCTTACTGAAAGCATAACCTTTACTCCACTTTGGCAGTTCAATTTATAATGACACAGGGCACGCCGAAGTCTGCAACCAGATCTCAAGAGCAGCATATTCTTATGAATAATATAGACATAACAGTGCAATTGTATATAGATATAACAATTGTATAACAATGCATTTTGTGAATAAGAAATTCAGCAGCATAAGCTCTGTTGCGTTTGGAGAAATACAGAAGGGGGAGTGAATTTGCCCTTTGTTAGTGTATGGATGTGCTGCTGGCAAGATGAAGTTGCAGACTTCGCTGTGCCTGGGGTCAACATAAATTTAAATGTCAATTCGCCCCAATATATACAGGGCAAATTTACTCCCTCACCCATACCTGCTGGAGTTTCATCATTTGTAGAATGAATTTACTCCACGCCCAAGTCCCTGAACCGCAGGCTCTTCATGGCTGGGTCTGAAAAGCCAACACGTTTGTGTTGTTGCACTTAAGGTCTCTGCAGGAGACTTTAGTTCAGCTACAAAAGACCCTGTGAGCTAGCATACTATTTTGTGAAAGGCTGCAGCACAACAAAGTTTCCAAAACACAGTCTGGAAAATTGAATGTTTCCTTCCACACACCATCTTCGCTTTTGCAAGCGTACCTCCATGTCTGCCAACCAATGGACTTTGTAGCATTTGAGCAGGTTTTTGCAACTGGACCTAAGCAAGTATTGCAATTAAATGACCCATTTTTAAATTAATTTAATAAATTCATATGGTGTTTGCTACAGATGAGGGGCCTTCTCCTATCTAGAGGATCAGTCCAGCAGTAACAGTGGATATTAAAGTATCCTTCCATTTTCTTCACAACGTTCCTCAGTTCTGAGAGGAACAAACTACAAATCTCCATTACCACCATAGTCCTTTTGGATGTGTTTGGAGATTCCAGGAGGTTAGATCCAAATCATTACAAGGAAAAAGTGAATCATTTTTTGCTCATAGGATAAAAATCTGGCCTCCCAGGAAAATCAGTACAGCGACTAAAGAGAAGGAAGAATACGCAGTGAACTCAAACAGCCCTAGTGCATGTCGGCTCAGCCTGCCACACTAGCTGTGATGGCCAAGGTACTATACAAATCTGGGATGGCCAGACTATTGAGCAAATGTATCTTTAAACTCATTGGCTCTTGGTATTTTCCATACCAGAAACTGCCATCCTATGTAGCACACAGAGACCAACATGCTAGTGACCCACAGAGCAAGAACCCCGCCATGTGGCCGGCTTCCTAGTTGAAGGCATATTCGATGAAGGCAATCAGAAATCGTAGGTGTTGCACAGGGATTCAAACCAGGGGATCATGGAGGTGCATTAGGTAAAGTAAAGAAGACATCTGTAAAATATTTGAGGAAACCAAGGGAAGGAGCCTGGCTTGCCTGGCAGCTGAGGTGTCTTAAACAGCAATGAGAAGTTATGTAAGCCAGTTATTAAGGGGGATTATTTAAGTGCAGCTAAATTCCAAAGCAGGCTGCCCAAGGTGAGAGTGCAAGCAGAAAACTGTTCAGAAAACCTATTAATTTATTTCCAGCTGACGATTACATTCAGTTCAGCTGCACTGTGGCCGGGCTGTCAGGGATGGGGCTGAGAAAGCTATCTGTTGCTTCTAAATAATCCTGCTGCCGACACTTTTTCCCCTGGCAAAGAAATACTATTTAAGTCACCGCATATTATACATGGAAGGCTCATCACTCATTTAAGAAAACAATTGCAGATTGTTCCTTCAGGGCTTTTTTTCATGATATTAAGCTGCACACGTCTAGAGGGAATAGCTTTTTCTTTGTACAACCTGTTGCTACAACTGTAGCTTTGTCAGAAATTGCAATTATATTGTTACAGGCATTTCTTAATGAGTAAGACCGCATGAATCGTGAAACCGAAATATGAAAGAGCCACTGTACTTTTCAGCGACTCAACTAACGTGTAAAAAATCCAGCCGTTACAACTCACAAGGAAGGTAGCCCTGCATTACATAATTATACAAACCAATACAGCGGTATTTTTCAGCTGTGGATCTGAAGCATTTACAGAGGTATCCAGGGAAGCATAATTTAGCGATGGAGAAATGGGGACAGAAAAGTAAATAGTCTTACTTTAACCCCAAACTCAAATGGCAAAGCTGTGTCTAAAACCCTGCCTCCCAACACCCATTCTTGCATCCTCACTGCTACATCCCTCATGACCTTTATTTCACGACTAACTGTAAGGCTACATATATAAATTGAATGCTTTTGTCCAAAAACTTCATGGCCCTGCCAATGCAAACTAAAGGAGAAACTACATTAGGTTGCTCTCTTAAGAGGCTGTCTTGTCTGTTGGCCAGTCACTAGAGGGCATCATGTGCATGAAACACATGCTGCATCGAACCTAGCATTTTATGTCAAATGTGCATTTCATTACTGCTGTGGTGCTAAATTCATCTTCAGACTTTCGAGCTTAAAAGATGCTGTAACCCCCCTAACCGCCCAAATCCCTCTATCTAATTGTTGAACCCAGGGGATACACATTTTTCTTCCATGATTTGCCCATGCTACAAAATTCACTTCCTTTCTTCTTGCTTAGTAGGTTAATTCTGTCCCAAGCAGGTGGTGCAAGAGCAATCACTTCAGGTTGTGCCCAGTGTTAACCAGATGCAATGTCCAGGAGAAAACAAGATAAATGGAGGGTGGTAAAAGTCAGAAATCAGAGAAGTCCAATGACAGCACGTTCACTAGAAGGGCTGAGGGGTAGCCTAAAAATGTACCAATCCCCATCACTGTGGACCTATCCATGGTACTACGTATAGCAAAACGTGTGCTGAACTCACCTAACCTCTCCATCAACATTCACTTGGAGAAAGTGATGAATAAAACACAAGTTTTACCTTTTCGCCTGTTAGAGCCACCATATCCAGGGGTCCATACATAAAGCGCCCAACCAGGACCTGGGGACCATCTTCTGCTGCAATGACGTCATTTGCTCTGTGATTGGCGGTTACATTCTGAAACGAGAACAAGTGGTTTGCGACTCCCCGTTTCTTACACCTGTGGTTGAATGAGATGCGCTTCACAGTAGCAAAATGATTGTGTGGTTGGTATTAAATTAGTAAGATCAGGGATCATATGGATGCACAGGAAGCCGTTGCAAACACTCTGGAACACCGATTAGATAGACAAGTCAATAGGCAGCAACTGGTATACCATTAACCCCATTACACCATGGGGAAATGCAGCACAAAGATCATGAATAGGATTTGCAGAAGCACCTAAATCATTCAGAGGGAATCCAAGGCCCATGGAGTCACAGTCAGACCTAGACCCCCTTTGTCACAAGCTGGGATTTGCAAAAGCACAAGGTCACACAAGGAATCTCTAGCAGAGGCCAGAACTGAAACCATGTCTTTTGAATTATGTACAGCCCCTCTTCTTTCCCAGCATTTTGTTATTATTGATTGCTGTAGTAGCATCAGAGGCTCCAAGATGCTGCACATCCATGTGACGCTGTATTTAACTACTGAATATAATTAAGCATCAACTGCTTTCATGGCATGAATGACCTTTTCCCCTTTAAGTATTAATGTTTGCACCTTTACTAAGCCATTCACAGTAATCTAGAAACTAATTCACACTCAGCACCCTGGGAGGAAGATATATAATGTTAACTTCTTTGTACCTTAAATTAAGCTTAAAACGGGGACAAATGACAAGGTCACTAGATACCAAGGTTGAAATTCCACCTGTAAGCTGGCTGCGAGTTAGCAGACCATATGTGAATTGCTTAAGATTTTGCCCTTGAAAAGCAAAAAAAAAAAAAAGATACCCAGATGTCACACTTCCCTCCTGAAAACGTAAGAATAGTGAGACAGCATCTACAGGGTGAAAAGGCCCTCTTTGGTCTGAGGCCTAGGAAAAGCACAAAGGAGGACCTCTCTCCTGGATCAGAAGGCAATCATTCTGCAGCAGGAAAGGCAGAAAGATGGCAGTCATCAATGCGTTCACACTCCCAACCCACTGACAACAAATGTTGCAAGCACAAATTCCCTAGCACCACACACTGTTTGCCCCCTGAGATATTTTTGTTTTTCAGTTTTCTTGGAGTCTGTCATTAGGTATCAATCACACTTTGGTTAGAAGAGCTGGGTGCCATGTAAGTGGTTTTCAAATCAAATCTGTAACCAGCCTGGTAATGGAGTGATACATACTCTCAGCTTGACGTGTGTCCTCTTGCGTAACCATTTCTCCCGTGGATTGGACGGACTTAATGTTGCCGGGTCCGAGCTGTCATTTTCCTTGACATTCACATTTTCATACCTCATCACCTGAAATGAGATTTATGTTAGAACCTGGGGCTGTAACAAATTGCATTGTTGTGCTCGCTGCAGAAGGGGAGGGAGCGTACAGTACAGCGTCTGCTCACTCACACTGTCTGTAGATAATAGGGTATAAATCTGAGAGAGATGCGGGTCAGGTGTTCGGTAATATTAGCATGCCTAGACAGTATACTCATGTGTATTGTCAGGGAAGCAGAGGGATTTTATGCATCTAGGTAATAACACTGGCACTATTGCTTTCTATTCCCAATGAAGCAAATCTAGTCCTGTTTTTAGACTCAAAGGCTTCTGAACTGCAGAGAGCCAAAAATCAATGGTGGGTGGACTACACAGGGAATGGGGAAGGTTGCAGCTTCTTCCATATTGGGTTCATGTCACAACAGAAAAAAATATGTAAAGATGTCCCTTCCATCTACGCACAAAAGAAGGCACAACAGTCATAGCCTAGCTGAAACCGGCTTGTGACCCCATATGGAGAATGCAGGGCCCAAGGAAACTGGATTAGGATAACTGACCTTTAGAAATTAAAAGGGAATAAAAGAGCACTCTGATCCAATCTGAGGCTGGTATTTAATTTTCATGGCAGCTAAATGGCTAAGTCTTCTAGTGGGTTTAGAAAACCTCAGCAGAAGTCTATTACTTTAGCAGACTGTTTTCATATGAAACCTCCTCAGCCTGCTTATAACTCTCTATTCCTTGCAACTCAATCGGCCACAGTCTCTCAGCCTTTAGCTTGTAACCAGTCAGTCTGGTATTGAAATATGAGTGTTCGGCAACAAACCCTAAGAAATGAAAACCACTGCAAGTCCATCCATCCTAGCATGCCAATGTCTTCCCTTCAAGAATGGCTAGGCTAGTGGAGTAAAGCTTGTAGGCGCTCAGACACTACTGAGATGGGCAACTCTAGGAAACCCTCAGGGTTTCCACAGACATGTGACTACACTATTCAGAAGCATCCTGCAAAAAAGAACTCTACCAGGTAAATGAATATTTTTCTTAAAACCATGGTTCAGAAGGGAATCCCATAAAAAAAAACAAAAAAAAACTAATATTTACAGTCTTTGAGGCTTCTTTTTTTTGGCTGCACTCAGAAAGGAAAACTGCCACCCACTGTAAGAAGTCAATCCCCTTTCTCCCCTACAAATCTGGATCTTTAGTGACCATTCCTTGAAGATCACTGTAGGTCATTTCATCGTGGTACTTTGAGTCTTCAAATGCTTTCTCCGAGATGTAACCTGAAACGCATTCAGCAACTGCTAGGTACACAAGAGCTAATGCCTCATCGACTGCAGCAGGAGCCGAGTTCTGGCCGTGCCCGGTGTAGCTGAGCTTCTGCTGAGTTGGAGGAACAGCTACTTTTTACGTTCAGCTTGGCCCCATCTCCCTTTCACTTGTATTATGGCAACACCCACTGGTTACAACAGGGACTGAGGCTCCTGGTACTGCAAAGTCCCTGCCCTGAAAAGCTTGTAGCAGAAACAAGAAAGGCCGAGGAAAAGTCATCCCCGGCTGAGAGGCTGGAAGTGGAGATAAGAGCATGAAAGGCCATTTAGGCACCTGAGGTTGCAGAGCACCCAGTTGACTTGGGACCACATAGATCAAAGTTTTCATTAAAAGTGCAAGGAAGTTCCCAGTGGGATTTACAAGAGCATGAAGGGGCTTGTCCTGTGTCACACCGAGCAGCTCTGATAAAACTGGGAAGTAAACCTGCATCTTCCAGGCTCTAGCTCAGTTCCTTAGCCACGGGGCCAGCCTTTCGCTCCAACCCAGGTTAAGCCACTATGTACTCCTAATGCTATCTGTTCAAGCCTCGGCATTTATTCCAATGGATACGTTCCTTCCAGATGTCACTGTGTATCCATGAACTCAGCGGGAACTCGATAGTTAGCAGAACAATTAATTAAACCCATTAATTGTCCTCTGTGTTTTGCTTCACCACATTTGGAAAGAGGAGGCTCTGTTTAGAAGTGAAAAAGGTTGATCCATTTTGGTATGTCTCTCTCAGGATAAGGTTAAATGGAAACATTAGTGCTGTGCATGCAGACTCATCAAGGGCTCAGGCTTTTTCTCAGGCTAGGTAGCGGTATTGTCCATTCGGCACAGAGAGCTCTTGCCACCCAGAGCAGCTGGATGGAAGGAGGGAGGTTTAGCCATGGGACTTCCAGTCTTGGGAGCTGCTGAGCAGCTGGTCAGATGACGGAGATGCAGCCAGCCGAGGGTTATCAGAGCTGGTTTTGATGGTGGGGAGAGGCTAGGAAGCACCCTGTGGAATTGAGATGTAGAAAGCAGGGAAAGGCAGGAAACGAGAAAACTTTCCAAATCATTTCCTCAAGGACGGGCACTGTACAGCTTGCCTGCATTATGTTCCTTGCCACTTGTCAGGCAGCAGCGGTTTCTTCGTTCGCTTGCTGTGAAAACACCGTCCGCCCAGCTTATTCCAAACTAACCCACTTGTATCCTTTTTGGAGGATTTTTGCTGACCTTCAGGAGGCCTTATTCAAATGCCACTAAATTGTCATCACCCTTGGCAAGCCTTTTAGCTTAACCAATTTCTCCAGAGGCAAGAGAGCCCTGTATTATCCCTAAGTCACTCAGCCCAGCTGTCTGAACACCAGTTTCACGAAGCACTGAGATCCATTAATGTGTCATCAAAAGAGAAAAGAAAAATCAATTCTGAGCAGACAGTTCACACAACACCTCTAAATACTATAGGACAGTTTAACAGGAGACTGCTAAGAAGTAGTTCTTCCTTAAATGTTTTAATTTTGGTTTTCTTGCTCCCTCCACTGTGTTTACTGTTTTCCCCCCTCCAAGCATGGTACTTACAATCTGGCATTTGGGGGGGGCGGGGGAATCATGCTATTGTATCCGTCTCAATCGTCACTAAAGCCCTGACTCAAGAAAGCACTTTCTTTAGATACAAGTCCTATTGACTTCAGTGAGTATTAATAATAAGCCTAAAGCTAAACATAGGCTCAAATTCAGACTTGAATGTGGCCCTCGTTCAGAAAAGCACTCTTGGTCTCAGTGTAATCTTTTTATTGCTATTATTATTGTCCTGAATTAGAAGAAAAAGGTCAGAAAGATCAAATTCTTTAGGATACAGAATTTGGGGGGCCTCATGGAGCCATGCAGAGCACCGAGACCTGAGCCGCACGGGCCGACAGGAACAGAGGAAGACGGTTCAAGCCATTTTGGCTTCCGCCAAAACTTTTGGCAGCATCGGGGTACGGCCCTTTACTGACTCCTTGGCTGCAGGACTTTCTGATTGGAAACGGACCGTTTTCCACCAGCTATTTTTTTGCAACGAGCCCACCGTTTTTCACAGAGCGCCCCCTGAATTGTGCAACCATGAATTCGGGCAGTCCCTAATTATAGTACTCTTTGTCATATAGATATGTTTTTTCATAAAAAACACCCTGCGGATTAAATTCCTGGTTTTACCCTTTTTGCCTATTTTTAAAGCAGCCAACTGACATGAATCCATCTTTTCTTAATGGAAAAAAATGCTTTTCACCCTCTGCACTTATAAATATCAATTTTCAGCTCTTAATGTTCCTGGTAGGGTTAATATCATCCACCGGCTCTTTTTTGGATACAAATGGGGAAGCTTGGCCACAGAGAACAAAGGATTTCCTCAGGGTATGGGAAGAGATGACAAAACTGGAACCCAGATCTCCTTATCTCCTCCCTGTGCTCTAGCTCTAAGACCACCCTTCTCTTTTACCAAAGAACAAGTGCATCTTACTCAGGAGGCTGGAGAGATAACTGGGACACACCTGGGGTGAGTTAATGAGGGACGATTCTGCCTTGAGCAGGGGTCTGGACTAGATGACTTCATGAGGTCCCTCCCAGCCCTACTTTCCTATGGTCCAGTGACCTTTGCCTGGCTCAAGAACATAGCAAACGAACCAGAACGGTTTTGATGACCTGCAGGCCATGGTGGCAGAGCAGGGACTGGAAATAAGATGCTCTCCTTTCCCTGCTTTGTACTTAGATGATGCTTGTTTCTTCGTAAGAGCATAATCAGGTTCTGTATAACTTTCACCAACTTTGGTGTATACCTTAATATTTAGAGGGGTGTCATACACAGGTATTGCTGATTCACACTGACTTTTCCGAGAGACAGCGAGCGTGAGCGTGCGACGGATCAAATTACCTGTCTCAAAATGAATGCCACCACATCCGTTGATTCCCAGTAGCTGGCATGGAAGAGATGGGGCAAAGCCACTGTTGGAAATGCCGTTAGCACATCTGGACAGTACAAGGCATAATCTATTCGCTTGGCTCCCCACCATTTGGCAGTAACTGTAAAATGACAAACAGGCACCACATTTCTCATGGACACCTTGTTCAGGGCTAATAATTTACAGAGTGGTTCCCAAACTCTGGACTGAGGACCATGAGTAGTCTGCAAGGCCATGGTAAATGGTCTGCAGCTGATCTGCACTTCACCCTGCCACTCCTTACCCTTTTTTAATTCATAGGTTAACAAACATGAATGGTGGCCAGGAGAAGTTTTGAGGACTGATGACGGCTTCTTGATCCAGAAAAAGTTTGGGAACCAGAACATTTAATAACAATCAATTCGATCCATACAAGTCCAACAGACCAATATAATGATCCAGGATATGTGCTGATGACTTGATAACCATCTGTGACATATTACTGGATATACTCATAAAGCATATGACCCCATATAAGACACACACCTTGGTCTGGGAAGGTAGCATGAACTGGGGGATCTTCCCTGCCATGGCACTGGCTCAGCCAGGGCTCAGCCCTCCAATTGCACAGAGCAGGGACAAAGTCCTGCCATCAGTGCCACTCCACCTGACCCTACTGCCAGCCTAACAGCTACTGCCAATTCAGAAGTAGCTGTGAGAAGTTAAACTGGTTGCTGTAGCAGGAGGAGGGGGAATAATGCTGACAATGAGACTCCTCTACTGCTCTGTATGGCAGGAGCATTCAGCCCTGCTTGGTGTGGAAATCACTTTTCTTGCTTAAAATGCTCACACTAATTTTGGATAGGTAATTTTCAGGGAAAAAAGGTTGCATGGTATGTGAATAATCACAATATTCACTTTTGGAATGTGCTTAGAATATCTCTTCATCATGTATTACCTACTTATAAATGATCATAAGTGCTATTATGCTTTTAATACAAACCGTCACCCTAATTTCATTGCCTTACCTGAGCAAAACAAGAAAAAAAAATCATTAAATGCATGGAAGAAGTTGAGTTTGACTAATTAAAATGACCACAACTTGGGCTTTTCATAGTATCACCAGGGCGCCAGGCAAGAAAATACTTCCTCTTCAGAATAAAATTCCAACAGCCCTGACACGGGGGGAGGACTGAAGTCAGCGCAGAAATAAAGGGTGCCAAGTTTCACTCACTGTTGGTGATGTTTGCCGACGGCAAGCTCTCTGTTGACCCTGAGATTTCGCTGTTTGTGCTGACCAGGCTGGACCTTCTTGCCTTTCCTTGGGACTGACTCAGTGTGTTTGGTGACTCTGGGCTCTCTAGAGAGGACGGCAAGTTTGAAGAGCTGCTCTCAAGAAACAGAGCGCTGTGGTTCTGGATGGCCTCAGCTGGATGTTTTATTAAAAAAAAAAAAAATCAATCACAATAAGAGAAGATCAGCATTATTTTCAAAAGGGTTTCAAAGCCAATGGGTTTTTGCCTGAATAAGGACTGATTTCTGGTGTAATTTGCTCCTTGGGAGATGGCCCGCACAAGGCAAGAAACCTACCTGCAGGAGGGTATTCCACTGAAATTCAACAGCAATTGGGGTCCTTATGCCAAGATTTTCCAAAGTGAAGTAGGAGCTGGGCAGGCAAAACTCCTGGCCCACATTAAGGGGCCCAGTTGTTAGAAGGTGGATGTTCAGGCTCCCTTAAAATCATTATTTAGGTTTTAAAATCTTGACTTAACTCCTCAAGTCCCTGTTGAAAATCTCTATCTAATTTCTTAAGGCTTACATGAGACTTGAGTGCTGAAGAGACTTCTGCAATATATTGACCATCACGCTCAGTAGAATAAAGCGCATAAATACTTAGCTTAAGTGCTGCACACATCATTTAGATAAAATGCTATGCCATTCTCTGTAGCCTATGACAGATAACATACTCATGCTCAGTTCTGGGGCGGTTTAACCCTTACTACCATAGGATGTTCATCTCCAATTTGAGTTTTAAAGTTTATTAAATCACAACACTCCTCCAACAGAATAAAAAAAACCAGCCCTAGTTATTAAATTAATGGTCATTCAGTGGTTGTGAAAGATTGATGCCAGCATCCTTCTTCAGACTGCATTTTCTGACAAATCTCAGACACTTAGTGATTTATTGCATTAACACCCATGATGCTCCCCCAAACACTTCTGGCTCTTCTATGAAAAATTAATCACTGCAACTAAAAGGAAACCATATGGAAGTAAGCAGGCTTAAGGAATATTCTCTGCATGTAAGACCATGAACCACCAGGTTTTTTGCTAACCTATTCTGACTGGCTAGTGGATACAGTTACATTTGCAACCTACCTTCTACTAGTAAAAGGCCTTTACACAGCAGCAGAATTGCTACCTTAAGAAAAGCCATATTTCTTTCAATACAAGACATTCTGTTTTAGTTGCTGTGCTTGATAGTAGCACAGCACGCAATTCCAGATGTGGAGATTTAAAAAAAAAAAAAAAAAGCTGGTAGTAGACATCCACCTCCTTGATTTGTACCCCTTGGTGCTAAGTCTTTTGCAGACTTCAATAGAGAGAAGCAGTAGCAGGACTGCTCCAAAAAAATGACTCTTGGCTTTCCAGGCCTATAGAAATCAGTGGAAGTTCTGCCACTGACTTTAGTTAAGCCACCATTTCACCCAGTTTTCCCAGACTTAACAAATCTGCTCACAGAAAATATATCTGAAACCTAAACTTTCTACTTGTTATCAGAACTGATTAAGATGGACAGAGTTAAATAGGAAGGAATCACAGCCTGCCAGAAGCCGTTTCAGAGACTTGGGGTTATTTTGATTTAAGCTTGAACATCTCAACCATAGATGGCACAAGAATCTGATGCAATTGACCCAGGGAAAGCAATTAAATTCTAGCACAAAATAATAGGAGATGAGCTTTGAAGAGAATATGTTCAATTGTGGTTTCCATGGGAACATAGTGTTTTGAATTTGCTTTAATGAAATTGCCATGAATCCTTCTTACAAAGAAATTTTGCTAAAGCATAAAAGGCAGCACTATCTGTGTGTGGTTATGGGAAGACTACGGCATGGGAAAAGATGAAAGATAATTCTGTGGTTATTACTGCCCGGTTAAGTCATCCTGTTGAATCACATATAAAGGCACCTTCTAATGGAATGCCTCCAACACAACAGAAGGACCTCACGGGAAACTCAAATTAGTTCATCAAACCTTGTTCCCCTGGCAGGTAAATATAACCACCTTACTGAAGTGGAAGCAGAGGCACAGAATAAGTGAAAGGCCTGTGTTACAACACCGTGTGCCTCTGAGCCCCTCTAGACAGTCAGGTAAAGGCATGAAAGGATCTGATGCGTGAGCCACACAATCACACCTCCTACCATGCCACATGTGCATGGCAGGCAGCATGATCGTGGGCTCCTGCATCAGATCCGGTCATACCTTATGGCCAGTGGAGGGGGAGCCCAGGTTTGTGATCCTGGGCTCCCCGTACACCACCATACCAATAGCAAGCTCCTTTGGCTGTGAGTCCTGCAGCTGATGAGACTCCCAGCCGTGGCAGCACCCCACTGGCAGGACTCCCAGCCGCGGCAGCCCATGGAGGGCTGCCGCAGCTCACAGCCTCATCAGCTGCGGGACTCACAGCTGGGGCAGCATGTGGGGTGCTGCTGCAGCTGGGGGTCCTGTCAGCTGCCAGGACTCCCAGCCGTGGGAGCAAATGGTGCACCCCGGTGGCTGGGAGCCCCATCAGCTGACGAGACTCCCAGCTGTGGGGGCATTGCTATGCTACACGCTCCAATTAACCTGGATAGAAAGCAAATATAAAGGTATTACACATTTTCCAGCTCTAACTTTATAGCTGGTTGGACCTTTTTAAGGTACGATGGTTAATTTGCATGGGTAGCCAATCTAAATTAATTGTGCAATTAACTAGGTAATTCCATAATATACGCAATGAATACAGGGGGGCTCTGACTCGCTTGTTCTGTGACACTGGCTCTTCAACACGCTGAACACTTAAAAAATACTGTGACTTAGTGCTTCTGAAAATAAAGGCATAAACCATTTGGCCTGGCATCACTCACAGCACCCAGAGTTGACCCTACAGTAAAAAAGTAAGCAGCACAGGAACTGCCAGGCTGTCTCAGCTCAACAGTCCATCTCATCCAGCATCGAGCCCCCAACACCTGTCAGTGCCGCATGCTCCAGAAGCCAGTTTAAAAACAAAACAAAACAAAAAACCGGTGGCAGGCAGTTTTGCCTCCAGGAAAAGATTCCTCGAATTAGAGGTTGGTGGAAATTGCCAAGTCACCCAAACCAAAACCATGTGTTTTTTAAATGAACCTCCTGATTTCAATTTAAGAAACCAAAACAACATTGTCTAAACGTCTCATCCTTTGAATGAAGAATTCTGCCTGTTGAGTTGAAACAGCTTCAGCGTGAACTAAAATTTCGATACAAAAGTCTTAAACCATTTTTTAAATGGTTGAAGTCAAAATGATATATTTCAAATCACTGAAACAAAAATTTGGCCAGATCTGTATATTTTTTTTTTAAGCTCAGAGGACAGTTTCTCAAAAAACTGAACTTCACTTATCATCCCATTTTTAGGTAAGAAATATTTCAAAGTCTCAAACTTTGTAGTCGAGTATTCATTGGCTGGCTGATCACCAAACATTCAAGCATCTGAAACCAGTTTATTTTGTAATATTGCTATCTCGACTCTTGTGAACTGGGTAGCTGTTTTCCCACTGAAAGCATCTGAACGCCAACACCAAAGGCATATTTTTCAGTTCTCTCCTATTTCTTAGAGGAACTTTATACTAAAATACAAGGAGAGACAAATTTGTAGGGCTTGCCTCATCAATTTGTGAAACAAAGATTGCAGGGAAGCAAAGAGGAGATATTTAACTATATATACAGCATCCACTTTTCAAAACCCACTATTGGATCAAGCCGCTCCTCAGACACATCACTGGAGGATTTATGAAATGTTCTGTAATGTTTTATCACATCAGCTAAAAGCACGACAATCTTTCGATGCCTGGGTTAAAGAAGAGAGACAGGTAGTCAAAATGCTAATGATGTCAGGGTGGAGTGTGCCGAGCCATTGATATGCTAATGTAGGATAAAAAATAGAAAGAAGACTGGTATGCCAAACGCTGGCTCCTGGAGGTCCAGAAGCAGCTCACCAAGAATGGACAAGGCAAGGAAGGTGTCCACGTTTTGGGGAAAACAAAAGCTAGACATGTCTGGAGTTTTCAGGAGAGATCTGATCAGTTCCTGAAATTCAGAAGACCATATGTAATGAGAAAATGGAGCAAGAGAGAGGGGATCTTTGCTAACATAAGCTTATCTGCTAGAGCCAGACAGCTTAAGACATACCTCTAGTTTGAACTGCAAGCTTCTTATAAGTGAAAGCACTATGCTGGGGAAGAGCTTGGGGGTCGTTTTAATTGAGCAGTAAAAGAAAATAGTGAGATGAGAATCCGTGTATGTTCTATGAAGGCTGAACAGTCAACGGGGTTTTCTAGAGAGCCCGCTGCACAAAAGCTGTATGTATTACAACAGAGAGAAGTCAGGTAACTTAATGCCCTGATAACAGTATTTTTTCTTCTTTAAAATCAAAATGCTAGCGCCCATCACAGGGCAGGCATCCCTTCACCTCTGAGCCGACTGCAGAATAAAAAAGCAAAGCAAGGCGGGGGGAGAGAAGGAACACACTTTTATTATTTGTCACAAGACATGTTTCGTGATAAATCTGATGCTTGTCACCAAGCTGAATCTCAAATACAGCAGCTACAAAAGCAGCACTGATTATAAAATGCCAAGTTGGCAGCAGCTGATGGTGCCTGTCTGTAATAAAAGGTCAAATTACAGTGGTTATTTCTCTTGATCTGGAAAAGAAAAACAACACACACTTTCCTGATATGCGGTAGAAGAGTAATTGCTGGAAAACACTGGCTTCTGAGTGTGCCTGTACATTGTTGCCCTAGCTCTTTCCATTCAAGTCAGCAGTAGTATTTTCTCACTGACTTCAACAGAAGGAAAGGTAGTCTGTGGTGACCACCGCTATTCAGGCAATATACCATTTTCTTCTGTGGAATTCACACTACAAAATGACATTTGATAAAGATCAATCCAAACCAAAATTTTGATCAAAACTTTGCAGCATGGTTCATATTTAATGTTAAATGTTAATAACAGTTTTAAAAAATCATGTCTGTCTATCTCAGGGGCGGGCAATCATTTCAGGCAGAGGGCCACTTACTGAGTTTTGGCAAGACATCAAAGGGCCGCATGACAGGCAGCCCAGGGGAGATAAATATTCATTTTCTACCATTTTTAGGGGGCTCACGGGCTGGGTAGAATGGCCTGGCACGCCACATCCGGCCCGCAGGCTGCATTTTGCCCACTCCTGGTCTATTTGAACATTTGCTACTATTACCACTTGCTATAAGTAGCACTAATAATTTCTTTCAGCATCTTCCTGTGGCTGAAAGGTGAAAGAAACATTCCCTTTCCTAGTATTTTGTACACGATGAAGCACTTTGTCTGTAGTCTCCTTCACTCACTCATGTTTGCTTGGGTCTCCCTCATAGCAACAAAAGAGGAGAAAAAAAAATAGGACCAGATTTTATTAGAGTCTCTGAAAAACAGGTGAGGCGGAAGTTGGGTTTGTCCTCTCTTCCTCCTCCTCACTGCTTTTTTCAGAGTTAATCTTAAGGATTAGCTAATGATGCATTATAAAAGTTGATGCATTAATGGATTTTCAAAGGCTTGCACTTCCAGCGGCTTGTACCTAAGTCCGCTTAGCCGCCTTTTGGGTGGAAGAGAACCTGGTCCTTTGTCCATATAGGCAAGAGGTCGTTTTAGAGGGGCTGGAAGGGCCTGTTAGGTTATAGACACACACCCTGTAATTGGGAGGCAGGTAACAGAGAAGCTCCATTTGTAGACATTACATTAGCCCCTTACACCAGGACTACCGCCTCCCCACCATTCTCCTACACACGCAGAGAGCTCTCTCAGCATCTTGTCTCACTGAAACTGCACTCAATAAATCAGCAGCCTAACAAGGTAATCACGTACGTAGGAGGAACTGTATTGACAGAAGACGTGGTTGCAGTCAAATAATCAAGAGGAAGATGAACAGTTCTGTAAAGGCAAACTAAGCCTCCATGACTGGCAAATTCAATGGCCGTCTTTGCCATTTAATGCAAAGAGACCCCCTTACTTTAAAGAAACCGAGTACGTTCCTAGCGTGCTGTTCATGAGACAATGACTTGCTACAGGAATCATGAAGGGGCATTAAGAGGGGATCGATCTGGGCAGAGATTCGACATGCACATTATTGATGCTATAAACCACCATCGCAAAATGGACTGTATGACCCTCTGAGTGGACTTAGGGATGAAAACCTCACGTCAACCGAAGGGAACATGAAGAAACCAAAACCTTTCTCCATGCCTTTCCCCTTGCTGCTATCCAACGCCAACTGGGCAAAGCAAATCTGACAAACAGAACTGAAAGCTACACACTAAGCCCTTCAAACACAGCAGCGAGATCGTAAACTTTTGACAGTCATTTGGTTAGAAATGAAAGACAACTGCAAGGACTGTGTTCAGCATGTTCGCCAGCTTGTATTGCCTACATGGTTCCTGTCAATCGCATCATCGTGAAGTTTCTCGCCGATAGCAGCCATCGGAATTTGGCTTTGAGACTCATCACCTCTTGTCCGTAAAGGCACCTTTAAGAGTGCCGTTTACGCACTTAAAAATGCCCATTGCAACTACTTTACACTGCTTCTGAAATAATGGATGGAGAAGTTCTGGAGACAAGTCTTTTCAAGTAGGATAAGACGGTTTGGATCAGAACATAACCAACTTGATATCCACATAATGAGGTTTCATCACATCTTATCATCATCACAGGAGCATACCACGAAGCTTTATGCGTTTCAGACTTGTACTGTATGCATACAAGCTAGTCTGTCCCTTACAGGAAAATACCATGTAAGTCAACAGAATGACTCTTTATGAATACAGAATGCCGCTTTCCAAAACGGATCCCAAAGCTGTTAATTGCTTCATTTTTAAACAGGAGAATTTTATTCTCCCTTGAAACGCCACCTACTCAGGGGTTAAAAGCATATGCTGGAGGCATTTTCTGTAACCTCCCACAATACCTGGGTTGGCAAGCTTTCACAATAATGAGAGTTCAGGATTTCTGGTTCACAAATCACTGCCTTTATGAGGGTATTTTGGGAGAGGGGTTCACTCTGCCCTCAATTATCCACCCTAACTGAATCTGCTCAAACTTGAGACCAGAAGCTGGCAAAGCTGAATCAGTGTAACGGACTCACGTTTGAGACCAGACCTCCTGAAATATTCACTGGAACAGAACTTTAATGAAGGCTTGACTTGTACTTTCTGTAAGAGGCAATGACAGCCTCTCATCTAGATGTCTAAGAACATGTTTTGCATGAACAAGCATTTAGTGAAATGGTGACATGCTAGTATTTGTGTACATCATGAAAACATGTCGAAGTTGGAACAGGCAGACATAGATGGGGTTGGAACTAAAGATCTGGTCCTTTATATTACCCAGCTCAATAAAACTTTGGCGTTAAACTTCTGTGTATGCTAGAAGAATGTATGCCAGTTTCCAATGAAGAGCAAATGGGTGTTGATAGAGAAAGAGATAAATAATGAATAAAGAGATGCCTTTGAAAAGGGAATGGGATGGGAGTAGACAGTACCTCAAACTCCCTTCAGTGTCCTGTACTAAGCAATGAACTAAAACCAACTGTGCACAGTGGGAAAAGAGTTATCAGCGACCCTAAGGCCCCCTCTACACATCATGCAATTACCAGGTTCATTGTGCTATTGGTTTAGACCAGCTACACATCCAAATTAACAATCACGCCATCAATCAGTCCAACCAGCTATAAAGCTATTACTGGAAAACATATAAATGTTATAGCTAGGTGCTATCCAACTTTAATCTGCACCTGTAGCAGCAGGGTCTGCTCCTGCAGCTGACTGGGCTCCCTGGTGCACCAGAGGCAGCTAGGGCTGGGATAGGAGCTCAACTTCTCAGAGTCAACTGCCGTGGCTGGTACTTTTACTCGTCCTTCACATGTCAGCGCTGCCAGCACACAGTCATTGCCCGATCGTGACTCGTAGTGCTGTTCAGCCCCGGTTTACAAGGGGACTCCACCATGGACCTGGCAGAGCGTGGAGCCTGCATCAGAGCTCTGGATTCCAAGCGGCCTCCTGCGATGGCCCAACGCAAGGGCAAGCCACAAAATGCGAAGTCCTCTGCACCCACCCAGAGGTACTGCTTCTCTCCCTGCTTTGAAAGTGTGGTGACAGCCCTTAATTCTTGAGGCCACTCCACTGAAGCAGCTGGGTCACTTTTCACTGATTTCAGCAAGCGTCGACTCAGGCCCCACACCTCAAACGGCTGCAGTTTACACGCACACTCCAGAGAAGCATGGAGACGCTTGTGATTTCTCATCACTCTGGAGCATCCACATTCCCCAACTTAGGGACTGTCAAGATACCAAGTGACTAAATGCTTTGAAATAATAGCAAGCTATTCATCACTGAGGAGTGGATGATTTATATCTGCTGAGGATCTTCCCCTGGGAAAAAATCAACCTACATTTGCTAAAGGGAAAGTATTTGTAGATCTTCCTTTTGCTCAAAACTCTGGCCAGCTCTACAACTGACTTCTAGTAACTTATTTCCAAATGGTCCCACTCTGTGTATTTAGGGGAATGAATTAAAAACCACAACTAGAACTTACCAGACGGAGCTCAATTATTAGCCTTTTGCAAAGAGGTAAAACTATATGATTTCCTTCTCACTGAATCAAGAGCTTTACAGGCCTTTACTGCAGTTTGCCCTTTGTTGGTAGAAAGAAAACTGCCATTTCAAATGCATAAAACTTCTAGGGATCTAATACTGAGGTTCTCCATAGATTTAGTCAAGGTTGAATGTATTTAGCTAATAATACCTACCTAACTTCATTGGCAGGAGAGCCGGGATTTAACTGATGTAAAGAGACATTATAGCTATTAAAGCCTGACTGACACTAAATTTGATCTACCATGTAGCCATTTCTGTTCTCTTACTATTCAAGTATTTTGTGTGCCAAATAACCAGTAATGGATAGATGTCCATGTCCTGTATTAGCCCTGTTCTTTTGGATTGATAAGTAAAGTCTAGCCTGATCATTCAGTTAATCTGAAGTGTTCTGCACGCGGATGTTTGGGTTGCAAGATTCACTGAAGGCTCATGGGCTTCAAATCTTACAGCTTATTTGAACCTTGAGACACCGCATATTTTTAAGCAAGGAGACTGAAGCTGGATCTATAGCCATGTCACCGAATGCAAAGAAATAAGTTCCCTCTGGTTTGTGTTCTCCTGAATTCAACAGATGCAAAACACTGCCATTTTACTACATTAACTTCTAACCTCTAGCCAGGAGGCCCCAGAAGCTTGAGAAATATCCTAGTGGGACTCAAATTCATGCTTGAAGCTGAGAGAAGGGGGGGAGGGAAGGGGAGACAGACAGAGAACTGCAGAAGGGATTGATTGAGTTTTTGCACCACGTTATCAGGATGCTCATGAACTCTATGATCCCTTCCAACCCCTTTGGCATTGAATTCTTGAGAAAGGAACACAATTACACCAACTGCCTGCTTTTACTTTGTTCTGGGTTCAGAACAGGGGGCATATCCAATCCACCAAAGATAGCTCGTGGCAAACTTGCAAAATCCTGCATTTTTATCTGTGCCAATCTTTCTAGAGGCGAGTGGGGTGACCTGCCTGCGACTGACCTAGGAAAATGTCATCTGTAAAACCTAGATGCATCTAGGCATCATGGACTTAACTAGGTTGCTGTTGTACCTAGACAATTCCTTTCAGAAAATATATTGCAGTATCCAGGCAAAGTGTCTTATAAACATGATTTAGCAAGAACCACGTCAATAAGGCCTTACGTGTTCTTTCCTGCTCCGATAAACTAGCTACAGGGTACTGGGGCTAATTTTGATTCTCTGCTTGAATCTGCCTGCTACGAAGTCACCAAGGGTTGCACAGGAATCAAGTCGGGGTAAAAATGGAATCCAAACAACCTTTTTCTGCTGAATTAAAATGTGCTGGGCAGAAACGTAAAATCATTGCTGAAGGCAATCAGGACTCATAGCAGAGATGCTATCTTTTGTTAGACCAACAACATTTTTGCAAAAAAAAAAATGTTCTTTAATTGCAAGCTTTTGGGCACAAACGCCCTTCATCAGGCATTGGAGAAAAGAATTTTTTTTGCAAAAATCTTGTTGGTCTAATAAAAGACAGCATCTCTACTACGAGTCCTGATGGCCCTTTCCTCTAGACCAATATAGCTACAACCTGGATACCTGAAATCATTGCTTACACTTTCTCATCCCTGCCATTAAACAAGCAACCTGAAGTCATTTGGAGGCTGAGTCAAATCCCACTGAATTCAAGAGAGATTGTCTTGGACTGGTTTTTTAAGGGAAAGAGATTCATATACCAACCAACCCCATTAGAGATCAGAAGCTGGAGAAGAGGTGCCTCAGCTCCAGTAACAATCCACAGAGAGGGGTTGGTCAGTGGCAGAAAGCAGAAAGGCATTTAAGAAGCCAGCTGTGCCAGTCAAAGCATCCCTCTTGGTTTCTAGCTGTTGAGTAACCCCACGTCTTTTCCTGCTCCACGTCCTCTGACTCCTCCTCAGTGTGTTGGCAGCATCTGTCTTTAAAATGCTGCTGAGCAGAGCTGCCGAATGAGAAAATGCAGAACACCAGGGAGAGGGGGTAATGAAAACCAAGCCACAGGATATATAAAATGCTTATGGTACCTAAATGGTGCGATCTTCCATCCCCCAGAGGGTATCTCTGGTACCGCGGGACGTTAAATGGAGACACGAGGCGGAAGTTTTTCTCCAGCAGTGACTCTAGTCTGCAGGCAGAGGGGTCGGCAGAATGAAAAAAACTGTACACTTGGCTGCAAGCTGGGCGGACTTGACATACTGAAATGAAAGAGAGAAAGAAATAATTCAGTATCGCTTCCTTAGCGACTGCTCACGTCTCTTGAGATATCCAAGCTGGAGGTAGGGTTAAATATATGGTCCTTGTACAGTCTTCTGAAAATAAGAGCCCAACCTGCCCACATAGTCAAAAAAGAGGCAAGATTCTTCGGATTACATTATTTTCTATTTCTTCATAAAAAGAGCTATCTGCACGGCAAGGTAGCTTTACAGAGGGATCACAGCCTGAGAATGAGGCAGTCATGCTAAGGCTAAGACCATCCTTTGAAACAAATGGAAGCCAGGAAGTCAATGAAGTTTTAAAGCTGGCTAAATACATTATTGAACATCACAGCTGCAAAAAACAAGGCATTGTGTCTTTTGAATATTTCAAGGCAAAATGGGTTGATGGGGCCATTAAGTTGGGAGGACTGAAATACAAATGAAAGCAAGAGAAGGTAGGTGAGAAAAAAGCACTCCAAAATCAGAAGTCAATTTATGGAAGCTAATGCATAAAAATGAGATTGCGCATATTACAACCCGAGACCCAAGTGTGTATGAAGCCTGCTAGAGAGACACAGCTACTGAGCTGTTTAGTCTGCAGCCCATTTACAAATGTAAATGGATTTTGGGGGGTTGGTGGGAGTGGGGGGATAAGAAATCACCTGCTTGCTCAGCTAATGAAGCTCTCTTTCAATCCAGTCTCCAGCTTCAAGATAGAGACATCTCTTGTATTCAAAAGGGTTATCATACAGGCCTTTTGGGGTCCATGAACCAGTTGGTGCAGTTATTTCCCATCTAACCAAACCACATTTGGATCCCTGAACCACTCCAGGGTTCGCAGGTCAATCCATGATGGTCTAATTACACTAATAGACTTGGTGTATTATAGCAGCACATGCACGTTACAACAGTCAACAACATTCATTAACTGCAAGAGTAAAAAATTGATTAGAGTACTTATAACAGATGTTTGGGAATATTATGCCTGCTCCCAGTGAACTCAGTACAAGTAGGATCAGTCCCTTAATGTTTTCCAACCTGCTGCATGATATAATCATCTCAAAAAATTTCTTCCGTTAGAGTCTGCTATTGGTGCCTTTCACCGATCATACGGAACTGATGCTGTTCCTTAAAATAGACGTGCTTGTACAACATCCTACTTCAGTGTTGTTTAGAAGTACCGGTGATGCAAACCCACATGGAGAAAAATTAATTTAATGGTACTCTCTATTGCCATCTCTAAGGGACGTAACCTCACAAGCCCCCTCGCTAAGGCAGCACTGCTGTTCTTATTGTACAGCTGAGAACCAAAGCACAGAGAAACAAAATCAGGTGACCAAGGAGACCTTAGGCCTGCTAAGTCCCATATTAGCATCCTATCCAGTGGTACTGAATCTTCTGCATATTAAAACCCCATCTTATAACAGAAAGCAGAAAGCATGATTTGGCATTCTTCCTCCCAGAGTCTCAGATACATTTTTCCATCTAGTCCCAAACAAATAAGGGAGGAGAACTAGGATGCCATATTTTGGGAACAGACTTTTCTCTGCTTGTGGCTGGAGATGGGAAGGCCATCTGCCCAAAACACTTGAGAACCGGCATGGCAGAGGATGGTTAAGCTCAAAAACTATGTGCCGCAAGGCTGTCTAATGGAGTTCGTCTTTGCAGCTCTTTCCACGAGATAGCATCCTCCAATTACAGGAGCAGCAAGCCACTTCAGTTCACTGTCTTCTTAAAAGGTGACAGTCCATGTGTTTAGCCAGAAGCTGGACAGAATGGGATGTACTTTGGGTTAGCTGCTGCGTATTTGCCTCAGCTGCAATCTTAACTGCATGTGGTCTTTGTAGGAGGAATGAAAGAACTAACCCACTGCTGCTAGAAGGGAACTGCGAAGCCAAATCATGCAGACTGCAATTATGACAGGCATATAGGGCCAAATTTTTGTGCCAAAAGTGTCAGATAGTACCAAATTCTGGCGCTCAAAGAATCCCCAACTGCATTTAGGACAATGGTACAGAAACAGACAGACAATCGCACTTATTTAGGGCACTCTCTGGTGTATACAGGCAGGATGCTCTGCCAGGAACAGCACAGCTGACTGTTCAGACATTTCCAATGATCTCATCATCGGTTCTCATGGTAATAAGAAAAAACTTTTCTGTTGCATTGCCAAGTGTCTGCTAAAGATACC
The DNA here is from genome assembly GCF_001723895.1 of Crocodylus porosus. Lineage (NCBI taxonomy): Eukaryota > Metazoa > Chordata > Crocodylia > Crocodylidae > Crocodylus > Crocodylus porosus. Next base: position 9,290,815 of record NW_017728932.1, on the reverse strand, counting down.
CATTCCTCAAGGTACAGGGAGGTATTCATCTGTCAGCACGCAAGTTGCTAGACACATGCTTGAGAATCGTCCCAAACTGTGGCACAAGTGCTAAGAACATTTCTGAAATCTGATCTAGTTCCCAAGTTGGGCAACACTGAGTTTTACTTGGAAAGACCAAAAAAAAA
>NW_017728932.1:9273692-9290548 GCF_001723895.1 Crocodylus porosus | reverse complement strand
GTCTAATTACACTAATAGACTTGGTGTATTATAGCAGCACATGCACGTTACAACAGTCAACAACATTCATTAACTGCAAGAGTAAAAAATTGATTAGAGTACTTATAACAGATGTTTGGGAATATTATGCCTGCTCCCAGTGAACTCAGTACAAGTAGGATCAGTCCCTTAATGTTTTCCAACCTGCTGCATGATATAATCATCTCAAAAAATTTCTTCCGTTAGAGTCTGCTATTGGTGCCTTTCACCGATCATACGGAACTGATGCTGTTCCTTAAAATAGACGTGCTTGTACAACATCCTACTTCAGTGTTGTTTAGAAGTACCGGTGATGCAAACCCACATGGAGAAAAATTAATTTAATGGTACTCTCTATTGCCATCTCTAAGGGACGTAACCTCACAAGCCCCCTCGCTAAGGCAGCACTGCTGTTCTTATTGTACAGCTGAGAACCAAAGCACAGAGAAACAAAATCAGGTGACCAAGGAGACCTTAGGCCTGCTAAGTCCCATATTAGCATCCTATCCAGTGGTACTGAATCTTCTGCATATTAAAACCCCATCTTATAACAGAAAGCAGAAAGCATGATTTGGCATTCTTCCTCCCAGAGTCTCAGATACATTTTTCCATCTAGTCCCAAACAAATAAGGGAGGAGAACTAGGATGCCATATTTTGGGAACAGACTTTTCTCTGCTTGTGGCTGGAGATGGGAAGGCCATCTGCCCAAAACACTTGAGAACCGGCATGGCAGAGGATGGTTAAGCTCAAAAACTATGTGCCGCAAGGCTGTCTAATGGAGTTCGTCTTTGCAGCTCTTTCCACGAGATAGCATCCTCCAATTACAGGAGCAGCAAGCCACTTCAGTTCACTGTCTTCTTAAAAGGTGACAGTCCATGTGTTTAGCCAGAAGCTGGACAGAATGGGATGTACTTTGGGTTAGCTGCTGCGTATTTGCCTCAGCTGCAATCTTAACTGCATGTGGTCTTTGTAGGAGGAATGAAAGAACTAACCCACTGCTGCTAGAAGGGAACTGCGAAGCCAAATCATGCAGACTGCAATTATGACAGGCATATAGGGCCAAATTTTTGTGCCAAAAGTGTCAGATAGTACCAAATTCTGGCGCTCAAAGAATCCCCAACTGCATTTAGGACAATGGTACAGAAACAGACAGACAATCGCACTTATTTAGGGCACTCTCTGGTGTATACAGGCAGGATGCTCTGCCAGGAACAGCACAGCTGACTGTTCAGACATTTCCAATGATCTCATCATCGGTTCTCATGGTAATAAGAAAAAACTTTTCTGTTGCATTGCCAAGTGTCTGCTAAAGATACCCATTCCTCAAGGTACAGGGAGGTATTCATCTGTCAGCACGCAAGTTGCTAGACACATGCTTGAGAATCGTCCCAAACTGTGGCACAAGTGCTAAGAACATTTCTGAAATCTGATCTAGTTCCCAAGTTGGGCAACACTGAGTTTTACTTGGAAAGACCAAAAAAAAATCTGGTCCAGTTCGAGCTAAACAGCCAAGCCGCATGCAACCTCAAATCAACCGTCAACACGTTATATTGGCATCCAGCCTTTGCTTAGACATTTGGAAGTGATTATAGCTTCAAAAGACAGCAGTGTGCCCAGCTTATCTGTGCCCACAGGTGCATCGCTGTTTGGAACTGGCCAAAACCTAAGCTGCTACTTTACGGGGTGCATTGCATTGCACGTGCAGAAGCAGAACAGTGGTCACTACTGAAAACCTTGCCAAGACCAAGAAGCACAAGAGTGTCAGGGCAGAGCGATTCCTTCATATGGAATGAATGTAAATGAAACATAGATGTTCAGGTCCCCCTCCCTTTTTATGCACTTTCTCTAATGGGTAGCAAAAACATCAGATCAAACCCTGCCCTTGCAAGGTGTCAAGTCATGAAGACGCGAATCCTAATGCTCTCCTGAGAAAATGCTCTGGCATTGCTCTTGCATGGGGGGCAAGGGGGCAAACCCGTAGTTGATCTGGTTCTGGTGAGGGGTGAGCTTGCTCTTACTGTGAGCTGCACTGTATGCTGCCTTCCACATTGCCTGACTCACTCCGGGGGTGGCACAACACCTGTTTCATTCAGTAGGTTTCTTGTCATGCTATATGAAAAGCGTGGGTGTTTCGGGGCCTTTCAGTTACTCTTTGGTCCCTCCTCAGACCCTCCTACTGCAGTTTTGTAACATGTGTAAAGTATGATCGGTGGCTAATACCACGCTTCCAGCTGTGGAGTGTCCAAACTCTGCTCTGATGTTTGCTGGATAGTTATTTTGGCAAGACTGTCTGAGTGTCAGGTAATTAAGCACACATGACTGCAAAGGGAGAAAAAAAACCTGGGAATTAAAATCAGAAGGGCTTCCTGAAGGCAACATATAATCTTTTCCCCTTTACCACTTGCATCTGAATACGAATCACTCATCACCTCTTGTCCTTTCTCGTAGCAAGGGTAGGAACAGACGTGCGGATTCTGACATGACCTCACATCTTTGCATGGGACCATTTCAAATACCATCTCTTTACATCACGTCGTTCATCGATTCATAGACATTTGGGCTGGAAGGGACGAGTGCAGCCCCCCTGCCCAAGGGGCAGGAAGTCTGCAGGGATCATAGGATCCCAGCAAGATAAGCACCCAAATGTCTCTTGAAGATGTTCAAAGTAGGTGCTTGAACCACCTCCCGCAGCAGTCTGTTCCAGGCCTCGGGGGCTCAGACAGCAAAGAAGTTCTTCCTTATGTCCGGCCTGAAACGGTCATGGAGGAGTTTGTGACCATTCGACCTTGTCATATTTTGTTTCACACTGCAAATCTACACATAAGGACACAAAATGTCCCACCGGACATTGTCGTCCATAGGATCTGGATACAGTCTCCCATATACTCTGATCGATGGCAGAAGGTCTTTGGAGGAGCAAGGATTCAAATTCAGAAATTCCCATGCACAGGATACTTATTTTACACTATATTCCAAACCACCGTCCTGCCAAGGTTTTGCAAAACCAAACCTGGGCTGACAAGGGACCGTGCTCTCCCACGACCCGCACTGGGTGCTAGCAATGCAGCATGGTGCAGTATGTAAGAGAAGAGCAAGCAAAAGTGGGTGAAGCCCCACAGCTACTTTGGGTGGTTTATTAAAGCTCTGTTTTGTTCCTTAGCACTTGCCAGAAGATGTGAAAACCGATCATCAGCGTGTTGGCATTTCAACACGGCAGCAATTAATTCTTTGAGAACCAAGTATAATACACTTGCAGAGACCAAGTGGGCTGAAATACATTGTATAAAGGTGAAGCATGGTGTGGCATTATAATTAAACCCGTATTTTGGCTAGTCTAGAACTTTGCTAGGTGTATTTACAGATTTAGCCATTATACAGCAGAGCAGTAATCGGATATTACTTCAGTATACTGAGCTTCTCCCTCTTGCGGGTTACATATTGGTTTAGTCTTTCATTCCCACCATGCTTAATATGAGCTGTCAGGGTTAGCAATAAAGGAATAGCTGAAGGTAATTAAATCAGCTCATAATTGTGCTTTCTAATACTTGCTGTACATCAGCATGAGCTAATTTATAACATGTCAATACCCAGGCACAGAGGCACAGGAGCCCTGTAGAAAGATGGTTTCTGAGACAATAAATACAAGCATAACTCTGAAAAGAAACTGCTCTTGTTCTGCAAAAAAGGCCTCTTTACGTGACAAATGAATAGCTTCCACTCAATTCGTATTGTAAGCAGCACAAATCAATAATGGATTTTTGTGCATATTGAAACTGGTGTTATTCAGACCCAAAAGATCATGCCAATTTCCCAGCACAAAGGGATCTCCTGTAAATTCCAAGGTATTTCTATCCCTTAAAGTCTGAACCTTGAGGAAAAAGCATTTTGTAAGAATAACTCTTAGGTTTACAGTAGTACATGTTATGACAATGGTCTATACTTGGGGTGCTCAACCTCTGGCCTGCAGGCCAAAACCAGCCCACAGGGCTCCCCAGGGGACAGGAAATCTGGTGGCGGTGGAGCAGTGGCAATTAATACCATTATCCTCCCCCTCTTTCAAATTCCCAAGCCCTGTATGGCCAAATCGGGACCAGGCCATGCCCCTTTCCCTCTGCATGGCTGGATCAGGGCCAAGCTGCCCCCCATCTTCTCTTCACACAGCCGTACGGGGCCCTGCTGCACCTGCCAAGGTGCTGGATCAAAACCAGCAGCTGGATCCAGCCCACGGACAGACCAGGCACTGTCCATCTGGTCCACTGAGCAAAAGCAGACCAATTATGCTCAACACCACCAAGGGCTCTCATAGGCCCTTTTATCATGAGTTCTGATGTTTGGGAGGGGATTGCTACTTAAGCTTCAGTTTATGCAGATGAGAATTTCAGCTGGCGTGGTTAAAAGCAGTAATGGTTGCAGCCTGCAGGGTGGCAGAGATTGTCTTCGAAGAGCCAGAAATTCAACAATTTATTATAAGGTCTGATGAGTCTTCGGGTCCCGACTCGTGATTTTGGAGTACTTGGGGCTGGCAATGCTGCGCGTGGAGCTGTTCAGAGGAACAACAGCCAGAACATCACACCAGGATGGATACAAAACCATCAATAAGGATGAAAGGCACAGAAGGTGGAGAGTGAATGATCAGTGATTTCAAAAAGGATGATTGTGCCTGGATTTCTGGAAGGCCCCAGAAATGAAGACGCTCCTATTTTTAGGGACCTTTGAGGGCTATTTTATTTTTTAAATAAGCAAACCCCCCTGCTCCAAAAGAAAACAAAAAAAATAACTAAGAAACCTTGCATTATATATTGTTCACGCTTTCTGAACTCTGCCTCCTTTCTCAAAGTATTTCCTGCTCCACAACCTTACTAATTTCCAACCACGTGCATGAAATAAGCCTTCTGTTCATTCATGCTCCTTTTGGCAGTACACCGATTAAACTTTGTTTCCAATGGGATTCTCCTACCAAGAATCCCTCCCAGGACTGATTATTCTTCATGCTACACAGAGACTCTCTTCGCCTTGGAAATGCCTTTGAAATAGTGGCCAGAAAGGCTGCTCTAAAAAGCAGTTCCCTGCAGGACATATGAAGGAGGACAGAACAGAGACCTAATTGGAAGAAATAACATGGAATAGTTTGAAATGCTGCCTGTTAATAAAGTAGCGAGCTTCTGCTCAGCCTTTCAGAGTGTTTGAACGGGTGCCCGTTCTAGTGCTATACCTGGATAGAAAGCAGGGACAGGCCAAAGGCACAAGAGAGGATATCATCCCACTCCAGCAAAAGTTGGATGCTTGGTATAGTGCCACTGAAGGCAGAGACAACTCACATGCTTAAAGTTCAGCAACATCTTAAATTCATTGCTAAATTGGTACTTAAATCTGTGACAACTACAGAATAGAAGAAGACCTTTGAAAGTACAAATGTCAGACTAGCGGTACAATAATTAACACTCATATTGCAAGAGGAAAATCCTTGTGGCTTCTCTATTTACAGCTGATCACTGCTAAGAAGAGAGCAGAGCTGGCGAGAAAACAGTTCTGCTTTGAATTAAAAAAATTAAGTTTGAATGTTATCTTTTTTCTGAATTAAAAATGAGACATTTGTGGGGGATTTCCTCTCCCCCTCCCCAGCAAAACAACTTTTGAGACCATCGCGGAAAAGTAATTTTTCAATAGAACAAAAAGTCATTCAAATTTGTCAACCAGCAGTGCTTCTTCATCCATTCAATGTTCATTCATTTGGGGCTGGACTCGATGATCTTCTGAGGTCCCTTCCAGCCCTAACGTCTATGAAATCTAATGTCTATGAAATCATACATTTCAGTAAAAAGAAAAAAAAAATGCTTTATTACCATCTAACCGTGCACAGAGCTGGCATGCATTGCCACTGGTTCTTATTGCTATTCTTCCTCCTTACTACTTATACCCGATGTCTCACCCCATCTTAAAGGGTGGCCTTTCCATGGCAGGAACTTTCTACCTATTCTGTGTCAGTGCAGACACTCACATTGCAAGTCTCAACTTATGCCAGATACCCAGTACCCGCAGAGGTAGAATAATCCTTTGGAGAATTATTATTCTGGCCTTCAGTGATAATAACCTGATATTACAGAAAAACTCAGGCTGCATTTACCTGTTGCTTTTTCACCTCTAAAGATAAAGACATAACTGTAAGTTAATTCCTGATTTATGGAAGTAGAAGCTGCACTTATTGTGTAGCAAATCTTGCTTTAGAATTCAGCTAGAAATTGAATCACGAACACATGTCCAACAACCTGCCACCAATTTCCTACAGACTTTAATGGAAGATCGAGCCTCTCATTGAAGGAACTGGTCATAAAAAGTAAATACAAGACATGACACTGGTCTCAAGTTGTTAACTTACTGTAGATGACTGATCTTTATGAAAGTAAGCAGAGTCCCACAAAAATTCATGGATTTGTTTCCCAGGTGCTGGTGGAGAATTTTTCCCATGCACATACACACACACGCGCGCACACACACACACACACACACACACACAAATGTATTTTAACGTTCAAGTTCTAACTATGTCAAAGGCCTCACGTAAAATTTAGCCAAATTCACAAGGCTTCAAGTTGAATCAAGTAAAAAAGAAAAATCACTTAAATTCTAAGCAGCCCTATGAGAAACCATGAATCGGACCAGACTTGCTTGCAGCCTTGTGCAGGATTTCCCTAATTTCAAACTTGTAAAGAAATGGTCATGGCAGTTTTACTCAGCTCTGACCGCACCTTTTAGTGTATTTGAACACATCAACGTCTAGTATGGCCTCACTTACCTATCTGAACCCAAGAAGAGTACTGATGCGTGTAAAAAGGCCTACCATGCCTTGTAAATACCCACATGGCATTATAGAGCCATACAAACATTTCCATATGCTACAAATGTCAAACAACTCTTCTTTTCATGTTGCATGGAGAAGCATACAAAAACACCCCAAAGCAATCCCTCTTGCAGAAAACACTCTGTACCTGGGTATAGTTAAGATAAACGCACACATACAACATGCCTTTCCAAAACACGCGTCTCCCCTTGAGGTGAAATATGAATTTCAGCTTTCCGGATCAAGCTCATTTTGTGAGTTTACTTGACAGAATCATTCACTGTAGGCAATATTGCTACAGACAGAAGTTACAGGCAAACCAGTTTAAGTCATCAGAAACTGGTTTAAACCTGTAACAGAACAGGAATTCAGCGCACATAAAACAGTTTCAAAATGGTTGACACTGGTTTAAGATAAACCTGGTTGAATGTAGTATCACATTTAGTGGATTTGGGTCAAACGATTTCTGGAACTTCTATCCCAGACCCCATTTCTGGTTCCAGATAAATCACAGTCCCCGTCCCCCAGTATGCTTTGCAGCCCTGAGCTGTGCTGTGCTGTCTGCTTCAGCAGAGAAGGGTTGGGTGGGGTGAGGCAGGGACTACCACCCCAAGCAAAACCCAGCTGGGGTCTGTGGCCAGGAAAGGAAGGTTAACGCCCCCTTCCCTCAAGTACAGAGCTGCCCTGCCCTGCTAAACTTACTGCTAGCTACAACTGTGGACTACAAATCCCAGAGGCACCTGGAAGCAGGAAGAGGAAGTGAAAAGCAAACCTGCAGAGTCCTGCTGCTGTGATTCTGAACTGATATCTCAGAGACCTCAGGGGCAGCAGGAAGCCGAAGCCACGCTGGCTATGTGCCAGAGACCCATGCTGTAGTGCCCCCACCCCCAACATGTGGCTGCACTTCCTGAAACAAAATTAAATGTCTGTCTAGGTGTTTCTCAGTTTAATCTCTGCAGCGTAGACTAACTTGCAAAGTTTGAATTGATTCAGCCTTAGGCTTTTAGACTGTCTGTACTTAGCCTATGAGCAAAAAAAAGCATCAACTTCTGCCAGGAGATATCATGTCATCAGTACCGCCATTTTGCTCTAGTCACCCAAAATAATTCACAGACCTACTGAAAATGGTAATGAAAAGGAACCAAAGGCCTTCTAGTCCACCCACCTGCCGAAGATACAATCAACTTATAGCTAGCTGCCATTGGATAATCAGCTTATCTCTATGAATACCAACAAAATGCTTTGTATTCACATAGCTCTACAGGGTGAATTCCAATTCATTGAATGCACCTTGTTAAATTGTGTATTATAGCTCCAAGGAGTGATCCAAACATATGTAACTGTAGGATGTATTTATAGGATGTCAGTGCTTGGTAAGCATTAAAAAAAGCCATAGGTAAAAAGTATTAATCTTGTGAAGAAATCTTTAAGACATAATAACAAATTGCAGTGCAATTTGAAAGTCAGCCATCACACACACAATTTCTGTTAATCTCTTCAACAGCTCTGTGACATGATCAATAAGGCTAGCTTTGCAGTACGGTGAGTGTAAATTCCATTCTCATTCAACAGTTTTGTAACTAAATACAAAGTTACAAATGGAGAAAATAAGTGAACTCATTACCAGGGGTATGTGCTGCATGCATTTAATGATTTTCCTCCATAATAGTTTCAAAGCCTGAATGGAAGCTCACTGAATTATAGGAAAAGACTACTGAAGATCTCACATCTGATCCTTAAACTATTTTAAACAACCATGGGGAAAGATAATAGACATCACTCATTTGTATTAGTCTTGCATATCACAGAGGTCAAAGTGTATTATTTTGCAAGCTTCCTCAAATGGCATTATTTCAAGGGGCAAAAGATGGACCCTCCAATGAAGGAGACAGGCAAGGGGCTTGAAGCCTGGGACTTCTCAGCAATGCATTGACTCTCACCTGCTATGCAGGTCCACACATACTTTTCCAATTCACAGCATGAAGATGCCATGATATCAAAATAGGGGTTTGTCTGCACAGCTGTGGATTGCATACTCCATTCACCCACGTCTGTACACATACTCCAAACTAAAAACACATCAGCAAGGCTGATCCAGGCTTGTCCTACGTGCCCATTATTAAACCCTTATAGTCTCCAGTGGACCTGAGAGAAGCCTCACTAGCAAACTTCAGGGTTTGAAACGTGCCTGAGGATTGCAACAGGTGGCAGAATCTGCCTGGATTTACCACTACAGACACATAGAGTAGCCTATGGGGACCCTGGAAAGAGGATATGGCATGAGCTCTTCCCACCAGTACACCAGTGGGCTTGCACTAACTTAACCTACGGAAGCCCCTCATGACACAGCAGCCATCTCTCGTTTTTCATGGGTCTCTCTGTCCCTGCTGGCCCCCATGCAACCGGCGGTGTAACCTTGAAACACGCTTACCATCCAGGCCAGGCAGAACGGTACTTCTCATGGCCAACACCAGACCAAGCGGGGATCCAAAGAGGAAGAAGTCAGAAACTTCAAATTCGAACCGTCCCAGGTTGACTTCCGAGAGACTGGAGATACTCGCAGGAGCAAAGTCTGCATCATCCTTCAGCACGCTTGAGTGGATGCTGGACAAGAAAAAACGCACTGTTTTAGCAACAATGAGCCAGGGATCTTTTTCAGTCTCGCTGGACAGAGTGGTAATGTACAGAGAGGCCGATTAGAGAACTCCAGTCCCTATCTATGTGCCCAGAGTGCTTTAAACACAAGGCACTGATAAAGCATAGCAACCTTACAATCATGGTAGTTCCCCACGTGCTCTGTTATTCAATGCCTCACCTTAAGCAGATGCATGGTAAATTCACCAGCCTGGAAATCCAGTAATTCCCTATACATATACTTAGCTCTGATGGCCACCCAGCATTTGTAGTGCTTTGGCCTCCTTGATGATGTGCCTCTCTAGTTACAATACATAATAATTGAATGAGTACTACATGATTCAGGACTATGGAGGTTTTTTTCCTCCTTCCATAATCATAGCCACAAAAAGGAATCCACAAAACCCGTCTACTGAAAAATTTAACAGACTCAAGTTGTGTCTGAATATGACTAAGGAAGTCACTGAATACATGGGCATACTGGGTGACAAATTAATTCTGCCAGGAATTTTCACCCCACATTGCAGCTACCTATATTGTACCAGTGAAAACAGGCAGCATTTATGTCCAGCTATTTATGTGTAAAGGGATTTACAAATTAAGTGTTAATCCGCAAACCACTGAGGTTTGAGATGGGTAGATTTGATCCCTTCTTTAAAGAGAACAGTTTCTCCCCTGACTGGCTCCTTGTTTTGCTCTTCACGTCTCTGCAAAGCTAGTACTGAATGCCTCCAGATCAGTGTTCATGTGATGCACCTGCTTTGCACTAGTATAAGTATATAAGGTATGAGACCAGAAGAACAAAGCCCACAGAGGCCAAGCACTGGATTACAGGACATACTAGACATCTGGCTCTACATGGAGATGTGGGTGCTTGTTAGAGCTGTGCAAAGTGTCAGCAGCTGACTTGATTCGGAGGAGTTTCGGCCTGATTCGGGAACCGAATCTCCAAATCCGAGGTGAATCAGGAGACCAATTAAAAGCTCCAAATCAATTTGAAGCATCCGAATCAATTTGGAAAAGTTTTGAAAAAGATTTGTCCGCTTCAGAGATTCAGCCATAGACTAAACAGGCAGTTGACACAGCTGCCTCCAGCTGGTAAGTCTGTTGGAGTTGCGGAGGGAGAAGGGAAGGGCCGTGGGGGAGGGAGGGATTGGGGATGGGTCTAGGGACAAGCGGCCCAGCTGAGGCAGGGGGGCATTACTTAAGGAGGGGGGTGGGGGGGACGTGGGATGTGGGTGAGGCAGCACTGGAAGCAGGGGCTCTGCCCTGCTGCCACTTGCGGGGTGCCGCACGCTGCTTGGGAGATGGGGCAGCTCCATGTGTCAGCCGGAGCCTGGCAGCACTCAGCCTCAGGGGTCCTAGCTCCCAGGCACCACGCGGCACCCTGCCGAGCCATGCTGCATACGTGCCATGGGGCAGCTGCCATGCGGTGCCAGTTGTGGGGGGGTGGCGATCCTTGCTGCTCCCCATTGTGCGGGGACCTCTGCCACGAGTACCCAGAGGCCTCGATCCCACTGCTGCAGCCAGTGGGTGCAGGACTTTATTTTATTTTAATATTTTTTAATGTGACGGGAGGCTGGGCCTGGGCAGAGCAGCCATGGGGGCTTCTCCTGTGGCTCCCCCCACCCGGGGAGAGGCAGGCACAGCTGGAGGAGCCATGGGAGAACCTGCAGCCACCCGGCTGTGCCTGCTTCTCCCCGGCCAATCCGAATCACCGAAACTTTCCAAATTGGCACCAAATCTTCTGAAGCAGATTCGGCCAAATTGATTCAGGACAGTGATCCAAATCTCTGAATCGAATCACTGTCCTCCGAATTGGCTGAATCCGAACTATACCCTTCCCTATTCGCACAGGCCTAGTGCTTGTTACCTTTAAAACAACACAAAACAAAACCAGGGCATGCACTGTGGGTTGGTCTATGCTACCAATTCTGGTGCCAAAGCTCTGTCACCTTAGGGTGTGAAAAGATCACAGCCTTTAGTTCACATACCTTTGCCAGCCACCTGCCCCCTGCTGCCTACATGCAGCTCTCTTGACAGAGGGGAGCTTCTGTTCAGGAAAGTGTCACTACGCTACAAGTTAGCACAAGACAGCCCGGCCAAAGCATAAGGAATGAGCCAATTTCCATGCTTAGGTGCCCTCATCACCTCACAGTCCAGAAGTGGGAAAGCATCTCTACATAAAGAGATCATTTTTAAGGACTGAACTGATATATGTAAAAAACTAAAGCTTTTCTTAATCACTGGAGAGAGAGGGACTTTTTCCACACATTTTACTACAGAATACATAATCTCCCTCTCTCTCACTTCCTGCATTTCCAGCCATGCTCGTGCTACTCTCTAATAGATTAGCATAAACCTAGTGAGAAATCAGAAAATCAGGGTGAGGCATAACACTTCTAAGTTTGTTTTTAAGCTAAAAAATATAGTTTTGCTTAAAATCTAGTGGTTTTTAGTATAAAAAAAAAAAAAAGAGAGAGAGATATCTGAAAACTAAAAAGCTAAAGATGCAAGGAGGAACATGTCGTTTAAGTTCTTTTGTTATTCCCTGAACGCACATTTCTTTGACACTGCATCTCTTAACAGCATGTTGTCACAAACTCCTTCTGAACTGTATTAACTAGCTTAAATCACATTTGGTAAAAATGGTAGAAAAGATATTTCTGTATTATTTGGTCACTTTATATTTTTAAAAAAAGCTAATTTTGTGGGCTTCAACAGGTGTCCTGCAAATTCTGTAACATCCCCTTTTCCTCTTCCTCTGAGTTAAGCCACCTGTAGAAAAAGCTTGTCCACGTCTGATGGCCAAAGACTGAAAATTAAAATCTTATTAGTGGAACACAGGCACATACTGTAACTTCATCCTGATTTGTTTTCAGATAAAAGGATGGGTTTTGCTTTTCTTTCCCAGAGACATAAATAACCTATAGGGAAGATTTAATTTACTTTGACACTAGATTGCAAACATCTTTCCCCCAGAACAAGGGACAACAAAACACCAATATTCTGATGCTTAAATTTGTGAGAGATCAAGAGCCCAAACTTGAAAAATTCGTTTTAGTCACCAGAGAGTCTATTATAAAGTGGGCCGAATGCAGCGCTCACCTTAAAGAGCCCAAGAGTTTCTTTCCAGCACAGAAAAAGAGCCCTAGGCGAAGGACATGAATTCTTGACAAATTTTGTGATATTCAAGTGCTTGTTTTGTTGTGGGGAAGGGACTTGAAATCCTCCTGTCCTAATGGTGAGAAAGGGAGTAGGCAGTAGGGAATAGGGAGAGCCCCCCCACACACACACACACCCTCCCATACTGATTTGAAAGCCAAAGGAGAATAAAACAATGAACCCCCCAAAAAGGAACGCACTGACTGCCACCCTAGACCTAGAATAAAATTACCTTGAGCTCTTACTGACAACAGAGGCGGACTGAAGTACAGTGCGGTGACAACTTTGCACTGTACCCGAGTGCCCACAGAACTGAAACTTGGGAGCACAAATCGGGGTTTCTCTCCCTACTGGCATCACCCCCACGGAAATACAGGAAGAAAAAACAGAAAGAAAAAAAATAATAAAGCACAAAACAATACAGACATAAAAGCAAACAGTCCGCTACCTGGGAGGAGACATACAGACAAAGGAAGTGAGGAACCTTTCTTGCTATGGAAATGTATGTAGTTGAAAAGCTTTCCTACATTTCAGGGAAGCTAATTAAGAATACTGTTTTGATGCATTTACTGCTCGAATCTTGAAACCCAATTGTTAAAATGTCCATGAATATTCAGTGCAACAGAAGTATGAACAGCATATCCACCACGGGGTGTGCCAAAAGCAGTTAAAATAATTCTCTGGGGAACAATGCGAAGCGCAAGAAAGGTGAGCGTTGTCTTTGCAAGAGTGGTGGGAGAAGGGGAGGGGGCAAAACAACCAGACTCTCTCATCTGGGAAGCATGTGTTTTTGGACTTGTGAGAGCTGAATTAAAAAAACAACAAAAAAACCCTGATTCTTCACCTTCAACATTCACGTAATTCAACAAAAGATGGAATTTCAAATTGCGAGCGAGTGGGTCCAGACAACAGCAAAACTGAAGTCATTATGTACCCTTTTATTTTTCTTTTTTTCTGAGGACTCTGAAAAGGTTTCAACCATGTCTACATAAACAAACACGGAGGGTGCTGTTCCTCTGGCATTAACAGTCTGCATTCAATTGCACTCTTATTGCCTCTACTCAATCATCAAAGAATAGTTACCTAGACAGGAAAGCGTGATGTTGGGTTATAGTATCACAGTCATAGGTGGATGAGTCACTCTGTTTCCGTGGCAACGGTTGCCTTGGTTCCTCATCCTCCATAAGTCCCGAGATGTCAATATTGCTTTTGCTTAGGCGTTTGCTGCCACCCAGATTGGAGTCCTCTGCTAAGAGGGGATTATCCTTCAAAGAACGAACAAAGCAAAAAGAAGATTTATACGATGACCAAAATAAAACAGAGCTAATATGGAGCAGTTGCATTCATGCATTTGATCTTACATGATCCCAGAGATGGTGGAATTGTTAACTTTACTCTCTACAAAGGGAGGAAAAGCAGGGAACTGTGAAAGGAACAAGGGTGTGATCATCTTTTTGTTGTCTCACCTAGAAACAAGGGCAGAGAATGGAAAGCAGATGCAACTACAGGACGGCAACAGGCCCGACAGGAAGCCCAGATCCAATTGACTTTATAAATATTTAATCAAAGTCATAAGGAGCCCGATCCCACTAAGCATAGCATAAATTATATATAACGTGTGTCAGCAGATCAGCATTCCCTGCCTCCCAGATGTGGGACCTGACTGTGAAAGATGCTGAACATCTGTAGATCCTAGGATAAAGCCAGTCCTTTACATAGTACTGGAAAGTGATTTGGTTGCTCATGTTTCTCACCCTTTCCAGGTTCTGCCAGCAGCCTCCAACCTTTGCCCTTGACTTGGTTACAATGGGCAAAATATTACTTGTAAAAAATCCATGATGGTCAAAGCAAACTTATATGGGCCAAACCCACCAGTGCACACGTGACATCTGCCTGTGTAAAGTCTGAAAGGATTTAGTCCCGCGTTAGTCCTGTGTCCAAATCATTTGTAACCTATTTTATGCTTGGTTTCTGCAAACAAGAGTGCATGAGAAAATGCCCAAACACCTATTTTAATAGAATTACAAGCATGCAAAAAGCAGCATAGTGCACTGAAAAAACCTTCTAAGACAATGAACCTCTTGTAATCATCTAATTATCAGTTTTCACCCATATTCTATTAGTTCATATAATGCAGTATTAGCATTCATGGGCTAATACGATACAACCAACATTATCATCTTAGTAACTCCTGCAAAAGATTGGTTTTGTCAGCATGCTTACAGAAACAATTGGAACAACAGCTGGAAATCACTACCAATCAGAGCAACATGCAGTTGGGATTCTCAACAAGTTTTTTTTTTTTCTTTATTACTACATCTCCCAGTAACAAGTAACAGAATAAAGACAATGCCAAATATCCTGTTAAAGTTCTTTGAAGACTCAGGGCCCTTCTGACTTAACACTGAAGCTATGCGTAATGCAACAGCTAGCCTCATCGCTCAGAGCCTGCATGGAGTAGCTGCTATTGCTAATGAGCATGAGGGCCTTCAAAGCAGGGGCTGGAGATGTGAAAGGGTCATATAGGAGCAGACGGCTCCGAATACTGATGAAGAGCGAGCTCACTGCAGCTGGAAGCAGGCACTGCTTTGGCAGATGTGATGCTAAAACAAAAAAGTGCTTGTCTAGCATGAGCAGAGAACACCATGGATCCCATTTGAATGTATATCATGGGCAGCACAAAATAAACCTGCAGTCTGATATGGGGACTCTTAGCATCTCATCAGTATTTTTAATAGCTTTTCTTAGCAGGGTAGTGAGTTTCCAAAATCAAACTTCCCCACTGCCAATATGTTCCCCAGCAGAATTCCTTTAGCAGCAGTTATTCTGAAAAGCAGAGGGGAATATCACTTCTTTTCCTGTTCAGACACCATCATTATCTCAAATTAATTCCCCAATCTAAGTAATTGGCCTAATAACTTTGGTGAACTGTTCCTGTTCTGCAGCTTGTTCACAAGTAGCTGCATTGTGAATAAACATCTACATTGTGATTGCCTGCAGTGCGATTTCCATTAATATTCGGCGATCATCGCTTACAACCCAGGCTTGATGGACGTGCCATCCTAGAAATTGTTTGGCTTTTCATGCCTGGCTCACAAAGGAGCAGGGTGCAAACAGTCAGCTAGAGCTCAGTTCACAATCCATGGAGCTCAGTGACTTCCAGGGTTTGCAAGTGAACCTTTGAATGTTGTATCATAGTGTAACACCAATCACTATGTCCTCTGATAGTCCAGAAAACAATGTCAGCCTTGCCAACTCTCAGGATTTATCACAAACCTGGCCCATGGTTTGAGTTAATCAGGGGCCAGGTAGATGTGCAATTAAAGACATAATGGCCTCTCATGTGCAATCCCCACACATGCATGGCAGGAGGGGTGACTGCAGCATCCAGCATCAGATCCCATCACACCACACTGCCCATGCAGGGGAAGTCCAGGATCCTGATCCTGGGATCCCTCTACAGGGCAATATGGCAAGCTACCATGGCTGAGAGCTCAGAGCAGCTGATTAACCAACTAGCAGTTAATTGCATCTTAAGTGTAATGTGTGCCAGGGCTTCAGATACAGACTGTGAAGTCAGGTGACCATTATAGAACATTAACTTCAATTTAAAACTACAAAAGCCCCATGAGCTTCTAAACCATCTGGACTAGAGAGAGTCTTGAAAGCAAGAACCCCAGAACGTACAGAAGCTGGAAAAATCTCAAAATTATTATTTTTTAAATCTCCTCACTTTTCTTTCCTTTTTCAGGATGATTCAATGCATGGTTCTGAAAAAAGACCAAATACAAAATGCTTGCTCCCATCTAAGCCCACATGTAGACAATTGTGTGCGTTATTGCTGAAGCAGCTAGAGCGAATACCCTGCAAAGGAATTACCTGCAGCACTGGCAGGTAAAATAGTTTCATAGTTTCTAGGGTCGGAAGGGACCTGAGTAGATCATCTAGTCCGACCCCCTGCCATGGCAGGAACGAGTACTGGGGTCAAATGGCCCCAGCAAGGTGTACATCTAACCTCCTCTTAAAGACCCCCAGGGTAGGAGCCTGCACCACTTCTCTTGGAAGTTGGTTCCAGCTCCTAGCCGCCCTGACCGTGAAGTCACACCTCCTGATTTCTAGCCTAAACCTCCCCTCTGCCAGCTTGTGACCGTTATTCCTGGTCACTCCTGGCAGTGCTCGGGGGAACAGGGACTCCCCCAA
>NW_017728932.1:9265034-9273592 GCF_001723895.1 Crocodylus porosus | reverse complement strand
TTTTCCATTGGGTGTACGCCTCCCTTTTAGCGAGGAGACATTCCCGGATGCTTTTGCTGAGCCATGGGGGCTCTTAAAATCATCTTATTCATTTGAAAATGAGCAGCTTTTCCTATCTGCCTACTGGGCTTCCATTCTCCTTGCACCAGGGCTTCTTCAGCATTACTGGGCCATCTCTGCAAAATGTCTTTTTGCACGGCTTGACAAATTTTAGAGCTCTACTGAAAGTATTGCCTACAGAGTGCAATGCAGTGTTGTGGAAACAGCTGGGCTGTTCAGGGCTAGCTGTCGCAGCGATAGCCTCACAGATGCATTATTAATGTTGTACTCTGCCCAGGGAAGCAGGATATATTAGCCTGTATGAGTGTCACGCTGTATGTCCACAATACCTCTGGTATCTGAGCTAGCTCATGCACTGCGCCATGCAGAGGTACCCCGAGTGGAAAACACGCAGACTTCCTTCTTCTACTGTGTTGCTACAAATAAGGTGGAAGCTGGCATTTCAATTGCACGCATTTGTTTACTGGGCATTTCATTCTTCTCCGAGATGTGGTAGGGTGCTTGTGCTCTTTTTATCCAGGAAAAAAACCACCATATTGCCTGCAGAAAAAAACCCCTCCTTCAAATTAGTATCGGTTAGTTTTCGATTAGATTTTACATGAGTGAAACTTGGCTTACAGAGCACACACCTGTCCAATGAGGTTGTGGAGGGGGGGTTGCATGGCAGGGGTCAGTAGCTCTGAAAGGGAAAGGGATTAACTATTCTTCCCCTAGTGAAGTCTGCCAGCTGCTGGCTAATGACTGCACTGGAGGGAAGGGTTCAAACTCTACCCCCATACAGCACAAAAAAAAATTCTTTCCTGACCTAATTTTCTGTCACATGGGCTCTCTCCAGCATCCTCTTTTGGACACAGTGGGATCATATATGGAAGCGCTTCTAAAATGTCTTACTCATTTGGGGAATACACCCTAAGATCAGGTCTCCAGCATCCTAGCTGGTTCAAACAGAGAACTGCTCCTTTTGAAAAAACTTGCCATTTAAGTAGAGAAACTGATAAAAGGCTGGATAAAAAGTGAAACCACTCTTGTTTTATTGAGGGGAAACTGAGGCACAGAGGGAGCAAGAGACTTGCCCAACATCACACAGGAAGCCTGTGGAGAAATTGGAATTTAAATCTACAGCGCTCTCCGCTTTGCACTGTGCCACTGCAGCATTTCAAAGTCCCCCATAAAACCGAGATAACGTTATACAGGGCCAGGAAGAGATTTCCCTCAGCCACAGTGGGGTCAGGCCTAACTTGTAAACTGCTACGCAAGTTCCTTGCTGTCAAGTTATGTCAGACACGCAACCCTATAAAGCAAAGCCTGCAGTTTCTCTCTAGTGTAAGCTCGCCCATACCGCTAACTGGCCTCAATGCTGCCCTGCAATAACGGCCATGAGGACCATTTAGACCCTCTACCTTTCCAGTAATGACCCCTGCTGAGAATAGTTAGCAAGAGAGCTCAGGTGACCACCTTTCTAAAAGGGAAAGGCAGGATGCATGCCTGCCTTCTTCCCAGAGCCACACAGCCGGACCAGAGCTGAGCAGAGCGGAGCGGGGGGTGGATGCGGGCTGCCGGACACAGGATCAGAGCACCCTGCTCCGGTGCCTTTCCCTGGGAGCCCCACACAGGATGTGCACTCCCTGCCTACTTGGCAGCAGCAGGGGGTACAACTCTGCACCATCGCTGCCCCTGCTGCTGCCAGGCGGGCAGGAGGTGCCTGCCATGGCAGTGCGGCCAGCGCAGGACCCCTGGGGCACAGCAGCAGGGTGGGGACCCGCGAGCCCACAGTGGGCAGCCTGCATCTGTCCTCACCCCGCACACAAAGCTGGGGGGGGGACATGTGCCCCTGCCCCATACTGCAAGGGGAAACCCGCCACTTCCCTCATATCCTCACAAGTCCAAGACAAATGTTGTCCTGGAGTCATGCAGCCCAGGACCAGGACTAAGTTCCCATGATGGGACTGCCCCACCCAGGATGGGTGGTCCTCCTAAGGGGGGGACCATTAAGTGCCAGTGACAGGTCTTTGTCCAGCCAATGCCCGGCAACAAAACTGCAACCAATTTCAATTCACAAATGAGAGCAAACAGCCATTAGATGGGAAAAGCTTTCAGTCACAACTGATCTAGGCCAGGCATTCACCAGTAGCCAGAGGGTGAAAGGATCTGTTACCCAGTAATTGATCCACCTAAGCCATCCAGTCCTGGGAAACAACGATTTCTCTGGTCACTTTTGTGGCAGTACCACTATCAATCTGTGCAGCACCACTGCCAGTGGAAGCACATAACATCCACTGACACTTGAGAAACCCTATACATTGTGCAAAAATGGTTACGTACAATAAAACTAAGATAAAGGTGATGTGGTTCATAGAATCATAGAAAAATAGGGCTGGGAGGGACCTCAGGAGGTCACATCTAGTCCAACCCCCTGCTCAAAGCAGGAACATCCTCAACTAGATCATCCCAGCCAAGGCTTTGTCAAGACGGGCCTTAAAAACCTCCAAGGATGGAGCTTCCTCTCTGGATAACCTGGTCCAGGGTTTTACTACCCTCCTAGTGAGAAAATTCTTCCTAATATCCAATCTAAACCTCCCTTGCTGCAACTTGAGACCATTGCTCCTTGTTCTGTCACCTGCCCCCACTGAGAACAGTCCAGCTCCATCTTCTTTTGAACCCCCTTCAGGGCACTGAAGGCTGCTATTAAATCCCCTCTCAGTCTTTTCTTCTCCAGACTAAAACTCAGTTCCCTTAGCCTTTCCTCATATGTCATGTCCCCCAGCCCCAAACCATTTTTGTCGCCCTCTGCTGGACCCTCTCCAATTTGTCTACCTTTCTGTAGTGGGGAGCCCAAAACTGAACACAGTACTCCAGATGTGGCCTCACTAGCGCTGAATAGAGGAAAATAAATCACTTCCTTCAGTCTGCTGGCAGCGCACCTACCAATGCAGCCCAGGATGCCGTTAGCCTTCTTGGCAACAAGGACACACTGTTGGCTCATGTTCAGCTTATTGTCCACTGTCACCCCCAGGTCCTTTTCTGCAGAGTTGCTGCTTTGCTAGTTGGTCCCAAGCCTGTACCAGTGCATGGGACTGTTCTGTCCCAAGTGCAGGACTTTGCACTTGTCCTGTTAAACCTCATGACATTTCTTTTGGCCCAATCCTCCAATTTGTCTAGGACACTCTGAATCCTAGCCCTGCCCTCCGGCATAACTACTACTCCCCACAGCTTGGTGTCATCTGGGAACTTGCTTAGGGTGCACTCTATGCTATCTTCCAGATTGTTAATGAAGATATTGAACAGAACTGGCCCCAGGACCAACCCCTGGGGCACCCCACTTGATACCAGCTGCCAACTAGACCTCGAGCCATTGATCACTACCTGTTGAGCCAGGCGATCCAGCTAACTTTCTATCCACCTTACCATCCATTCATCCAACACATACTTCCCTAGTTTCAATTCAGGTTCAAGTTAGCAACACCCTAATCCAGGTCTGATTCTTAATCCTGTGCAACACGGCCAATCTGTGCTTTCAAAGATGAGTCAAAAGCACTGCTGAAGTTTAAATCTCATTGGTTTAAACACCTAGAGTCACATTCAGGGTGAGTTGTCTCTGGTACGCTGCACAGGAACACTAGGCCAATTTGTACTGTTACTTTAACAGTACCTGGAAGCAGCACTGAGAAATAAATGAAACAATGGCTAGAAAAAGAAATCAGAAAACATCTCATATTAGAAGAAAGCTGTTGAGACTCCTGACGATATTATTTATTCCCATTTAAAAGATTCAAAAACCCACTGGCCCAAGCTGTGGGCACCATAAGAGGCCATTAACAATTCAACTGAATCTTGGCATGATTCGAACGATCAGCTCAATGGAAGCGCAGCTAGCCACCTACAAACAACTTGTCTGCCTCTTCATCCTTGTAAGACTCAAACCCTTAGCCATCTCCAATAGCCCCATCAAACAAATGTCTGCCTCTACAAGATCTCGACTCCTGCAGAATGCTCTTTTGCCCGCAACAGCAAAACAAGAGCATAATTCTTCTCTTCTGTGAGGCAATGTATCCTAGGGAGCAGGGCACTTGTACAGGAATTTGGAGACATGGGCTAGATTTATGGGCCAGCTCTATGACTGGCCTGGGTCATTTAGGGTGCCTGCAGACATGCTGCGAGGCTGCTCCGATGCGCTGTAATTACAGTGCGTTGGAACAGACTTGATTAATCAAGGCTGCTGGAGGGTGGTAATTACGGCACTCCAGCCAGCCTCTGCATCTTGTGCATCAGCATCCCTGTGCCTCAAAATGCTGCCAGGGATGCTTTAATTAAAGCTCATCGAACGAGTTTTAGCTCAAGCGCCTCCAAGGCCATTTTGAAGCGCGGGGACGCTGATACATGAAATGCTGCAGTGCTTTATTTTGAGCGGCTCTCAACTCTAATGGATGAAAGCATCCTCCCCCTACCCCAGAACATGTATAAAGGTGCTCTTAGTCTCTAGCTGTAAAATGGGGATAATCAATACTGACCTCCTTTATTAAGTACTTCCAGATGCATATGGCTATATACCCTGTAGCAGGGGTGGGCCAGATGTGGCCTGCTAGGCCATCCTACCTGGCCCACAGGGCCCCTAAAAAATTTAGAAAATTAATTTTAATCTGCCCTGGGCTGCCTGTCATGCGGCCCTTGATGGCTTGCCAAAACTCAGTAAGTGGCCCTCTGCCCAAAATAATTGCCCACCCTTGCTCTGTAGGCATTAATATTGTTAGCCTAGTCAGAGCAGAATGCCACTTACTGTATTTCTCTAGATTTCCACAGTGTGCAAACAACTCCTCAAACACTGCTTTCACAAGTCTTATCCACGTAAGAGTAGAGAACACAAATTTGTCTCTGTGTATGATGAAAATTCATACTGTAATTCTCCTTTGGGTTATTCTGCATGCACTAGGACTCAAAAGATAAGAGAGAAATGAAGATGGTATATTTTAGCAGTGCTGCTGGGGAATTTTGTCACTATTTCTATTATAATTCCCTATTTACATTTCCATAACACATTAACATCCCCTCTCTCAATAAAAGTTGCTAGAGCTTACAGCTGTGAGCCATTGAGAGAATATAACGTGCAGTGCATTACCCATCTAACTTATTACTATAAAGCATTTGAAATGGCTGGTGTATGAAGGGAGCTATATAAACCTAATTTATTCTATTTTTAGAGTTCTTAACTAGACCATAAAATTCTTTTCTGGGTTCTGGTTTAAAGTACAGGATTCCCAGCCTCAGGTGCAATTAGTTTCATTGTGCAAATGCCTCTACACTTGGCAAATAAAATAATTCTATTTTACTTATTTCTCCTGCTCTCTCAAGCTCCTCCCTCAATATCAGCCGTCTCTATACCATGATCCTTGGTAGTGAATGAAGGTCACTAACTCATATTCTACCCAGGCTAACAGACCACCATCAGCAACAGCTGTTGGTCAAGTGACAACGATACCACTGGGAACAATTTCCTTGGTTCTGAGAGATGACGAAGAACATACAACGGCTTCTGAGCTTATTTCTGGACCACGCTAGAAGTTAACTGGTGAGCCAGCTGGCCAAGTTTGCCAAAACTGCTTTCAGTGGTCTAAGACCGGCCTGTTTGCAAGCGAAATACAGGTGAAAAAGACCATCTGCTCTCACCAGCAAGCTCAGGTGGCCAAGCTGCAGACCAGCACCTTATTCCTTAGACCCTAGTCTGGCTGCTGTGCACAACACCTCTCTGACAATTTGCACTCCTAAGATCAGACTTCTGCAGTTGCATTGATGTAGGCCTTTGTGAAGCCCCAAGCAGAACTGGCTGCAGGACCATGACTGCATTTCCTGACCTGTGCTTTCTGTGATATGTCCCATACTGGGATGCTTAAGGTCTGGACACTGGAAATCTGAAAAATGGGACCAACATGGTGGTTCATTATAGGACTACATACCGTCTTACCAGTACTTGGACAACGTCTGGTTCCTTTAAAGAAAATGTCATTCTAATCTTCTTTAATACTCTTCATGCTTGGTTCTCAAAATGCTGAACAAAGGTGCTTAGCATCATTATCTCCATTTTAGAGGTATTGAGAAAGTAACACAAAAGGACGTGCCCCTGGTAACAAGGCCAGCCAGGTCTTTGAATCCTGGCTTCATTCCCTCATGCCTTGATGCTTAGGTAGATTTATTTTAGAAGGATTATTTGAATTCATCTTAGACCTTTCCCTCCTCCCCCACCCTGCTACGTGTGCATACAATTATGCCATTTGCATATTAATCTTTAAAAGCACCCTGATAATTCTGCTGCTTCTCTCACAAACTACTTTTCTGAGCAGATTTTCCATCTCCAAAAATATCAGGATTTCATATTCTTCATTAGAACAGGGTCCAACAAGAGGCATCAAGGTGCACTTCATGGTTCATTCACCCACTCCTCCAGTGACTGGCATTCCTCGGTCTAATCCTTCTCATGAGCCGCTAAAACCGACTCTTGAACATGTCTTAAAGCTGTATTAGCCTCCAGCAGCATTACGAAATTCCAAATGCTATGGGGAAGAATTAAAAGCAGCAGATTTTAACAGCATATAGCCTGCAGACACGTGAACTTTGAGGCAAAATTGGGGGCAAAAACCATGAGCAGATGGCACACTGGGTCAGCTGTGAACAAATGAGCAGGGCATTGGGCATTGAAAGGCAAGAAGGTAAAAATATGAGGAAAAAAATGTCCCATTCGATTCAGGGATAAACTGGCCACTTGTAGGAGAGAACTAAATAGCTTCTGGGAGTTGGTTTTAAAAGAGTTACAGACACATGATACAAGTCAGGAGAGTTGGATTTGCCAAGGCTTAACCCATTTGTATCCATGGCTTATTATGGGAAGAATATAGCTTTAAGCCCACAGTTAGATACCAGAAAAGTGCTCTGTTTCTCCCCCACCCCAAAGATGGGGCAGGAAAGTCATTGCCTACAGCCTGGGAACATGATGAAACACAGGAGTATGGTCTGGTCCTCTACCAAAGAATTGTCACTTGGAATTAAAAGCTAAAATGTTTGCTAGCAATGCAGTTCATCATGCCTTTGTACTTGTTCTTGCAAGCAGCTGCTTTATCTGGTTAGATACACTTCGGGACATTTACCTGTGGGTTTTTTCTTACCTGTATGCTGCCAATGCTCCCTCTCCTGCTACTGTTCTGACTCTCGCCGACTGCACTGGCACTATAGCAAATGGCATCAAACCCCAAAATTCCTCCAATGCAGTCACCAATGAGGCAGACCTGAAGAAATGAGAGGTTACATGGGACATACGCAAAGGTATTTTCCAGCTAGAATTCCTATAAATGCAATAGCAGCCTGGAAGCAATTATGGGTCCCTGACCCTGACCACCTGAACGCATTCACCGTGAAAGACAGAGAGCAGCTTGGGGGCTACTCAAAAGTCACACCACAGGTGCTGAGGATCCACTGGTTCCAGTTCCAGTGGGTACTGGCGCAGCGTCACCTTGCCATGTCTCTCCTCTCCCCCACACCCCATGTGTTCCTTATGCCAAGGGCCGCTGGCAGAGGGACTCTTTCCACCCACTTCATACCGGCAAACATTTCCCTTCATCAGGCAAAAATCCTTCCTGGATACTTAGGCCAGAATCCAGCCCAAAGGGTCTGGATCTCCAAGTAATCTGGTCCAACAATCTACCCTTTAGTTTCATATGAGCTGTTCAATTCTTCCCAAAGGCATACAGGTGCCTAAAAAAGATCATTGGAAAAGTGAAAACATGCTGCTGTTCATTGGTCAAAGCCCAGGAGCAAAAATGGCAAGAGAGGGCCACAGCAGAGAGGATGCTTCATCCTGGCATGTAAAGGCGTAGGGCATTTTTACACATGCTCCAGGAGTGGGAGGGAAAGGGAAGGCCCTTTAATTAGCATGGCTCCAAGAGACACTCTAATTAAAGCTCCCGCAGCATCTCACGCATCAGCATCCCCATGCTTCAAAATGGTGGCAGGGGCGCTTTAACTAAAGCTTGTCAAACAAGCTTTAGTTAAAGTGCTGCCGCTGCCATTTTGAAGTGTGGGGATGCCAATATATGAGACATGGAGGCTGGCTGGAGTGCTTTAATTAGCATGCTAATTAAAGTCGAGCTTGCTCCCACACACTGTAATTACAGTACATTGGAGCAACCACCCTGTACATGTACAGGTACCTTTAGTATTCAGATCAAAGTCTTTGGATGGAGTTTGAAATGTTTGGGGAAAGGAAACTCAGTGGATGCGTGGATGACCTCTACCTGACTCAAGAAGTCTATGGGCCGACGAGAGGCAAAGTGCTGCTTGACCTGGTACTGGCTACGGGAGACGACCTAATCAGCGACCTAGTGATCGATGGGAAGCTGGGTGACAGCGACCACGAGCTCATCACCTTCACCATCTGCCGTAAAGCTGGCAAGTCAGTCAGCAACACAGAAGTCCTTGACTTCAGAAAAGCCGACTTTGACAAGCTCAAGAGGCTA
>NW_017728932.1:9261503-9265023 GCF_001723895.1 Crocodylus porosus | reverse complement strand
ATTGGATGCTTATCTTGCTGGGATCCTATGACCCCAGCTGACTTCCTGCCCTTTGGGCAGGGGGCTGCACTCGATGATCTCCCGAGGTCCCTTCCAGCCCTGATGTCTATGAAAGCTATGAAATCTATGAAAACCTCCATTTCTCACTGTAGTCCAACATGTGGCAGCAAGGCTGCTCTAGTGAGTTGTCATCAAAAGGCCAACTGAAAAATGCAGGCAAGTCCTCCTTTAGGGCAACTTCTACTTCCATAACAATTCCCAGTCCCAAAGCCTTAAATGGCATTCACTTCTATGACATTCAACATACTAACCACCTTTTAATACAGTCACTTTTGACTCAAAATACTATCCCCATCAATGTTTCATATGGGCCCTTCCAGCTCTGTGTGAACCTGTGAATGTCTGCAGCAAAGACCTGAACAATTTCAGGCTACATTTAATCCCATCTCTCAGTTCACTTTTCCGTATGTGGAGGATAAAGGACACATAGTTCCCATGATAATTTTGTTCTCGTTGTTTTGGGTTGGTCTCGGTTTTCATTCTGAGGGAGGCGTAGGGGCTCAGAGTAAGATCGGAGACCAACTGTGTGGGTTGCTGTATACAACATAGCAAGAGGGAGTTCTCTGCTGAGGGCAGTTTGCAATGTAAATAGGTTGGACACAGAAATGGTGGAAGAGGAAACAAGGCGAAGAGGCAGAGGTGAGAAAAAGTCAGAAAGCAGGTGAGTGGGATCATCTGGAATACATCAAGACCCCAGACTCCCAGCCCAGTGCCGCTAGGTCATATTTTTTCACTAAAAGACTAGTGTAATGAATGCAAAAAGCATCTAGAACTCTTGGTTCCAAAATGATAACAACAGTGTAGAAAATGTCACTTTTCCCCTTTAAGAAAACCAGCTCTTCTCCTGATTATGGGGAAATATGCAGCGCGTGTACACCTCTCCCAGATGAAATATTAATATGTGCTTTGCAAAAAAAAGGGGGGGGGCCTTTTCTGTGGCGCTGGCATAAAGAAAAACAAACCTCATAACATTCAATTTCTACTGGAAAAAAAGATCTGTTTTTATAATTATCTCTGTAACTGGCATAATTTTTCTTCGCATAATTTCACCTTTCATAATGTTCCATCATTGTGGCTGGGTTATTTTTATGCTCCAAGCAAGAACCGTTTACTATGGATATTAAACTTGCTACAAACCAAATTTTAGTTTAAAAGAGTCCAATTCTGCCACTGCGTAATCCTATTATGGTTATGAAAAAATTATTTGTTTGTGTAATAAGACGTATGCTTTCCTCAGAAGATTACACTGTATCTTTGTATTAAAAATCTTTTCTGAAATATCCCGGTACTTCAGACAACTGTATCTATTTAGCGCTTTGGAAGGACACAACACAAAACAAATCTGAGCACCTAACGCTGGGTAATGAGTTTATCCGCAATGAAGCTAGGAGGTATTGCCCTTTTGAAGCTACAGGGCTTTGGCACATGCAACTGCGCTACAAAGTCCATGACAGCTTTTCAATCATGGGAATCTGGATCAAGCCCAGAGGAAGTGATTTTGCCCCTGATCACAACTGTGGCAAGACTGAGAATTGAACCCTGCTCGCCCAAGACCCAGTATAATGTCTCAGGCTGCAGTTTTATTGTCACTGTGATGAGAGGGAGTATATCAGCACAACTGATTCCCTATGGCCCGATACAGGAAATCTTTCCATCTCCATCACCTGCAGGCTGGGCCACAGCCAGAGCTCCTAGGCACTGTGCTGACACACAGTATGGTAAGCACTCAGGAATCAGACTGGCTGGGAGAAAAAGTATTAGCATTTTCTATTAACTACCTAAGTTCACATCTGACAGATGCTGCTCTGATTTCAGAAAGCATCTAACTCACCCTGGGCACTTAACAGGCAGTTTTGCACACAGTTATTTCCATGCTAACATTTCATCATTGCATTTTCAGTGTCATCTCCACATCAGCGACTTGATGCACTTGACACAAATCAGCAATGGCCTAGAATTATGGCCAACCAGCTTTGCCTGAAGCATTTGTCTTGGATGCAACAGGAGATTGTCCTACCTGTCCATTGAAACCAGCCCCATCCTCAGACTTGAGAAATTCGTTGTAAACTTGGTTGGCTCTGCTAATCACCGTGGCAACTGCATCTTGGTACTGAGGGGATGAAATGGCCAGCAAGGGCAAGGCAGCCAGTGGGATATGGTCTTCACTACTGCTGAGGCAGTTTTCATCGTAGCTGTAGGGATTAAGACTAAAGAAGAAGACAGGGTGATCAGAAAAACGCAACAAGAGGAAGCACACAGCATTTGCCACCAACGTCAGCATTTGAACAGAGTGGTCTGGGCTATTCAGGTTCAACAAAATGATACAAACATGGAGCAACGCCATGCTAAAAAACCCATACATTAAAAAAACCCAAAACCTAGGGTTTCCTGTGTTGGTAAAGCTACCTTAGATTATTAGAGCAGAGGGCACTACTATGAATCTAAATTTACTCTTCCTCCACTCGCACTCCTTTTCATTACAGAATAAAACAAATAAAATCAAAGGTAGCAAACCAATTACCCCGTTTCATGTATTACCACAACACCCCTCCAAAAGGACAACATTAAAATACTGTTGCCTTCAAAATAAGTGGCTGACTGACATCATTGAAAAAAGAATAATATCTTTAAAGCTGAAACCTTGCATCAAATTTGTGTAAACAATCTTTACTGAAATCGTAGGTTTTAGACCAAATGTTGCCTGACAACAGCCCTTTAAAAGAGAGAGAACAAAACCAGCCTGTTATTGAGCAAGGATATAAAAGGAGTTTTAAAAATGAACAGCTTATTGTCATATCAAAAGGCATGCCAACTAGCATTACAGAAAACCAACATTTAGATTTCCTAAATACTGGTTTTCCACCATTTAAGATTTCAGCCCTGCAAGTCTCCCAATACTAACCTGCCATTAATGCCTTGGGTGATTTTTGTTTTTTGTTGGTTTGGTTTGGTTTGGTTTTTTTTAGGGTGAAGGAGAAAACCAGAATGCAAAAACTGAATGTCATATCACCTTATGCCAGATTCTCTCCATGCAAATGAATGCACCTTTAGAGACTAGAATGAGGCCAAAAGAACTTTGAAAATTAAGCTGGATTTCATCCAAGGCTGCAGGGGTGGAAGATAAATACATAAGAACAGTGCTTTGTGTTTACCCTCCCCAAGATCTCAGAGCATTTTAATTAAAAAACAAGGCAGCTAAACAGTGTTTTACAGATGGAAAAACAAGCACAGGGCTACCAGGTCAGGTTTTCAAAAGCGCTCAGGGCCCAATGTTTAAGTGTAGGCATCTAAAACCAAAGGCGTGCGATCTAGCTGCTCAGTCACCACAGCCTGATTTCTTAACTGAAGTGGCCAAGACAAATGGAGCAAAAGGAAGTTCTGCATCCAAGAAATGGGAGGCTTGAGGACTCTACAGCTACCAGTCATGATGAGAAAGCAACCACATCTCCAACTAGAGGAA
>NW_017728932.1:9246247-9261103 GCF_001723895.1 Crocodylus porosus | reverse complement strand
GGCAGAGGGTTTTGATCTTTTGTCTTCTCCCTCTGACCCTATTTGCAAATATATACCTTTTGTCTCACCAACAATGTGTGCCTAAGGATTGTTATTCAATGAGCCTCCAAAGAAACGAACTGAGAGAGAGTTTTTTTTACCTCAACTTTTTCCTGTAACTGACTGAAATACATTAGCTGGCCAGCTGCTGTTGTGGCTCCTTCAGTACATTCATTTTTAGAGCACTGCAGAGTCTAAGTGAGGGGAATTTAAATGGCACAATTACTCACAAACCTCCCAGATGCTTTTGAAATCTGCAGCTTTAAATCCTATTCTCCCACTCTAATAGTCCCCTCTCACGCTAGGTTGACCTGGGTTGCCATCTCCCTTTAAGCCAGTGGTTCTCAAACTTTTAGATGCAAGGCACCTAACTAGCTGGAAAATGCCAGCTCTTAACTTTCTTTTTTTCTTTTTCACTATTGCAAAATAATAGAGCAGTTCCAATGCAAAAGAACTCAAAGACCCAACAGGTCAGAATATTTCTGGCACACACACACATTATATATAAAATAAAATTTCACACACACACACGGAAATGAAAACAATACATTTAAGGTTAATTTCAAACATACATAAACTTTTTACAAGCTGTGTGTAGATACACACACAGAGAGAGTAAAACATATATATGTTTTACTTTAATTCCTATTTGAAACCTCTGGGTTTATCTTGTGAATCATATGTAGGTAGGTGTTTGCATGCCTAACTGCTAATATTGCTTGGCACCCTTAAAAAGATCTCATGGCTCATAAGTGATCTGTAATAACACAACTCTGCGCACTACAACTCCTTTCACCTGTAGGTCTCAAAGTGCATAATCACCATTAACCATGCTTCCTCCTGGCCCTTGGGGTTCAGTACAGTTTTACAGCTGGTATGATTTTGCCCTAGAAAAGTACGATTTTGCCCTGGTAGGAAAGGCTTATAAATAGCTATATAAGGATTGCCAGGCTGGCTCAGATTTGAAGTCCAGCACCATCCATTCTAGAGCAGTCAAGAGAAAGTTTCCGCACCCAGTACTAGGCTGGTATGGGATAATCTATCCCTACAGTTAATGTCATGGTGATCTTTTACAGTAAGAGATTAAGTTAAATGCATTGTCCTTAACTGGTACATGTTGGTCTCTTTTTGGAACTTGTGGGATTGGACTTTGCTTCACTCCATAACGCAAATGCTTCAGGGAGAAGGAGGAAGTGAATTTCACCTGCAGAGTTTTAAAAACTTTCCTGAAGCTGGTGAAGGAGAGTAAAAGCTGAGCCAGTAAAATCTTCTACTCCAGCTATTGAGTCAGGCCCTTTTTGTTCCAAATGAAACTCAGGGGCGGGAGCGATTGGGGGGGCGGGGGGATACCTGGTAGAACAGAAGTACCATTACTTGCTAAAGCCTATGGTCCCTGACCCAGGCCAGGACTGCATCTGCACAGATACAGAACAAGACAACCTCCCTGCCCCAAGGAACCTACAGCAACGCTGCAGTAAGCAACAAACTGTGTTGTGTTTCCGAAACAGATGCATCATCAGTACACAATCCTGTTGCATTTGCCCCAAAGATCAGCAGCAGGTAAGAGGTGTGGGGAGATGAAAACAAAATAAGACACAAAAGCAGCAGCAGCTTCCCAAACAACTGTCACCACCTGTGCACTTTGCTTGCCTGCCACTTTCCTGCCTTCCTGACTCATATCTTCATGGATTCTCCTTAGCTTCAGGTCTCCATGTGCTTCTCTGTGCCTAGTACCATGGGGTCCATACTCCAGTAGGGGCTTTTAGGTGCTATCATATTCAAAAGTATGCGGTTTGACATAAGGCTGGGGCTTACTGCGTGCTAAAGACATGGCAGTATCATTTAGAAGAACAGAACTACCTATAAACACTTAAATGCCCTGGTCAGTCTGCAGTCTTGGTTCAAGCCTCACTGAAAATTTCCACGCTTGGCCTGTGCTAAGGCACTTGAGTGACAGATATTTTGCATCTTCAGGACAACAGAGCTTTTATGTCCTGAAGCTCTGTTGCTTTGCCAGGCTGCATCAATTTATCAATTAACATGGCTTCACCCTGCCAGCTGATTAAACCATCCAAATGCAAAGCAGGCAGAGATCTCTGAATATAACTGATAACCAAAAAATAAAAGAAAATAAAACTGAAACTTAAAAATATATTAAATAAAAGGCCCTGTTGGCCAGAATGATTGACAAATAATACCATTACAAGGAAAATGTGTTTCGAAAACATGATTTAGATGTTTGTTGCTGTATAATATTGTTTATTACACAGAAAGAGCAAGATGCAAATCAAATTCACAAGAGAAATACCCACAGCTGAGCACATTCAAAAAACAAGCGGCCAGCAACATAAATGCTCAGGAGTGGTTAAAGGAATTTGGATCAGGCTGGTACCGAGCAATTAATTACCTGGTAGATTAATCACAAATAATTAGCTGGTTTAGAAAAACAACAGCTTACTTTTTTTTTTTTTTTTTTTTTTTTAACTGTAGAGGTCAAGGCAGGGGATACTTTTGCTGCTGCTGAAAATGGGAGGGTGGGGGAAAGCAAGCAGCACTTCAAGAGATTATGATGAAACAGAAGATAGGCAGGATGTCGGGGGACAAACCCAAAGCCTTGTTAACTTGGTGCACGGGCAACAGGCTGGAAGAGACTCTTCCAAGCACCACACACTGGGGTGGTTAAAAGGAGCAAGCAATTGGCTGGAGGAATCACTTAGCTCTTCTGCAAGTGCCATCGGCTCATTAAAAGCCAAGTGATACTATGCCCACATTAGCAGCCTTTGCAGGAGGTATTGGACTGAATCAAGGAGGTGAGTGCAGAGAGAGAGCAGATGTTCAAGATCTGGCAGAGGACAGATAAAGAAACCATTTTGTACTCTAGCTGCTATGGGTTACAATTCCCCACTGGCCCCTTCTCACTGAGGTTCAATACAGGTACGTAAAAGAGAAGAGGAAAAAACATGCGCTAACCCTTGTGCTAACCCTTTTAGGATTACGGTTGCACATGGGACATGCTGAAGTTGGTGGTGTTGTTTCTTTGTTGCCGCATTCATCGGCTCCATTGGGAGTGGGGAAGAGAGGAAAGGATTGAGGTAGGTTAATACTTTTAAAAATTGGCCCCTAGTTAGTTTGTTTCCCTTTTAAAAATGGAAGGAAGCAGGTGAATGGAGCCTGGGGCAAGACTCGGGCTTTTACGCTGTGGGTTTTACTTGTATGTTGTAAAACCCAGAATGCATTAATTGAGAAACAGGAAGGTGGTGGGGATTCAACCCTGGGAGCCTGGTGAATCGGTGCAGGCTGTGAATACTTAATACTTCAAAGGGATCAGTTCACAAATTAAATAGGTCTGGAGCTTGATCATTCACTTCACTCAGAAATAGATGGGGAAAGGGGCTGAGTGCTCCAGCTCAGAGCCAGCAAAGCACTTAGATGAGCTATTTGTCTGCTTCCTTTCCTGCTGAAAGCACTCAGCTCCTTTAGGGCCAGAGTACTCAAAACTTGCTAGGATCAAGGCCCTACCCTGGTGGAAATGAATAGCAACTACCTTCAAGTCGGTGAAGTTATCTTAGTGTGACACAGAAGAAGCAAAAGTAGCCAGGGGCAGCAATGGGAAGTTTTTAGTTCTTTGCCACTTTTTCTTTTAAACAGGAGTTACTTAACCAATTGCCACCATATTCTAGCTGTAGCATCAGCCCACACACCACAAATGAATTTGTTCACTGATTTTTCCAGTGGCTGTCTTAAAATCACAGAAAAGTAGGGTTGGAAGGGACCTCCAGAGGTTATCTAATCCGGCCCTCTCCCTGAGGCAGGATCTTCCCTATCAAAACCATCCTGAGTGAATCCAGAAAGTAGGATGGTTGTAAAATGCCAGTACATACAACATAAACACGCCTTACGACCCAAAACACTCGGGTGTCTGTAGGAAAGCTGGAACAACCCAAATCATAGGTGCTATTTGTAGCGACCTGGGTCCATTAATGCCAGGTGAGGATCTGGTGTTCATGTGAAGTGAAGCATCAGCTGTTCACTGTGCAGCGACCACACACGCACGCACACAAAATTAGAGAAAGAAGCTCTTCTTTGAGGATTTTTTAACTTGCGCATTGGAAAGGACCGGTCAACTCCTATTGTCACTTAGCATCTTTTAGAGAAAAGGGAGAAATGGAAAATTAATCCTGAACACGCTGAAAATTAAATTAATTACTTAGACAACTAAGGCTCTTTCAGAATGACAAATGCTGGATAGTACGAGTGCTGGTCCATCAGACGCGCTGTTATTTTACTAAGCACTATTATGTTTTCCTATTGTTGCCTTCTTTTGCTTTGAAAACTGAGGTCCCTTTTCAGAAAGGCTCATTTGGGCAGCATCCAGTATGTTTCAGGAATCGTGTTTATAAGGAAATTTCAAAGCCGCTCATACTCGTCAGGCATGATATTTTAATGGAATATTTCCATCCTGAATAGGCTTGTGACTTAAATCAGCACTGGAAAGCACTGAGAGTTGCAACATCAAAAACACAAGGAAGCTCTTCTCTACTTCACTCGGTAGAGAGGTAGTGTAAACAGAGGGTTACACGTAGGAGGGAGAGATACTGCATTTCAGAAAATTTAGATAAAGTAGCTTCCTAGAGTCTTTACTCTAATGAATGCAAGTCTTTATACAAGTATCTTAGCATTTTATTCCTTATGGATCTGATCCTGCTCCTTTTGAGGTCAATGGAAAAATTTCAGCCAAGTCCAGCAATGCCAAATGCACCCAATACTTTATAAGTGCTTCTGCTACCGAACTATGTGTATAAACAATTTTCCAAATATCAGAGCTGATGCATTTGTTGGACCTTGCCTTCATTTCAGTCTTACTGCTAATCAAGGATTGTTGCCAGTCCTAAAATGTCTAGGATTATCCTGGGTACCCCCGCATCCCAGGGGTGGGAACCATGTCGGTACCAGTGTCATACAACCAGTCAAGCATTGCCATGAAAAGCATCCCATTAGCTGGCTGGGTTTCCTTGGTGGTGATGTTTTTGACACCACATGGTAATATTCAGTGTCAAGGCATCCACCTTTTCTTCCTCCTCTGCATGCTATGCAGAGACAAACATTTCCACGGATCTAAGCCAGCTATGCATCATGAGTGTCAAGTTAAGTAAACTTGGAGAAAACATCTTTAAGTGATGATTCTGCCACTTCTACAGGATTAAGGTAACCACTAAGAACATAGCAATGTCATGTTTATATACTCTCAGGTCTACAGCTGCATGATGCATTAGGGACCTTGCTGCACAAATTTCCATTTATAAATCAACCACCGGTACATCTTCCTGGCCTATGGATTTCTTGCACATTGAATCTCAATTATTTTGATGCACTACGTTCTCTCATCTACAACATGCCCTGAAAAAGATGCGCCCCTTGGCTTTGAAAGACAGACTGAAGAAAATACTGGCAAGCAGCAGTAAGTATCCCAGCAGCTACAGAAGCTGCTACTGAGTTAAAGTGAAAGTGCTGGAGCCCCAGCTGCAGCACCATAGCCGTACTTTCACTTTTCCCCAGCAGAAAGAAACTGCTATCACCGTATTTCCTATCTTATAATGCACACCCCAATTTTCAGCAGCTGAATTTTGGAGGAAAAAAAGGCATGTGCTGTATGCAAGAAAAATATGGTATTGGCCAAGCTGGCCCATAATGCCTCGGTAACCGTTTCTTTGTCTGTATCCTGAGCATTGAATCGGTGCATCTGATCTAATAGGATCATTTGATGGGGTTGCTTTACTTCACTTTGCTGGCAAACCACTTATTATTTTTATAAAGAGGAAAAAATGGGATGGCTCCATTCTTAAAGGCACATTGGTGGCATCTACACTTCAAACACTGTGGCACAACAGAAAGTGACTGTGATTGGTGGAAATGGTCGCTAAAAAGCATACTGACAGCACTATGCACCATTGCACAGCCAAGTGACAGAGGCAATGTTTCACTTCAAATCACAGAAGTCTTTTCTCCCATTCCTTCTCTAACTACCTCTAGCTACAGCAAAGTGGAGGGAAAGGCAGATTTTCAAGTTGCAAGCAAAATGTTATTAGTAATTTAGTTCAGGAAGCATATTTCTGCAGAGGCCCTTTTTCTTTGATATAAAATGAATGAAGCCTCTTCATAAAATACTGAAGAGTATCATCAGCCAGCTATGCTCAGAGATGAAAACAATGCTAGGCTCAAAAAGTAACACAAACAACATGCTTTCAGATGAAAGGGGTGGATAAGCTCTTGGGCAGGAATGGTGGGCTGCTAATCAGGCACTAGGCTAGCATTTGGGAGGCCCAGATTCAAGGTCCTGCCATGCTCCAAACTTCCGAAGTGATCTTGAACTTAGGGCCAGATTCAAAATCAACCGGTTTATACAGATCTTAGGTGGATTTTGGGTGCCCAGGTGACAATCCCTCTCCAGCAGGTACAAAACTGCTGATGTACCTAGCCTTATTAAGTCCCTCCAGTTTTTCCTGAAAAGATCTATGCCAATGCTTCTCAACCAAACTGCTATGGCACCTTGGGGTTCCTTGAGCTCCTTTCAAGGGTGCCACAGGGCACCCTGCAATGTTAGCACTGTAAGATGTGCAAACGTAATTCACAAGATAAACCCAGACATTTTAACTAGAGATTCATAGTGTTAAGAACATGCTGACTTGTGCTCTTTCTGAGCTCAGCAACAAAAGTATTGCTTTATTGTTGTCGTAGCAAAAGCCAAAAAAAACAAAACAAAACACCCCAACAAGTGAAAATGAAGAGCTGGCATTTTCCAAG
The DNA here is from genome assembly GCF_001723895.1 of Crocodylus porosus. NCBI lineage: Eukaryota > Metazoa > Chordata > Crocodylia > Crocodylidae > Crocodylus > Crocodylus porosus. The sequence continues at coordinate 9,254,263 of NW_017728932.1, read as the reverse complement.
GGATGCCCTGAATGGAAAAAGGTTGACAACCATTGATTTATGCATTTAGACTTTGGCTACTGAGCGTGTTCAAACAAGCTCATCTCCCAGCTGATGTCCACCTGCAATCTAACTCAGCGCTGGGAGGCACCTCAAGTCCATCTGCGTCCCCTGTTCCTTAAGTATTTCAAGGTAATCTGCATCCCTGCAGATCCTCACAGGAGGCGAGAGGCTCCATAGCAGCTATGAATTGACTGCCCAGAGGAGATTTCCATCTATTGACTCTTCTGTGAAATCTATGAAATACGAATTTTCATTTCTACCCAGGAGAACTTTTACAATCTTTTCTCCGACGCCTGATGAAGGGCGTTTGTGCCTGAAATCTTGTACCAAAAATCTTGTTGGTCTAATAACCGATAACATCTCTACTAGAAGTCCCAATTGCCTTTAGCAACTGTTTAGCATGGATGGCATGTAGGCAGCGGACGCATCCCTACACCTAGCATTTCCCACTGGCTGGCTGTAGCTGCCTCCCTTCAGGAAACCCAAGTGATTTGGATCACTTCCAGTCTGACCATCCACTGCATAGGAAGGCTGGGCACTTCTGCAATGTCACAGTGGAGTCACCTATAGGTTCAAATTGGACTTACGCCTTAGTCTGTCTGTACCTCTGTTTCTTCACCTGTAAAGAACAGGATGACTTCTTTTAACTCAACGCACAGGGGTGTTACAGGGAACCCAGGCAGAAGAGTGAGGCACTAAGATAGCGATGGACGCTGTGAGCATCACAGCTGAGAAGAAAACGCCAGCATGGTACAAGGCGAATTGTGACCAGCTGTCCAAACAGCGACCATGCATTCATATTTTGCCATTTAAAAAAACCACTCCTAGGGAAATAACAGTTGTGGCTCAACTGCAGAGGAAGACATTCCTATCTCTGCCATTAAACAACAGAGAAATTGTTCTACTTTGAATGTCTGAGGCTGTACAGTCTAACAATAGTTTAATTTATGTGGGGGTTTAGTTTTTAGCAGATACAGTTTTACCAGACGGGTGCCCAACATAGAAAGCAGAACAATTTAACGTACAAACGGAGAGGCTGTTCGGATTCAACAAATTTATCTGGGGTAATAAATACCATCTCCCTCGAGTCTGTCTGCACTCTCTCTAACCTACTGTCCTTCTCAAAAGCCTGAGAGAATACAGAAGCAACGTGCCTAGAAAACCAATACAGCTTAACTCTGCTGGAACAAGGGGGACTGATCCTTCTGAAGTTAATACTGCTTCCCTTTGTACTGATCCTTTCACCCCTCAGCATGCTTAATACAGGGAACCGTGCAGACAAATGCCAGCCTTGGTCAATGTTGCCGCTGCATTGCACAAGTAAAGTGACAACTTTGGGACTGTTTTAGGATCCTATGGGACTCAAAGCCCAGTTCCAATTCAGCAAAGCACTTAAGCATTGAGCTAAAGCATGTGCTTTTAAGGAATACGACCTGACAGACTGAAACCAGCTGCCCAAAGAACAGCTAGAAACCACTTCATGCCAAGATTAGACCACTGTGGTATAATATTTAGCCCCCCATCTCTACATTTAAACATTGCTCTAGTAGAAATTCTGTTGAGACGGGGAACTCTGCGCTGATGTCTTGGTGTATATTGCTGAGATTAATCTATCAGAAAACATTATGGTTTATCTACATTATACCATTTGTCTTCCAGAAGAAGGGACAAAAAGATTACCCATGAGGATAGCTAGAGTAAAAATGTGCTACTTTTGTCTGTCCTCACTGGTGAAGGTTGGAGATGGACGTCCCTGGAGACCAGTCATGCATTATAAAAATATACAGGTAGTATATATAGCCTCTCTCTGATTTATATGACAGGTGTATGAAACTGAAAGCGATTGTAATAGATGGAACCAGAGTACTCTAAATAACCTTGAACACATAACAGCTTCTGAGTCTCAGGTAATACAAGGTCCAGAATCTAAAACTTTTCCTTTACGTCAATATTTGCAAGCAGGATCTCTTGGACTGCCTATATGCATCAAAATGAAAAATCCAAACAGAATTCCTGCAGGTGCAAATGCATAGCATAACACCCATACACCCAGCACAATTCAAAACCTGCTTTTGATTTTTGAGTGCAAGGCAAGTCTGTCAACTTGGCCACGTAGTCTTCCTCACATTGTCAATGTGAAGGCTGGTGTTCTTAAAGTTCAGATCTCACACCACTAGTAAATCTTTCATCTAAGCTCATCCTAGCTGTAACACCACAGTACTCACAGTACCTCCTTCCCTACAATTTGCTAAATAAGATGTTTACCCACCAGTCGCGCTCCATAATTGCGTGCTTGAGCTCTAGCTGGGAGAGCTCCAGGTGTGAAAGCTGCACATGCTTGAGAACAATCCATCCCAGTGACGGCCCCAAGTGTGTAGGTCCTGGCTTCTCCAAGCTTTAACATGTCTGATGGGATCAGGCTGGATGGAGACATGCTGCAGGAAGTCATTCAGACTTCTAGCTCAGCTCTTCTCACTACCGTGAAACACTTCTGGTGTCCTGAACCCTGCTGAAAGGAAGTCCAAACAAGACGCTCCAGAAGCACTTGTGGTGCCCAATTATTTTCTTCTGCAATTGCTTCAGTGTCTTTCCCTATTCTGCTTTCTGATGGCTGTATCTCAGTTTTGCCAGCTGTAGAAACTGAGGCAATAATACTGACCTCAGCCGAGACCCATTAATGCAGGAGTAGGCAAAATCAGGCCCATCAGGCACTTTCATCTGGCCCCCACCAATGAACTGTGCCCTGCCCAGCCCTTCTGCGCACAAGGGTGGGAATGAGGCACCCATGCATATGGACACGTATTGCCCCTTGCTCCCACCCTCATGAGCAGAAGGGCCCAACCCCACCAGCACACAGCTGCCCCCACTGCATCCAAATGCATGGGAACTCACTTGACTTCCCTGGCATCCAGCTTGCTCTGGGCAGCAGATAGGGAAGCTGCAGGGGCAGTGGAGCTCCAGCTGGGCAGAAGTATGGAGAGCAGCGCAGAGCCCGTGGCTAGGAGGGTGGCAGAAGCATGGAGCTCGGGTGGGCAGGGTGCAGGTGTGAGGGAAGATGGGGAGTATGGGAACCCCCCTGCACACTAATCCACATGGCACGGAGCCCCCGCTGCCGGCAGTTGCAGCAGGCAGCGGGCACTCCGGGATCTAGTGCCTGATGCAGGCGCAGACACTGGCACTCGGTGGGGCACTGCTCCAGCCAGCGCCACACATAGGAGTGAGGAGTGCAGCCTGCCTCTATTGCAGGGGCTCTGCGTAACGTGTCTGCAGCTCCTGCACTTGCACCAGGGGAAGCCCCGCATTGGAGTCAGCTGCCTTCCCTGCCTCCTGCTGCGCAGGTCCCCAGACTGCACCAGAAGTGGAGGGAGCCCCGCCCCCTGCTTCCCCATGGAGTCCAGCACGGGGCTTCCCCGGTGCGAGTGCGAGATCTGCAGGCACACCACATGGAGCCCCTGTGATAAGAGACGGCTGGGCAGGCTGCACTCCTCCCGCCCCCCCCACCTCAGCCATGCAGCGCTGGGCACGAGCACTGACACCCCCTGCCTGCTGCTTTTGCTGCCAGCAGGGGCTGCGTGCCATGTGGGGGAGGGGAAATGTGTAGGGGGGACTGTGTGGGGGGTCCGCACATGCCCCACAAACCTCACACACCCACACCCTGCCCCCACAATCCCCACCAACATACCCTATGCCCCCATACACAGCCATACCTCCTCACGACCTCCCACACATACACACACACACCCCCCCACACCCAATATAAAAGAGTAAGATTTCGTTTTGAGTTATTATGCAATCACCTCTCTATACACGACACAAACACAATTCATGACAAAAATATTTTTTGTAATAAAATTAAAATGTTATAGCAGGTGTTTGACTTAGTGTACGATTTGGTTTTTTTTTTCTGGTTCTAAGATGGCAGCATCCCCACCTCCCCACCCCGGGGGAGGAGGCAAGGGGAAGGACTTCTGGTGGCAAAGGTCGGGGGCTAGGGGGCAGAACTTCCAGTCCCACTATGGCAATTGGGGGCAATGGTCAAGGGGCGGGGCTACCCATATAGCCCTCAACAGCTTACCAAAATGTATTAAATGGCCCTCCAGCTGAAATAATTGCCCACCCCTGCATTCATGGTTAGTGCTATAAAAAACTAGGTGACATCCTCACCCAGAAACTGCTCCTTGGCAAACAAATGGACAGATTTGCACAACAAGGATATTTCATGCATATATGTATCATTTAGAGCTGAAAGATCTGTAGCTGGCCAAACATAGCTACCACTTAATAGCTGTAACCAATAAAAATGCTGGTCTGCCCAAATGGCTGAAAACTCATAAAAGGAAACAAATGAGGCAGGAAGCTTGACTCCCCTCTTACTGTCATCCATCCAGCTCCATTGAGTCTGGTGCCATTAATTCCTGATTTACACTCATGTGAGAAGGGACAGCCAGGCCCACAAGTTATGCCTTTTTCTTCTCTGCAATCCTAAATGCATTACTGAGCTACTGTTTAAAACAGTCAAGCCAAGGAATACGCTCTTAAACATGTACTGCTAAGGAAGAATGCAATGGCTACTGTCATTTGTCTGCAGAGAGAGCATGTGACTGAATTTTAGACTAGGCCAAGGCACACAACTGCATGTTCACACAGCACGAGGGAGGGTTTTGTTATTGAACGTCAGCATCCAGAGAGGCAAGAGATAATACCAAAGGGGCTCTGTTGTGAGGGTGTCCATTGTTCCCTTCGGGTTTTTGCTAACTTCTCGTTACTGCTGGCAACAATGAAGTCTGCAGCCATGTAGCTGAAGTTGTTACAAGAATCTGAAGATGTGAATTGGAAAAACCTATTGTCTGATATTTGGGAAGAGCTGTTTTAATTAAAGTGGCTTACAGCCCACCGTGACCTCATGCAATTTGCTTTAAAGGAAGACATTTTTTCTTATATATATCTTGGTTGGATTCTTCCAACAGGTCCATTTCTCCAAATCAAATAGGTTTTTACCTAGGGGAAAACTGAGCTGGCATCTTCCAAGGGGTGGCTTCAAGTCTAAAAAGGTTGAGGACCACTGCCTTAAGCACAATGAAGGAGCAGTGGATTTTTCTTCATAGTAGTGGTTGGTGTTTATTTATAAATCACTGCAGCTCTAATGTTCCCAGCCACTTACGATTATTTTCTTGATCTTCAGTTCTAATTTGCCTGACAAAGCCGTTCCAGCCAATGCTCAGACTAGCACCGACATCATGGAGCCTTACACCAGGCTCCTCCGACCATTTGGGAAAAGTTTCTCTTAAACCTTTCTAAGATACAGAGGAAATAACTCTTCCCTTTCAAAAATCAAATTCCTGTTCTAGAAAGGTAGGGCCCTGTCCTGCACACACCCACGTGAGTGCATGCTTGTGTTTGGAATCAGGACCTAATACAATGGGATTATAACCTGTACCTAATATTACAACTTCATTACGTTAATCACCTTCTTTCATATTCTCATCCTCAAGACATATCACTTTATAACACTACTACCACCACCAAGAGAATGGCTCTGCAAGGGTTTAATTCAGCTTCCACAAAAACCAACGGGTGCCTATAGACGTGCTCATTCTCATTCTAATTAAAACACTCCACCGTCGCCTCATCATCGCATGTATGAAGCCCCCCATGCACTTCAAATTGGCTGCAAGGGTGCTTTATCTAAACCTCATTGAAAGAGCTTTAAAAGAAGTATCCTGCAGCCAATTTTGAAATGCGCAGGGGCTTAATATATGTGACGGTGAGCTGTTTTAATTAGAGCGGCCGGCCAGGAATTGCTCTAATTAAAATGCCCCCCCACGAGCACCTGTACAGGCAGCCAGTGAGAGTCCTCCACCATAGATTTCCATAGCAGCAGAAAGAGCTCCTGGAGCTCCCAATATACTAAAGCCACACTCAATGTAAAGCTAAGAATGATAGACAAGGAGGGTTGGAAGGGACCTCAGGAGGTCACATCTAGTCCAACCCCCTGCTCAAAGCAGGACCATCCCCAACTACATCATCCCACTTTGCCTAACCAGGTTTTGAAAACCTCCAAGGATGGAGCTTCCCCCACCTCTGGGTAACCTGTTCCAGTGTTTTACTACCCTCCTACTGATAACATTCTTCCTAATATCTAACCTAAACCTCCCTTGCTGCAACTCGAGACCGCTGCTCCTTGTCCTATCATCTGCCACCACTGAGAACAGTCCAGCTCCATCCTCTTTGCAACTCCCTCTTCAGGTAGCTGAGGGCTGCTATTAAGTCTCCTCTCAGTCTCCTCTTCATCCAGCGGAGCACCCACCTTCCCTTTCATCAGTGGAAAATGGAACTCACTTCTAGGAGACGTGAGACAGATCATATCACCACTGTCCAAACTCAGATGTCACATCAGTCGAGCACTTAAGGAGAGAACCAGGTCCTATTGACTTCTGAGGCTTTTGACCGAGACTTTATTTTCCCCAGAATATCATGGATACACGATAAACCCACACAACACATAAGTAAGAAAACTCACATTAAAACACTACGGAGTGTTTTATCTAAAGGCTGGAGTTTGGGTAGAGGGGAAAAAAAATTCATATTTTGAAGACTAAGGAGAGTATGGCGTCAGATTAGGTAAGTAATTAAAGATATTACTTTGACAGGGTGGGTTCATGGCAGCTATGTACAATACATCTGGCTTGGGTCCCAGGCCACTTAGAGCTGTAGGCATCTATACATGAGAGATACAAGGCAAGAAAAGCTGACGAGTGACCTTTAGCTGGAAACAGAACCGCCATAAAAATCAGTTTGCAGCAGGAGTTTGTAACAAAGCACCTAATGACTCACACTCCAGGAGTGCCATTATTTTTACCTTTCATTTAAAAGCACTTATTGGTTCACATCTCCAAGCTCAGAGAATAAACGATACAGAATGATGTGGGAAACAGCTCTGTGGGAATAAATACATTACATAATATGCTGAATTAAAAGCAAAGCTAAGGCCTATTGATTGACAAGTCGGAACAGGTGTACTCAATTCAGCTGTCAGTTTTCCTTGTTTGTACTTTAAAAGGCTTCCAGTTATTTTAAAACTAGGAAAAAACAAAACCAAAAAAACCCAGCATTAGAAAGACAAGTCAGCTTTTCAGTGACCATTTCTTCCGAAGCCTTATACGTCTTGGACCAAACACTGACTATTTACATGGCAGAGCTTTTGAAGGTGTGTTTTGAGCCAATTTATATGACCCTAGATGTATGATGTTCTACTACAGTAAGTTGGACCACATCCTTCAATTGGTATCACATAGGAAAAATTACGCCTATTCGCATCAACTTCACATCTGGCTCATTGTTACCATTCATTTTTTATATGCAGTTAGCTCCAGGCCCAGGCCAAGGTTCCCATTGGGCCGCAAGATGAACAAACAAGACAAAAGGAAATCCATCAACAACAAAGTTTAAAATTAGTGGATTGCACTTGCACAAGAAAGCTAAATAGCTGTAAAGTGATGTGCAGCTTGTTGCAAAGCCACTGTAGAAAGAAAGTCCATTATATGCCTGGCTGCGTATACTGCAACTGTCTTAAAAGGTCTCCGGTGCATCACACAATAAACAACACATGCAGCAGGAAGGGAGATAGCGATATTTCCACTAATCCAGTCCAGTTACCAGCAACATCCCTTCAAGACAGGACAAGATCTTTGGAGGTTTATTGTTGATATGCCATAAATCCGAGGTATGTCATAAATCCGACGGCAGAGTAGTTACCAACTATCAGCTCATTGTATGTAATGCTAGTTTAACAACAATGTGGAGTTCAACTTGTACGCAGGAGAGGATCGAATGGACCAGTGCTGAGGATGATATGATTGTTGGGTTTTTATTTAATTAGACCACTGTTACAGTACATTGCACAACAGATGACTTTGCTATTGGATATCCCTTTCAATAGGGTTGCCACATGACAAAGATTCTTGGCAGAATAGT
>NW_017728932.1:9199226-9246147 GCF_001723895.1 Crocodylus porosus | reverse complement strand
CCTAATGACTCACACTCCAGGAGTGCCATTATTTTTACCTTTCATTTAAAAGCACTTATTGGTTCACATCTCCAAGCTCAGAGAATAAACGATACAGAATGATGTGGGAAACAGCTCTGTGGGAATAAATACATTACATAATATGCTGAATTAAAAGCAAAGCTAAGGCCTATTGATTGACAAGTCGGAACAGGTGTACTCAATTCAGCTGTCAGTTTTCCTTGTTTGTACTTTAAAAGGCTTCCAGTTATTTTAAAACTAGGAAAAAACAAAACCAAAAAAACCCAGCATTAGAAAGACAAGTCAGCTTTTCAGTGACCATTTCTTCCGAAGCCTTATACGTCTTGGACCAAACACTGACTATTTACATGGCAGAGCTTTTGAAGGTGTGTTTTGAGCCAATTTATATGACCCTAGATGTATGATGTTCTACTACAGTAAGTTGGACCACATCCTTCAATTGGTATCACATAGGAAAAATTACGCCTATTCGCATCAACTTCACATCTGGCTCATTGTTACCATTCATTTTTTATATGCAGTTAGCTCCAGGCCCAGGCCAAGGTTCCCATTGGGCCGCAAGATGAACAAACAAGACAAAAGGAAATCCATCAACAACAAAGTTTAAAATTAGTGGATTGCACTTGCACAAGAAAGCTAAATAGCTGTAAAGTGATGTGCAGCTTGTTGCAAAGCCACTGTAGAAAGAAAGTCCATTATATGCCTGGCTGCGTATACTGCAACTGTCTTAAAAGGTCTCCGGTGCATCACACAATAAACAACACATGCAGCAGGAAGGGAGATAGCGATATTTCCACTAATCCAGTCCAGTTACCAGCAACATCCCTTCAAGACAGGACAAGATCTTTGGAGGTTTATTGTTGATATGCCATAAATCCGAGGTATGTCATAAATCCGACGGCAGAGTAGTTACCAACTATCAGCTCATTGTATGTAATGCTAGTTTAACAACAATGTGGAGTTCAACTTGTACGCAGGAGAGGATCGAATGGACCAGTGCTGAGGATGATATGATTGTTGGGTTTTTATTTAATTAGACCACTGTTACAGTACATTGCACAACAGATGACTTTGCTATTGGATATCCCTTTCAATAGGGTTGCCACATGACAAAGATTCTTGGCAGAATAGTGCCCATGGCTTGAGTTATGAGGAACTCGGTTATCTTGGGATGCAGACTTCAGCATTGCTGGGGAATGTCAGGACTGCAGTCATTTATAAAAAGCAACCTACACTACCGTGCAGGAAAAAAAATATTGCTACTTCAATGCAGTTAAGGGCTTGAAATGTATCCCGTCTCTTTATTGTGTTACCGGCTCCTAAGCTTTCATAGCACATTCCTCAGCCAAGAGCAGATTAAAAATCGTTACCATTTTATCCTCATAATAAACCTCAGGGAACTTTTATAAGGCATGAAAAAAAGACTTAGAGATGTCTACATCCATTTGCCAACTGCAATAAAGTCTCTGAATCTTATTAAAGGGAATAAATTATGAGAGTGGAAAAAAAATATCTAGAACTCGGTGGAAAGAAAAATCTTTCAGGCAAGAGAAAAATCCATAGTTCCTTGCTTTGGTTAAAGACTAGAAATAACTTCAAATTAACACGGTTTAGAAATCTGAGGTTATTGAAGGCATGTAATGGCATTCAACCTTACACTGGACTTTGATACACTGTGCTTGCAGTGTAATCAAAGAACTTCCACTGGCTTTTTTGAATGCACTCTCCAAAGGCATAGCCCCTTCTCCTGAATCCAGTATAGATTCTGTTCATGGTTTAGGTAATACTTGTAACAAAGTGTACAACTCAGGGCACTGGACTCCTAAAGAAAAGAGCTTACATTGAATGCTTGTGTTCGAGTGAAGAGCACCCATTAGAGGGCCTCAACATGCTTTAAAAAAGATAGAACTAATGCGGCTGTGATGGTGGTTTTTATTTTTAAGCATTTGTTTTCATAGTATCTAAATGCTACATAAGTAAAATTACCTCCACAAAAGAAAGGCTACAGCAAAGTTCAGAGAGTATTAATACTGAAGTCTCCTTAGATTACGTTTGAGATTTCTCCGGACTTTTTTTTTTTTTTTTAAATCATTGCAGTCATTGTGAGAAATCCTTATAAAAAGTAAGACTCCTGCAGCGGGTTGAAAATGGCTAGACGCTAATCACTCTAATCCACTCCTCTCTAGAGACCTCTGTACCAAGAAACCCCTCTCTGCTTTTCATGTGGTTCACCCTGGGTTTTACAAGCTGCAAGGGGTTTCACAGCACAGTTCCCATGCAACTGGTGAGTCCTGCCACACCATAAACATGCAGACCTCTAGTCCTTGCACCTTAAATTGTATTACTGCATTGTCAAATGAGCACTCAGCTATGAGAGAGGGATGTCTAACTGTGGTTTCCTGGATCAAATGCACACTTTGGGGAACCATCAAAATAGTTCTCCGACTTACGAGACATCTATATTTATCACCATCCAAGCTGCTGCCAGACAAATGAGGACCTCTAGGAATGATCTCCATACACTCACACGTATGTATGTGTGTATGTATGTGTGTATATATATGGAGTGGAATGGAGTCCTAGAGGTCCTCATTTGTCTGGCAGCACCTTGGATGGTCAGGCTACATTTCTGAACTCCAAAACTTTATGTGTCACCTGTAAAACCTCCTCAAACCTTACCCTCTTTTTTCCAGCCCCACTCATCATATTACAGTGCCTCTCTACTGACTGCCCCAACATAAATGCAAGCCAACTTTTTAATCTGCCAAGGCCCAAATGCAGGTGCAAAGACAGCAGTTCCAAACAAGATGCACAGGAAAGTCAGTCATGCAAGAAATGAAAACTGGCGTAGAATCCATCGCTGTAGCATAAATGACCTTTTTGGCACGCTCAAGTTCTACATTTCTCGACTTCTGATGTAAGCAATTTTCAGAAAGATAAAGGGATGTCCATATACATACTTTGTTGTTAAATTTGCGGGGGGAGGGAAGGGAAGGGGGTTGTCTTTTGAAATGAGGAACAGTTGAATATACAGCAAGGATCACTTTTCAAACATTGCCACAGAGAAACATTTCTGAGGTCTACAGGCACATTAATCTGTAGTTTCTACAAATGAAAACCCATATGCAAATATTCAAGAAGATCAACAGAGGGACTAATTATTTAAATATTTAGGAAAGAGCTGCTGAAGGCCAGCTTGGGATGTTAATACAGCAATGAACACAAAATGAATGTGGACTTGGCGCTCAGCAGTGGTATTATCAATATCATACTCAAGAATGTGGAAAAGGCATGCAGCTTTTCTCTGGCTGGTTGCTCTTTAATGAGGTTTAGGACCATAATCCAACTAGTTGATTACTGTAAAATAATCCAAAATCCATCTAAATCACCATTTAAACATGGTTGCGCTTCATAAAAACCAAGTTGAATGACTTTACAGTGTATGGTCAGTGCAAAAAATGGAATGCCCATTGACATCAAGTTGTCAGGTACTCTGTTAGTTGGAAGACAAATCTGGTTTAGTTGAAGCAGAAAGACAACAGATTGATTCAATCAGAATCAAGAGCTAATGGAGCAAGAAGCATCAGGGAAATGGAGAAGCCACCTGCCCATATAAAGCAACAGCAAGAGCCTTAATCAGCACCCCTGCCCTCTGTAATAACACAGCAATTACTAAATCATCTGCAGCTGGAATCCCACACAAAGAATCACCTGCAGGGCACACGTGGTGGGGTTAGAGAATGAGACCCTCAAACATCAGGAAGTTGCCAGGTGAGTGATGCTTGAACAACTGGAATCAGCAACCAAAGCTCTGCACAGCCCTACTGCTTAGTTGCTCACACATATCTTAGAAAATATACTTAAGTGTGCTCAAAAGGCCTTCTAAATTGTCAATTCCTATCTCCTGTATCATCTCTTTTTTCAGGGGTTTTACTGTGCCACAGTCTGAGTTGGAAGCTGGTCATCTGTGCTTTGCCAAGACTAGCAAAAGTGGCAGGAAAACCGTTAATGAAGCATGCATATTTTCCATGGAATGTCGCAAGGAATGTAGAGCCCAGGTCTCCTCGCCCTGCACCTTTGAAGACGACATTCATGCCCATCCACAGTGAGTGGAGAACACCGATCGTCTAACTCAGTAGCGTTCTCAAATGAAATTTGCAGCGCTTTACATGGCAAAGTAGAAGACAATGGAGAATCCAGCCCAAACTGGGTGTTTCGGATGGGCTAGAACAGTGATCCACAAACCATGGCTTGTGGGCAACATGTAGGGTTGCCAACTCTGACTGAAGCTATTCTGGGAGATTTTTTTTCCCCAACACAGCGTGATGTCACTCATTGAATTTATTTTCTTAAAACACCCTATTACAATCTCCTTTCAGTAGTCACTGGGAGATCAATGCTGATTCTGACAGACTCCAAAACCGGGGAGGGTTGGCAACCCTAGCAAAACTGACCCTCCAATATCGCTTGCAGCCAGAGGATTTTAAAGAGTTAAAACTTTGCTAGACTGATAATGCAAAATATGCTGCTGCCTGAAGTGTGTTACTTGTTCAGTCCTGTTGCATGGGGGCCAAGCAAAAGGTGAGAAGCACTGAGCTAAACTGTCCTTTGGGAAAGAGGGACTGGAGTATAGATGCTCCATGCCAAGGGATGGACTGGTGACTCAGATTCTTGCTCTGCTTCTTTCTTGTGTCTGGCCAGGTACTTTGCTTGTCCTTCCCTTCTCTGTGCATTTGCTCACAGTAAGGAGCGTGATGCATGAGAGAGCTAGAGACTACAGAGGAATATGGTGGAGCTCTTCACTCCCCAGCTTAGCTAAGTCAAAGATACCATCCAGTCCTGTGTTTATCAGGTCACTGAAGACAAAGCCAATAAAGGGAAATGTTATCATCTGCAGGTAGCAAGGCAGTGAAAGAGGCTGTAATTTTGTGGGAACCAGAAGGTGTTTGCACAATTCCACTGCACACGATTAATCATTCTCCTCACACTGCTAAGAGTGAAGCATTCAGGTGTCCCTTGATTCAGTTCTCAGAAATATACGGCTAGTTCAGGGGCGGGCAGTTATTTTGGGCAGAGGGCCACTTACTGAGTTTTGGCAAGCCATCGTGGGCCGCATGACAGGCAGCCCAGGGCAGATAAATACTAATTTTCTAAATGTTTTAAGGGCCCTGTAGGCCAGATCAAATGGCCTGGAGGGCTGCATCCGGTCCCCGGGCTGCATTTTGCCCACCCCTGGGCTAGTTGATAACGCTGCACTTAAAACTGTTAAATATGACAGGACGCCTTTGAATAAAAGTTATTACGATGATAGCAAGTCCAAATTAATAGTACAATGCTATCAGTCTTTCTTTCACTTTCCGTTCATCAAACACTCTTCTATCATAGTTCAGTGTCTTTAAGATAGGACTGTGGCTTTTCTCTCCATCCAGCAGTCAGAAACTTCTGTCTGTATCCATTCATTGTCTCCCGTTTCATATTTCGTCCCTAGCCAGAACAGCTTGCAATGGGTCTTTATATTGTGTTTCCCCAGCGCTTATCACACTGGGGTCCTTATTCAAACTGAGGTCCTAGGCACTAGGGGCACCTATACATGACTCCAACACGCTGTAAATACAACACATCAGAGCACGCTCGATTAATTGAGTATGTTGGAGTGTGGTATTTACTGTGCTCCAGCCAACTTCATCATCTTGCGCATTGATGTTCCCATGCTTAAAAATGGTGACAGAGGTGCTTAAACTAAATCTTGTCAAATGAGCTATAGTTAAATTGACCCCGACACCATTTTAAAACTCCAGGACTATGATACACAAGACACTCCAGGCACTTTAATTAAAGGGTTCCCAGAGCTGCTCTAATTTAAGTGCCCGTCCCAACTCCCAGAGCACGTATTAAATACCCTAGAGCAGTATCAGCAGAAATAATTATGAGGTGAAAAACACGCACATTAAAGGGAAAGCTAGTCTGCACTTAAGCACAAAAGACATTTGGCAATTCTGCCAAACTATCTACAGGACCCTGAGCCAGACTGTGCTACACTTGCTAAAAACCTTCCTCCGGTTTCACTGACCACAACTGAAATTAACTTTATGTGAAACATCTCCATTAATGTAACACATTTTGATAGGGGTCTCATTTCAAACCAAAAAGATTTTTTTCCCTTATTCTCAGAACATAGCTCAATATGGAACAGCAATATATGCTACCAACTTTGACCACAAGGATAATTATGGAGGTAGTTGAAAACTTCCCACAGAAGTTTTCTATTGGGAAATGCAGCTTCATGAAAACAAACATTTTCCCGGAATGTCTTAATTTCAGTGCAATTTTCAGGGGAGAAATAAAATGTAATGTTTTCAAGAAGGGCAAAACGTTTCGTTCTGAACATCATTTCATTCCATTTATTGCTTTATATGAAATAATATGTACTATAAAGTTTCAAAAGTATCAAAACAAAACATCCTGATGTTTCTATACCATGTTGGGGGGAATTTCCAATCTGAGAGAAATTTCAAGACTGACTTTTATTCCAGCTGGAAATGCCAATAATTTGCTGAATGTCAGATTCCTGGTCAGGGGGAAGGAAAAGCTATTTTCCAAGCAGCTCTTGCTTCACTGCATGCTACCCCAAGGGATAATGGAAATCTTAATCTGCTAAAAATACCATTGGGCAGTCAAACAGCGGGTTGCTATGCAGTCGTCAAAGTTTTCTGGGCATTAATAACTTGATCAGGCACAGAGCACATAGCTGAAATCCTTTATGTTAGCATATGAATTCATTTCAATTAGAATACCTGTATGCATAAAACTCACCTTACACATACATGTTTGCAGTTTTGGGACCTTAAACAGGATCTACAGGTGGGGTCATTTAGGGGGCTCTCTATTTTGGAAGACATTTTAAGATGCCAATGCCCATTTTACCATCTTGTCTGCTTAAATGATGCTATATAGAAGATATTAATAATCCCCCTCCTGTCCAATCATCCTGGTTAGCTTTTCTTGTCTTGCAATTTTTCCTTATAAGGCGGAAGTGATTAGAGTAATATATCCTTTATTACTAATACGAGCGATACATTTTAAAATTAGATTTGATTTTATTGTCTCAGTTGTGGATCTTTGTACAACAATGTTATAGATTCATGTCTTGATTTACTACTATGTATATATTAACAATGTTTTTTATGTTGGTGGGCTCTATTTTTAGTATAATATTTGTCATTCGGTTGCTTTGTTCAAACTTATCTATATTACAGTCGTATGTGTGTTATGTCGTTTTCGGGAGCATGGCATTTAGCCAGAATCCTTAATAAACTGAACTGAGTTGAACTGAAATTAAGATGCCAAAGGAAATCTAACATCCAAACTGTACCGACTCTCCCTTAATTCTTGACAAAAAACTGACATAAGCCTTAAATATCTATCTAGTCCCTAAGTCTTGAGTTTGATTAGGCACCATTTTCATACAAAATACATTCCCTCTCATGGAAAGATGCTCCTCCCCAATAATTTATGAAAAAAAATGCATTCCTCCTTAACACATTAGTCTCCAGATAATTACTTTAAATTCGTTAAAAATAAATTAGCATTTCATGAACACTTTCCAGTTTGCTAGCAGTTGAATAAATAATGAAGAGTTCTGGCAGTCTAATTATCTCTGTGCTTAATAAAAGCCAGCTATAAGAAGATGCAACTTTTCTTTCCGCTTTGCACATTTACAGCATTTGAAGCGCAGGCTACTGCTACGCTGATGATCTTGTACGAATTGTAGAGGTTCCATTCATTATACTGCTTGCTAGCACCCAGCATAGCAACCATCAGAAACAAACAGGAATTACCGTCTTCCTAAACCGCAATAGCCTTTTTTTTTTTATCCTATCCAATGTCCACTGCACTGGCTTCAAATAAGGCACTGGATCAGGCCCTTCATTACTTAATCGGACAGGCAGGTTTTTAGGCTAGACACAGAATTTCAAGTGAATGCAAGGGGTTAAGCTACTACAGAACATTTCGAAGCCCAGGCTCTGTTGACTTGAGTGATTACTTTATTAAAATATCTCCATGAGCTTAAGTAATAGAGGTCCATATTGTGAAGGCTGAAAGACCAGGCTTCTAGTCTCAGTTCCCTGTGTAGAAAGTTGCTATACACAGGAATATTTTTGTAGCATTAAGATTCTAACACCATGGCACTTACCAGGAAGCTTTATTCCTAGGTTTGGCAAGGGGCACAAAGAGGGCTTTCTGCTACCCTGGCTACTCCCTGAGTGGCCTCCAAACTAAGTTAGGGGAAGCACCAAGAGCCATTCTAATGTGCATCTTTGTGCTCAGGAGAAATACCAGCACAAAACACACAGAGAAGAGAGACATTTAAGGAACTTTCCTTCCACAGGGCCTGCAGAGCTGGTTGTAGAGCTGCTTTGCCAGCTGAGTATCACCTGGGCTAGGCACAGACATTCAAAAAGCCTAAGCCTGAATTGATTCAATCCTTGCAGGTTAGTCAAACCTGCCTAGGCTGAATCAGTTTGTAACCATACAGACATGCCCTCTGGACTGTAAAAAAGCAGGCACATGCCTGCAGTGGCTCAGGCTAGAAGCCATGGGGTGCTAAAGCAGCCCTCCCTTCCCTTTCACAATGCTGAGCTAAAGCGGGGGGAGCATGGCCAGGCCCCAGCAGGAGGCACTGACTCAGTGAGGGAGCCAGCAGGGGTTTACACAGCATTTATCACCCTGTCACCAAAACAAACAGATCTTTCATTAATTTAAGCTAGTCTTAAACAAGTTGTTCCAAGGAAGGATGGACATTGCCAACTACCTGTTGATTAGCTCCAAAGAGCCCTGAGACCCTGTCCTGTCTCCCTTTGTCCAGTCTCCCATAGCATGGACTGGGAAGCCAGTAAGATGCCTGCAGTCTCCGCTGCAGCTGCAGCCAAGGAGCAGAGGGGAGAAGCCAGCCCTGCTGTGGAGCAGAGCCCTGCCCAGCCCAGACAGCATACCAGGATGCTGGGGGACTCTGATTTAACTCTAACCAGCAAGGGGTCTGGGACAGACACTGCATAAATCAGCTTGACCCAAATCAGTTAAGTCTGATGCTACATTCAACCAGGTTTATCTCAAACCAGTTTTAGCCATTTTCAAACTGGTTTATGTGCACTGATCATCTGTAACTGTTCTGTTACAGGTTTAAACCAGTTTCTGATCACTTCAACTGGTTTATGTTTAATATCTGTCCCTAGTCCTGGTCAGTTTCACTGGATTTCTGGCCACTTGGTGTCTGAAAATAGACAGATGGGCAGTAGCAGAAGATAAAAATTGCCCCTTATATCTTTATGATCTTTCTTACATCAGCCATTTTTCTTCTCCTCTCTACCCCTGTTGATTCAGAATTAAATTGCATCCATAACAAGCCCTGAATTTATCTCCCAATTTTGCATTTCTCTTGTCTTGCATTAAAAACACATTTCCTTACTTTAAAGGGAACAGACCACACTTTGCAGAGTATATGGACAAACTGATGTTAAAAAAAATAAGTTGACTGTTTTAAAATGCTATAAGCACAAAATTGTCTAAAAATGAGGGAAAAACATTCTAAGTATTTACTTGAAAAGTTTCTCTTTTTAATAAATGAATCCAAGGGATGAGAAAAATGAGTAAAAAATGGTGCAATTGGAAAAGGGGTATGTCTGGACACATGAGATCCACATTGATAATTGCAAAGTAGTTTTCTTGATGAAAGCAAAGAAAAATCATTTGTCATTTACTTCTGAATTCATTTCCCCAGACTGTGAAACAAACACTGGGGAGGTTTGGGTTTGGTTTTCTTGTTTTGTTTTGTTTTTTAAGATTTTAATTATATCCATTACTCAGCATTTTATATCTGCTCAGCTACTATTTCAAGTACTGCTTGATCTAATGTCACAGGCAAACAGACTTACATTAACAGGACTGGGGAGAAAATAATCAATTTCCATTACAATGATATTGGATCCAACCTTACTGAAATCAATGGAAGCTTTGCTTACCAACTGCTGAAAGGTCAAGCCTCTTGCTTTCTTCTGGCATGGACATGGAAGGATGATTTGTGTAGGGGGAGGCAGTAAAATTAAATTAGCAGTGCTTTCACTAATGAGCATCTCTGTCCCATTCTCACACTGAGTGCCATATACTTCCTCTTACAAAACTGAGCTCTAAAATCATGATCCATGGCCCACCAAAAGCCTGTTCATTTCAGGATGTTTGGATCAGCCATTCCATTAGTCACAGAAAAGGCTTCTTTGTTAAAGAAACAGTCTTATATTACTCATCACTTTTGTGGGGAACCAAAGCACAGCAACCAAGTTGCTCAAGGTCACAAGAGAAATCTGTGATAAACCCAGGAACTTAACTCTGTCCTCCTAAGGTTCAAAGTTGCATCAGAATACCTGCTGCTGGATGTAATCTTTCATGTCACCCAACATCGTTGAAAAGAAACCATATTTGAGATTGTTAGCATTAGTAGTAATAACAAATCTAATTCAAGGGGAAGAAATTTTTTGTAACACACAGAATGGGCACTTTAGAATGCACCTATTATTGATGCATCATTAGCAACTTAAAATTATGAAAATTAGTTCTTGCTTTAAGAGAGTATAGTAACTATTAGACAAAGTGCATCTCTGAGGAACAATTGCTGAATATTCGCTTACTGAAAGTTGCATTTAATTTTTCATGCTGACATGTTTTTCTTTGGAAATATTATCACTATTTGTTAGACAACAATAATTTTTACTACAGAGATGGATTCCCACCAGAAACCTCAGAAAGCTACTGGGTTTAATGACAATATGATCCAATAAATTATTATTTTTTTTTTTTTTACAGACCACATACATTTTTTTAAAAAGAATCTTTCAGTTCATTCTCTCTCTCAAATGACTGAGCTATCACTGCTTAATATAACAAGTAATGTAATTTGCCTTCAAAACAGTGCCTCCAATAGTAACAAGACTCGATGGCTAGAAATGTAAAATGTCAGGTAGCATCCATGTACCTTAGCTCATGTTTATTTAAGTTAGCATAGAGAAGACTTGGGAGCATGTGTCCTAAAAATGATGCAAGTTTTTTACTGACATTGCATGAACAAGACTGACTCGGAGGGAGCAAATCTTGTTTTCCTTAGAATTGCTGTTCATTCTTTCATGCTTTTCTCAGTGTGAACCAAAAAAGACGCCCAATCAGTTTCCTCATTGCTTACAGTCAATTCCACTGTTAGATTCTATCTTTAAATCCACTCCTCCCTTCAGAAGGGAAGGCTCTCTCTCCACCGCATTCAGTACAAAAGTCCGGCCAACCTCTTTCTAATGCTGTTCCCCTTGTGCTCTTCGCATGTCCCCATGGAGACGACAGGTAAATTGCAGAAACTTCTGTAACAATCATTTCCTGCTCTGTGCCACAGTCAACCCCTGAATCCTTTACAGCTGCGTCAATGGAAGCTTTGGGAGTTTGTTATTGTCACAGTGTTGAGTTCAATATGGGCCCAACAAGTTTCTTTAATAATGAGAGTTTCTCTCCATTCTTCTCTATTAGCATCAGATCACTTCTAATCCCAGTCAAATAAAAAGTACAGTAGAAAAACTCCTTTGCTTATGCTATCTTCCCCCCTTTCCCCAATTTCCCCCCCTAAGAATTAATCTACTTGGAAGATTTTCAGACCACTCCTTCTCTGGATTTAGTCCTAATGGAAGTAGCAGAGATTAAAAGCAAATCTTTTTTCTACTGACACGTAAGTAATTTTTTGGCAGATTCCCACAGTGTTCGAAGGTTAACGTTATTGGTCTAAGTGCTGAGTTTCATGTTCACAATCAAGTATCAGAAGCCATTTAACAGTAGCTTCTTTGCTAAATATGGCAGAATTGACCCACCCAGGATGCACCCTCTCAGTGTAAACGCAGGTAACCTTCCAAGCACCGTATCTATTTACATCCTTTAGCAAATGCATCTGTTCAGATAGGAAATTTCAGCAGAGCTAATGGACCCCTGTTGTTACAGCAGCAATCAAATCCTGCTTTGCATGGCTTTTTGAAGCCTTCACCCCCTTCTCCCTTCTCCTCCTCTCACCCCCTGCATCCAAAGTCAATATGTATTCGAAAAGCATCTTAGTATCACATTTAGGTCCTAGCTTTATTTTGCATTCTCACAAGTTATGATAAATGAACAGTATACAATAAGCTTTCAAGGCAACACAAAATGCCATTAGTAGGTGAATAGAGTCTAAATTCTTTTGCTTTTTTAGCCTTGTTAGTGTTTATTTGGATTTAAGTCTACCCTAGCAATGAGGCAAATTACAAGCCATTAATATACATTTAAAGTTTCTCCCTGCCCATTCAAGCAGAATTCAGAAGTCAATCACAACTTCAGAGTAACCTTTAGACACACTTGTTTCTCACTATTCCTAAATCAATAATTCTTAAGCTAATATATCAGATTTTCCTATACTGCCCATTGCTGCAATTATTCTACTCTTAAAGCAAGATAAATGACATCTATTATTATTTATAGAAGCGGCCACATTTAGAAAAAAGGATCATAAGCGATTATCCCACCTGTTTTCTTTCCAATTTAGGGGGTCCTGGGAGTTTAAAGATGTATAATGTCTTCTTAAGTTTCAAAGAAAATAGGTGTATGATCATACTCTGGACAGAGATGCCGACTAAACTTATTTACTAATATTACCAACCGTGGGGGGAGACTTCTTCAGGGATTTAAAGGCACCAATCCTGTTGAAAGTCAATGATTTTTGTGCTCCCAAATGCTTTTAATGATTTTGAAAAATCCCTTTCCTACAACACATACAGGTTATCTGACAGATATGACAGATGCACAACAATTACATGGACTTTTTGGGCATCCTTGACTGAGTATCTTGGATTCTGTCATTCTGGACTAAGCATGATGTAATCTCACAATCCATTTTAAACAGACGGCAACAACAACCCATGATTTGCATCAGAAACCCGTGTCGTGCACACTGAGAAAAATTCCAGTCTAATCCCTGGAGGATGAACACGTCTCAGGTCTGGAAACTGGGGACATAGATCTTGCCATTATATCTTGCCATTCTGCAAAATGAATCTGTGCAGCCAGAAGGTGAGACGGCAATGTATCAGGGGGGTGAATCTCACTGCTTATACCTACTGCATATATGTTGATGCCAAGGATTGAGCACATTTGTGAACTGACAGTCTCCACCTCTGGAAGGCTCAGTTCTTTACCACTCATGGAAAATCCAAGCAGCACTCAGTGGTGATTGCAAGAAAAAAAACCATAATATTCCTGAGGCATCCATGTACAAGAGGGCAAAAGTTAGTCACAAGTGGAGCAAGAGAGTTGGAGGATCTGTATTAATTTGTCTGATGAAAGCACTACTGACATGTAGAAAGAGGGGAAGCCATGCATTAGAATGCAAATCAACTTACTTGGAAACAAGAGAGAATGCCTCCGAACAAATAGCTGGGCAGGAGATGAGTCTGATTTGGATGTGGCCCAGAGCGGCAGGGAAGTGGGCCCGCGTCACCTTCTCGAATACAGAACTGAAGGTGTTGATGTCTGCTGTCTTGCAGTTCTGGTCCCCTCCTCCCGTATCTAAGATGCTGCCCCCATGTAGGACAAGAATAAGGACGTGAGTTTTACAGTTCCTGTGCTGAGCTCCATCCTGAAGAAAGGAAACAGTCATTGGAACAGGCTTTGCAGAACAACATTAGTACATTTTGTGCCAACCTTCGCAAGCAATTAGCTATATTCTTCCAGGCTCAGAGTGATCTTTTATGTAGTCGACTTAAAAAAAAAATCAATTTTATTCAAGTATCTCCAAGTCAGATACAGCACACTCTGCTTTACCACAGCAGCTTTCATGCCCAAGGCTTAGCTATAGGTTTCAGATCCAAAGACAATTATGAATGGTTTTACACACCGCAAAAGCTATTGGTTGCAAACTCAGATAGGGGAAGACGGCCAACATCTAGAAAAAGCCAAAGTAAGCGTATAGGTATCATGGACTATGCTAATCTCATTTTGCCAGATTTATCAAAAAGTTTTAAAACCTGTGATCATTTCAGTTTAGGAGAAGAGAAGCACATTTTGCTGCCAATATACTGTACATCATAATTAGTTCATGCAGTTTTTTCACAACCTGTTGAGGTGACCATCCAGTATGTGAAATAAACATTTTTTTGTTACTCCCCCAAAATTTATTTAAAATAAATTAGTATGTATTATGCAATAATGGTAATGGTAATGAGTCCATATGAATATATTTCTTTGAGATTCAAATCATATATAATTTCTTTTACAGTCCTGTCCTCTTGAGAGTTTTTGGTGACAACTCACCCGTGGATCACATCCCACTGATTGAGGAAACTGTAGGTAATGCACAGGAAAGTTAGGGCCTTCTCCTGACTGTTATTTTAAGTTTGACTTTGGCACATTTGATTCCTGTAGTCTTACAGGCAGAGCACTGAGATAACCAATGCACAAAAATAACGATAGGAAGACTTTGTTATTTTGTGCTAAGCACCAGAGGGAGCCAGTGAGAGTTACTGAATTGTGAAATTTAATGCAAATAAAGCAGGCAAATAATTTAAACAAAAAAAACCAAAGATGCTGCAAATGTGAAATATACTGAGCTAGGGTGTAATGTAATTTAATTAAAAATTGATAAGATTTTAACCACATGATCCAAACACCCTTGGTTTAGAGATTAACAGGATGTTGTCCAAGAAGGTCCTTCCACTGCCCCTTGGTCTCCAAATAGCTTCAGCCTCTCCTGACCTCCCTGGCATATTGCCATGCTAGGGAATGGCTCCAGAGGAACCTTGGATAAAAATGTAACATGGATTGATGCTTATTGGAATGAGGAATTTTTAATTGGAAAAGCAAGTCATAGGGCTTAGTATGAGCTGCCAGAATTGGGGATTGATAAGGTTTTATAGCCACATTTGTACTCAAAGCACTTAGGAGGCTGGGCTGATTTTTCCTGAATGCAAAAAGGTAAAATAATGAGATGAAATAAATCTATTTAGTACAATCTACTTCTCAAGTGTATACAGATAGACAAAGAACTAAACTATTGGGTTGCCTTGATTTCTGCCACCGACACCAGTCATCTGATGTAGGAAATCATCTTACCTCATTGTCCTCATGTATTTCAATGCTCCCTTGGGCAGGAAATCTTTGTTTTCTCAAAGATGCTCGATATAATTCACCTGGAAGGAAGCAAAAATACACTGAACCTTAGTACTTTAACATGTCTGATCTAAGGACGTCTGTAGAGATGAATCACTTATCTAAGTTTATTTTAGCAATATTTCTGGTGGGAATACTGTGCTCTAGCAGCCTTCATTCATATGAACACCGCAGCATTGGCCCAGGTTTTCAAAAGCATTAAGATACCTAAATCTGATCCAGTTCCCATCCGCATCTGAAAGAGGAGGATGGCCCTTTGGGGAAAAGCCATACACTGTGACCCAGGAAATCTAGTTTGAGACCTTGTTCTGCCATAAGCCTCCTGGGTGACCTTGGGTAAATTGCTTTGTTTTTTTGTCCCTCACTATCCCATAAACCCATGCTGCATCTCTTACATTTTGTTTCTCTCGTCTATTCAGGCTGTAAGATACCTGAAGCTGAGTATGCATTTCTATGGCACGTACCACAATACAGCCCTCTATTCAGTTAGAGACATATATTATCCTGTATATAAAATATTATGGGAACCCTTCCACCAGCTTCTGATCAGTGCTATCCTGCCAATGACTTTGATGAGCACGGATTCAGGCCGTAGTAACCATGTCACACTTCATGCAATAGCTTCCGACTTGCCTTAAGCTATGGAAATAAAAATAGTGAGGTATACCAGAATCAACTTAAACATTGTCATTGGCATACCTGAGGTCTAGATACATCAATCCTGGAATATTTGTGCTCTTAATTCGCATAAAGACATATACAGTTTATTACCATTCTTTTAATAAGTGCGTTGTCCATATTGACCATAATTAGAATGGATTTTTGCATTGGTTTGGGTGAGGTTAAAATTTCATCTTCATTTTTAACTCTGTAGTAGGAAAAAACCCAGGTTGATCATTTCCAAAACTGCTTGGGTAGCAGAGACCCTTTAGAGTTATTAGCTAGATATCAACAGCTACAGTGGCAGACCCTGTGTTTCAATCACATGAATCAAGTACAGACGACTACGTAAAACTGAGTTATCCGTATGTTATCAACTGAACCTGAATATGAATTAATCCTATGTTCTAAAAGCAAAGTTTCTTCATTAGCGGTCATGGAAGAGATTACAAAAATCTGCAGAGCCAGAGATTTTTCATCTCACGGATCGGAGAATCTCCCTTTCCACAATGACTGGGCAGAAGAAATAGGAAATATTCTCCAGTCTGGAAAATCCAGGTGCAAAAACATCAAACTAAGCAACAAAGCCTGGCTGGTTAGGAGAGAGAGGATTTGCACTGCTCAGAACAAATTCCTTTTCATTCAAGTAATCACCAATGCAAGGTACAAAAGCACAAATGCCTATACTGTGGGCCTCAATAAATACCTTCATCCTCACCACCCCTAAACAGGCTCTCGCATCCAAGGCATATTGCTAGGGTTATACTACTGCATATTACAAACGGCAGACTGTCTGTGGCAATGATTATAAGATCAAAGGAATGGGTGTCTACTTGCTTGCCTCGAGATGCAAGACACTTATGGGCAACTGTGAAAAGACCATGTTTCCTAACAGAACTTCCTCCCCCGGGGAGGAGATCAGTAAGAATAAACGCACTATACTAGTGTCCGGTTTTACCTTTGTGTCTATTTATAGATGTTTCTTTACAACCATATGACGGTAGAGCTGCTGTCGGCTCTCTGGTCTCTACACGCTGCATTCAGTCCCTTTTCTACAGCTGTGCGTGCTGGTTACCTAGGAAACAGCTGGGGGATGCGATTTGATTAGCTCTGTTGTCAGCTTGACTGTCGTTCACATGCGGGACCGACCTCTCGCCAGCAAATAAGGAGCGCTCTATCTTGTCACCCTGAATGGCCACCATGAGGCCCCTGGCTTAGAGGTCATGAGTCAAACTTTGTGAAATCATCTGGACCCCCAGTCATCTGACTATGCATGTTTTAACTTAGACATAAGGGTAAAGATGGGCATTCCCTAATCTGTTCTTGAAACCAAAAGAAGGATGACAAGAGGGAAGGAAAGAAAAAGTCAAGTTCAGCACTGATTTCCAAGTAATCTGTACTGGGAATGAAGCTGTCTCTACCAGCATGGTCTCTGTTGAGTGTATTTGCAGTATTTTATACTGACAATGTAGTATCTTGATGTCCTATGCCCCTTCAGGGTACGCACACTTCTCCTTGAAGGATATGGTGTTCACCATGCCCTAACAAGTTGGGTTATTTTTTAAAGACACTTTCTACTGGATTCATAGAATTTCCCACAAAGAAGTTTCTCAAGTTGTTTGAAAACGCGCATGTCGACGTTCTGTAACAAACGTTTACTGAACAATCATTTAAAAGTCCATAAAAGATAGAAATCCAGTTCTACCAGTATGCCATCTAGAATTTAAAGCATTCGAAATGCGCCTCCTTCCAAAGCTATTCTACGAGCACCTATTTCTCTAATGTGGAAAATAAACAACAAGTAGGCAAAGCACCGGCTACCGTCTGAGACAGAGGGCACACACGCACGTTCGCAAATTGTTTCCCGTCAAACTGAAAATGAGGAATTTGCTGTCGGACGACGGATGGCCCTGTCTATGTGGATGACTCGGCTTGTGTTGGGCGGTTAACAACTTTCTAGATGAGTTTATATTTGCGTGGTCAGTTAATGGCCTTAAGTGACTGTGTAAAATCACCCTGGCCCAAGTGAAAGGCCGTTGTGACAACCTTTCGCAAAAACATCTTTCTGAAGCCGAGGATTGCTGAAAAAGGAGCCAGCAAGGCAGAATGAAGTTGACTACTTTCAAAATTTCTGAAATCAACTGTTTTACTCCCACTGATGTGGGAGTCAAACATGTCTCCTCACATGACTTGTGAGAAGAGGCTGAGGGAACTGGGCTTATTTGGTCTGGAAAAGAGAAGACTGAGGGGGGATTTAACAGCAGCCTTCAGCTACCTGCAGGGGCGCTACAAAGAGGATGGAGCTGGCTTGTTCTCGGTGGTGGTAGATGAGAGAACAAGAAGCCACGGGTTCAAGTTGCAGCAAGGGAGGTTTAAGTGAGATACTAGAAAAAACTCTCACTGAGAGGATTGGCGAAGCACTGGAATGGCTGACCTAGAGAGGTGCTGGACTCTCCAACCTTGGGGGTTTTTAAGACCTGGCTAGACAAAGCCTTGGCTGGGATGATGTAGTTGGGGCTGGTCCTGCTTTGAGCAGTAGTTGGACTAGAGGTGATGCCTGAGGTCCCTCCCTGCCCTAATTGTCTATGATTCTATATATTGTAATCTTCTACTTGGGATTGTTCCTTCGATCAAAATGTTAATGTTTTTACAAATAACCTTTTAATGAAGGGTTTTGTTTCGTCTGAAAAAGTCCTGATAGGTCTGAAAGAAGGGAGTAAGAAGAAAATGTCACCAGTGAGGCAACTCCATCTGTACATAAAGATGTGTCCATGGGCGGATCTAGGTTTTTGAAAAGCACGGAGCAGATGGTGAGGTGCCTCATCACATGTAGAACAACACATTTTTCTCCCATTCAAAAGAAACTATAAGCTTTACTAATACCCTAGGGACTGTATGATTCAGTTTAAGATTGAAGCACAAATAACTTCATTGGAATGAGTTACAAACGGTCTGCAGGGCTGTGAAAGAGGACTTTCAGGAGCAGCTAACAGACAGCATAATTGTAGAACAAAGGATAGCTTGATTAGTAGAACATCACATCCATTAACAAGGAGAGGGTCATTAACGGCGGTGGGAAAAAAAAAGAGTTTAGAAGGAATCGGGTAGATTATAATGGGCCATGAAGTCAACTAACTCCCTGGGTCAGCTAACTCCAACTAACTCCCTAAGTCAACTAACTGCCCGACTAGAAATGTTGCTGCCACTGCCAGGCCATTAACTGCCAGGCCATTAACTTTATAAACTTTGGATGGGGCAGGAGTCAAAGGAGGGTGCACAAATGCAATAGTGCACCACCCCCTCAATCTACCTCTAGATGCATCTTTGGCTAACAATTAATTTGATGCAACTACAAACTAATTTAAAGAACAAGAAGGAATCTGCAAAAACAATAAGTGCTGATGGTCGCAAAGGGCCTGCCAAAGTAGCCAGTAATCAGTGACAGAGTTCGCTTTTGCTTGTGAATACTTCATTAGGATTTCACATTTGGCAGGCAGGCAGTTTAGCCCAAGGTCTGTCAAATCCGAGGCTTAAGAACAATTCGCTTTTGCGATTGTGCCGGAGATAACTGCAGGCTGGTTGTGCCGAGGGACTGGCTACCGAGAACAGAAAACAGAGCGGAGCGGTATTTAGAGCAGCACCTGGCAGCAGCGCCTGGCTGCTCCAGGACCCCCTCCAGACCTCCGATTGTTTCCTATCTGTGGCTCCTGATTCTTGGCCAGTATTTGGCATCTGTCCTCAGCCGTGGACTCTTGGCCAGCATCCCAGCTCCAATTTGTCTCTTAGTCTGGGATTTCATATCCAGTTCTTTGCTTGCATACTTGTTACAGACCGTGGCCCTAACTACTGGATTAAAACAACCATCTTTCATTCCTTGCTGTCAAGACCAGTGCAAACAAACTGGAAGGACTTCCCTCCAAACAGAAACAGAAGAAAAAGACTTTCAACATTGCTTTTTTTTTTCTTTTCTTTATACCTGCTTTCAAATTGAGAATGTGTAAATTAAAAGTGATTTCTCTCTTTCACTGTCTGATTCTGTTTATTGCTTCCACAGCTAGTTAACTCTTGAGCGTTCGCTTTCACCAGGAACAGTGTTTGAGCCTAGAAAAACATACCAATTATCTCAGCAACACATGACAAAATTGGAGCATTATATCCACAGCTATTGTAGGAATTAGAAATTAAACTGAAGCAAAACTGCACAATTAATGATGAGAGCCAGTACCAAATTAAATACCCTGGTGGAACATGATCAAGATGTTTTGGAAAGAGACTGATTTGATAGGCTACATGACATAGGAAACATTCCCTTACAAGGTTCAGGCAGGCTCTACTCCCACCAGAATAAGAAATGTTTTTCATTAGTTGAGTTCCTTGGAAAATATGGTTTGTGAGAGAACATGTGATGAATTAAGTCAAAGGAAAGTCACAATCATTACCTGGGAAAGAAAACATTCAAATCAACAACATTAAAATTAATGTGAACAGGCTCAAGAAGGAAATTGTTTCTGTTTGGAAAACTATCAATTATTACTCTGTTACACTTGACAACACCCAGGACATCAGAAAGCAAGCGCAGATAACAATGATTGTTAGATATATTTATGTAGGAGCAGCAACTGAACTGAGAGAAGACAGTTACTAGGGGTGTGCAAAGTAGGCCCTATTTAATTAGGAGTTGGATTCAGCCCAAATCAGGGACAGTGATTCAATTCATTGATTTGGATCACCTGTCCCCAGTTCGATTCAGCCAAATCTGAATCTGAAGATTTGACGCTGATTCAGAGAATCAGCGATTAGGACATAGACACCGCTTTAAAAGTTTTTTCTACGTACCTTGAGGTACCAGCATGGCTCATGATCGCCGTGATGCTGGGCACATGAAGCGTCCCACAGGAGTGCAGGGGGACCCTCCATGTGCTCGGTGGTGAACCTGGAAGTGGAGTGGAAGTACTTCTGGTCCACTTCCGGGCCTGCCAGGGAGCGTGCTGGGAGGCCCCCTGTGCCTCTCTGGCTTGGCAATTGGCCGCAGGGGGACCCCGGGTCCCCACCAGACCCCAGCATGCTCCCCAGTGGACCGAAAAGTACTTCTGGTCCACTTCCACAATGCACTTCTGTAGGGCACTCCATGCGCTCCAGCACTGTGGTGTTCACAAGCCCCTGCTACCTAGAGGTATGTAGAAAAAACATTTAAAGCCGTCTCTATGTCCAAATCTTTCCAAATTGATTTGAGGGTTCCGATTTGATTCGGGGAAATTAAAGGGTCCTCTGGTTCGATTTAGAGATCTGGCTACCGAATCAGGTCGACTCTCCACCGAACCAAATCAGGGACTGAAGCGTCGCACAGCCCTTGTAGTTGCATCGAAGACTATATTTTAAGTGACAGATTTTACTGGGTCAGGAATGCCAGAAGCTCTTTGCAAACAGTACATGCAATGGAAATCTCACTCAGTGATTTGAGGGGTCAAGGCTATGGTGATGGGACATATGTCAGTAGCAAGCAGAGCTCAGAACAAAATTCAAGACAACAGTTTTGTCCCGTCTTGAATAATGATGCATGTTCTTAAGCTTGTTCTCAGTGACGACACATTGCTTTGGAGCTGCAGCATTATCCAACTTGTTTCACAGAAGCTTAAGGCTGGAAGGGACCTCGTGAGATCATCAGGCCCAGTCCCTCTGCCCTGGAAAAAATTATACTTTTCTGTAGCCTCACTGAAGCACTAGGATATAATTTGCCAATGTGACCAACCTGTTTCCAAAGCCCTCAGGTGAAAGAGGATGGGAAAGAACAGAGGTAATCTGTATTTTTCGGGACCAAGCTTCCAAGAAGTCCATGGCACTTACTTCAACTGCCCGCAACTCAGACCTAAGGACTCCATAGGAACCAAATTTAAAGTAAAGAAATCCCTGGCTCTCAGAATCTGCAGCTACAAATTCGTTTGCAGTAGTGCTCTTTGGCATGATATAGCTGATGAAGTCAACACCACAAGCTGGGTTAAGAAACTGAAAAAGATATGGCATGTCAACTAAAAGCTTCAAAAGATTTCTTCTCTCAGTTACCACTCTGATAAGGGATTTGCCTGATGTTAAGCAGATGAGCTGGTAACTGCAGTTAGTTTCCCCCAACACAGAATATGAATCAAGAAAAGAATGGCTGATTGCAAGGCTGGAGATGAACCATTATCTAACCCAAGAAATAAGTTGGTTTTTTTTCCCCTAGTAGACTTTGGATACTAACCTAGAGTCACTTGAAGAAATACTTTGCAACTTGAGGATCTCCATAGGCTATTTTGGTTTGATATCTCTGTAACATGAAGATACCCCACAAGGAATTTCAACAGCAATATCTTATTTTAAGCAAATATGGACAACTTGGCAGAGTTGCTTTGACGCAACTTTGCTTTGACGCAAAACGCCCTGGATTTCGACAACAAATTTCAAGTTCTTGGCAAGTGGCTGAAGCCTGATGCACACCAAAAGCAACAATGAAGCGTCTTTCTAAAAGTATCCAGCGGACTCCGATTCTATTAACCTTTCCTCCATCTGCTGCAAGTGGAAAACAGAGTTTAAAAGCTTAGGTTTCTAAATATATATTTGTCTTAAAGGATCTCTCTCTCATTGATAAGTCATACTTTAATTTCAAATTGCTGAATATAAATTTGAGAGATGGTATCTAAGCGTCTGGAAATATTAAAGAATCAAAAATGAAATTACTAAAGACGATAGTTGTTACTGCCACATCTTCATGGAAAGCAGCTTTGAAGGGCTGGTTGTGTGCCTCGTTTGTCCAGGTCTTCACTACCTCCTAACTTGCTTTATCATCTAGAAGCAAGAGCGATGCATTGAATTCTCTTGCTATTTTACTGAAGAGCTAGTAGGTTACGAGTAGGAAACAAAAAATATTCCCGTCTACCTTAAAAACAGGCTGAAGCAGACACAGAAAACAATCCCTAACGAGAACCTTGAATTTGGCTCTTTAGACCTATAGGGCCGCTGATTTGTCTAGTGACCCAACAGGATTTGAACTAATCACAACACATTCATTTCCTTTAGTACATGATTGAACATAGTCTTCAGTGAACCTGATCCAAGAAGGGAAGCTCCTTGCTTTACTTCCTACGCCTTTTTCATTTCTTACTGCATCAGCTCATCTCGTGACACTCACTTCTATTAACCAAACTGTCTTTACTTCCCACAATCACCCAAAACAATGGCTCCTCTCCTTGTTAACCATCAAAGCTTCTCATTTCCTGACGGGGGATATAAGTGGCTTCATTTTTAAAATAGAGGATTAGGATCTGCAGGCCGATCACAACTCGCTGAGAAGCAGCAGAGTGGGAAAGTTACAAATATTTCATCATGAAGCTCTGCTACTTTATGCGAAACTGAAAATCCTTCTCTTTCTAGTGACATCAAAAAGGATGCCACGGTATTAAGATCAGAGAGACGGTAGATTATAGCAACCTCATGATACAGAGAGGCCCTGATACAATGAAATGACGATTTTAAAAGACCACCTCTTTTGTATTTAGTCCACACCAGACTTTACGGCCTGATTATGCATTGCAGCACCTTGGTGAAGTCGCACCACTTCAGGTGCTCAGTTCCTTTGATCAAGTAAAATCTGCAGTGCCTTCTCTCTCTCCAACACAGGAAGAAAATCAAATCCAGGGAGAGCCAAGATGTGAATCCTCTTGTTTCTGTGACGCAGCCCCGTCAGTCTCAGGAGAGAGAAGACTGGAAGCCCGTTCTGAGCATCAGCAAGAACAAATACGCAATTCATAACTACAGCCACAGTATAACACCACTGCCTTAAAATTCAACCCGTCCTACAAGGACCGACTATTCCAAACTATGAGCATCTCTTTCCCACAAGACGCAGGAGATTATAGCAGGATGAGGGAGTTCATTTTTAAAAAAAAAAATGGACTGGTAGGCTTTAAAAAAAAGTAGCACATCCCATCTCTGCTTAATGAGGGTTCTTGTTTTCTGTCACTGCTGCTACACGTGTCTGGCGGTCGCCTCATTGACGTCAGGGAGTTGAGAAGGGGGGTGGGAAAAAATTACTTGACAGTATGCAAGTATATGGGCATGAAGCTTGCTGTTTTCCAGGCAAAACAGCCAACACTTTCTCTGTTTTTCCTCAGCCTGGTGGGAGAGAGTGAACGTATCAAATAATGCTCTAGGCACACGGTTTGCTTGCTTGTGTAAATAAAAGCTAGACTCACGTAACAAATAGAGCAGTTTGCAAGTGGGTGTCAGACTATGAACTAGACTTCAATGGCCCTTATGGGCATTGAAAAAATTAACTCAAGTCTCTCACTTCACAGGGAAGAACAACTAGCATCTGTGGCCTGTGCCTATCCCTAAAGCATTTATTCTTGTCGTAACCAAATGTATGCCTTCGGCCCTTTATACCCATATCCACTGCAACACAAACCTAGTTCTATACTACAGAACGCCACCGATGCACTATGTTCAGGGGGAAAGTCTTTTTTTCTCCTCTGGATCTTAGCTCATCCATATTTAACTATTAGGAAATTACTCTTGCTTCTTCAGAGAGGCATTCTGGGAGCTAGCAGGTTAATGTTTAGTAGATATTTTTAGGGTGGGTTTGGAGGTTTTTTCCTAGAAGTGGTTGCAAATAATTGCTTTCTTGGAAGCCTGAGTAATAGAAGCACAGTGCTGGATTTCAAAAGCTTGCTTTCAAAAGCATGCCCATAAGGCAAACAGTGTAGCATGTTCTTTCTCCAAAGCTTTAAATTCCTTAAAATTGGGGAAAATGTCAAGTCTTGATGCAGTTCCATTTTCCTGACACAAACAGGTAGCAGGACCAACGCCACATGAAGATTAGATGTGTGCAACTCAAAGAAGGACTACAGAAGAAGAAGGAGAAGGAGAAAAGTCATAAGTCACAAAGCTGAGGTGAGAGGAGACTAAAAAGGCTAAAACCCATGAGAGGCCGAGAAAATCATGGCTGTTACAGGAAAAATGAATAAGGAACTCTTACTGACTGGGCACATCTACACGAGATGCTGTAATGCGTAGTAGCTTATTTGCTGCGTGTTTGCGTGTCGCAGGAAAAAAGGTGCTAATGAGGAGTACAGTTAGTCTAATATGCATTAAGCATCACACAAAAAAAGATTGCCTTTGCTACTGCGCATTAGGACAGGCTACTGTGCCTTTATGTAGTACCTCACATTAGAGGTACTAAATTTAATGTGCAGTAGCAAAAGGCACATTAATGCATGTGTAGACATGCCCGCTAAGTCTCATAAGACAAAAATGAAAGGGGCAGCCAATGAAGTCAATCAGGTGGCAGGTTTAAAAGAAACAAAAGGAAGTTTTGGCCCTTTTGTCTGACTGGGTGGTTGTTGGGTTTTTAACACAATGCTTAAATAACCTGTAGAATTCGCACTGAAGGCACATTAGCCACGTCTTTACTTCTAACACTGCTGTCTGCATAGAAGACAAGGAATAGCATAACTCTTTTTTAAAGCATATACACACTACTAGATTTTCAAAAACTTTCAGCAATCTAAAAATAGCATGACAAAGCACGCAGATCTTAAAAAAAAATACCAGATTGTGGCACTGATCAGTGATTTCAGAAGGTAGCTATTTTATACTTTGCTGCCCAAATGAAAAAAATCTTTTGATTTCAAACCTACCCTGTAGAAAAAAAATCATAGAGGATAGAGCATTTTAAAAATCGTGTTCTGCTTGAAGGGATGAGGTGATCATATTTTCTGGAAGATTAATGGAGCTTGAGACTACATAAACTACATTTTTATTGTATAGCTAGATCATGGAGGCCTACATAATTGGGGACCTTCTCCATCATGATGGCAACATAACAAATAATGCTACTGAACAGCTAAAGCTCGATAGGAGACAGAATTGTACAGCGTGACCTACTAGAGAAAATGACAGAGAAATTTCATTAGCCATTGAAATGAAGCTGATTACAGGGAAATTATGTGTTTTTATTATTTACTAGAAGCATTTTAATGAGGTAAAATAATAACAAGGCTTAGCAGCACAGAACCTCTCCGATGAGATATCAACGTTTTACAGATTTTTCCAGCAGCCTTTATTTATACCCTCATTATACCAATTTATGCTAATTACATCATTATGTAAATTACAGGAACAAAAAAAAAGGTAATCAAATCCCATATAAAAGACAGAAACCAGTGGATTGTAATGGCTTACATTTGAAAAGCTAGTGATGCGGGGAGAAAAGGTTAGAATGAGAATAACAAGGGTTGGGTTTTTTTTCTTGTCAACTTTAAACTTAAAATAAACTTACTTTAGGCTCTCCCAGGTTTGTTAAACCTTGGAGCAGGGGGGAAGGCACAAGACGGAAGAGTGTTATGAAAAGACAGATTTGTCAAGAGCAGCCGGCTCCTATCCAGGCATCTAAATAAGCAAATAATCAATAGCCACCAGCCACTTCCATTGTTATACTTAGGTTTTCAAAAAGGCTTTTTGCATGTTAGGTGCCCATTAGGTGCTGAGCACTTTAGAAAGCCACTGGGGTTTTTTGCCTTAAAGGGAGACAAAGATACGAAAATTTGGCCCAATGCCTATCTCCCATTCACTTCAGTGAATGTTAATGAAGTCCTACTTCATGCTAATGAGAGACTCCGTTCCTGGCTTGCTCAGGCAGCTTCCTATGGACTACAAAGTCAAGTCCAAATCTACCCAGTGGCATGGGCCTGGTATAGCTAGGAGATCACCTAAAGCAGCAGGAATTAACTCCCCCATTAAAACCCCACAGCCTTCTCTTGCAAATGCATGTATTTCTCAACCTGCTTTCTGCTATGCAAATATCCAGCAACACAGACATTTAACATGGAACCAGAGCCACGAAAACACTGCCCTGCACACAAAATCTGCTCCCGATCCCCCGTGAGAAAACAGCAAAAACGTTTAAAAAAACGTTTTAAAACATGCTAAAGTTAAAAAACATTAAAAAATAATGTTACTGTGCAGAGGGGAAGTGCCCAGCTGAATGAGAAGAAGGGGACAGGAACTGACACAGAGTCAACTAAAGAGATAAAGTAAGGATGATCTGGCAGGTTAGGGAACTAGGACTCGAGAACGTTCAAATCTCAGCTCTGCGACAGATTTCCTGTGTAACACTGGGCAAGTCACTTAGTCTGCTATTTTTAGGAAGGCAATAGAGAAACTACCTTTATTACACAGGGGCATTTTGTACAAGAGTGCAGGGCTCAGCTAATGATTATGAAGGGCATACAAGTACCTCAGAAGAACATAAGAAAAATAGCATTCATCTCCAAAATCCAAGAATCAAGAGCATAAGCATTTACATAGAGCAGTTATTCTCAGCCAGGGTGCTACAGCACCCTGGGTTGCTTTGAGATCCTTTTGAGGAGGCTACGCAATATTAGCACTGCCAGGTGTGCAAACATGTTTCACAAAACAAATCCAGAGATTTCAAACAGGAATCCAGAGTGTCCAAAACTTTCTGATCTGTTGTGGTCTTTCCGAATTCTGCTGGTTTTTTGTTTTGTTTTGTTTTGTTTTCACTATACCGCGAGTCTAAAAAGGTTGAGAACCACTGATGTAGAATTTAAAAATAGCTATCTAGTCACATCTGTTACCAACTGTTGCAACCCTTCACAATAATGCTTCATGATCTTTAAAAACATACTTCTGGTGCATAGCCAAGCAGCAGTGCTTGATGCCAGTGATACTTTGCTGAGTGATGAGGGTGATCTGCCATATTTGTATGTGTATCATGAAGTGTGTAGGAACACCCAGATCATCATCTATAAATCATAAGCAGCTTAGTGGGCAAACAGGGGTGTTTTTTTCCCCTTAAGTTCACATTTCAAAGATTTCAGGCTGGCTTCGTATTACAAGGCTTTGACATGTTCTGCTTCCTGCACTCACCTCACTCACAGAAACCTTCCCTCCAGCTCGCACATACACATACTTAAAGTGTGCCAAATAAACTAAACCTCCACGGATCAACAGGGTGTTACAAGAGTATATCGAGTTTCACGGTATTTAATGCAGCCCCTTTGCTCCAACCTGAGCTCAAGGTGCACGTGGGTGCTGCATTCAGGAGATGTGAACATGGGAATCATCGGAAAGTAGACCAGAAGGGACCTCACGAGGTCATCTAGTTCAGCCTCCATGCTCAAGGTAGGATCATCCCCACTAAACCATCCCAGTCAAGTGTGTGTCCAACCTGCTCCTGAAGACTTCCAAGGATGGAGATCCAACAGCTTCTCTAGGTAGCCTTTCCCAATGCTTGACCACCCTCACAGCCAGAAATTTCCAACTAATTTCTAAACTAAATTTCCCCTGCTGAAGCTTGAGGCTATTGCTACCAATTCTCTCCATATAGCCACAGAGAAAAGCCTATTTCACCCTCTCTGTCATCACCCTTTAGGTATTTGAAACCTGTTATCCAAACCCCGCCTCAGTCTCTCTCTTCTCCAGCCTAAATAGTCATGGCTCCTTCAGCCTTTCCTCATAGGTCCAGCCTCCCTAACCCTTTGTGTTGCTCTGTGCTGGACTCTTTCTGAACTGTCCACATCCTTCTCGAAATGTGCAGCCCAAAACCAGACGCAATACTCCACGTGGGGCCTCACCAGTGCTGACAGAGTGGAAGAATCGCTTCCCTTGGTTTGCAAGTGACACTCCTGTTAATACAATCCATTATGCTGTTGGCACTTTTTGCAACAAGGGCACACTGTTATCTTACAGTCACCTTATGGTCTACTGTAACCCCCGGATCATTCTCTACAGTACTATAGACTAGCAAGTCATTCCCCAATCTGTATTTGTCATTCAATTATTTCAGCAGGACTTTGCACTTGTTCTTGTTCAATCTCATCTGAGTAATTATGGACCATTTTCCCCAATCTATCTAGGTAGGTCACTCTACTCCTATTCTGGATCCTAGGCCTGTCCCCCAGAGTGTCTGCAACTCCACCCAACTTGGTGTCACACGCAAATTAGTTAAGCACGCGCTCAATCCCACCAACTAAATCATAAATGAAGGTACTAAACAATACTGGACCCAGAACCAGACTCCTGGGTAACCCCACACGCTACCTCCTCCCAACTAGACATTGAGCCATTAATGACTGCTTGCTGAGTGATCCAGCCAGTTTTGTATCCACTTTACAGTAGTCATCTAGTCTGCATTTCCTAGCCATAGGCAAGGCTTACACACGCAGTTTTAGACAAGTTTACTTGCATAGGGACCCCACTAAGCCTGTGCCAGCACAGATTATAGAAATCCGACTGCAACTCTGAGAACTGGGTGAGATGGCAAGCCCATACTGAAGTTGGGCTGCTTCAGATTCACTGCTCTGGAGAGCTGAACTAACTAGATAGAAAGCTGGCTCACAGATGCATGCAACCAATGCAATCACAGCTCCTATTGGCAGAGCAGGAAAAGCCTAAAAGCAAGTTTTGTCACCCAGCTATAGTCTGCATGGAATTGGGTCCACTGCGTCAAACTTACAGTTTGATCAGCATAAGTTCAACCAACAGAGGTAAGAAGAGTCCCTTAAGGATTACCAGACCCTGCGTCATCAAGAGCATCTTTTTATCCATTACAGCTATTGTGATTCCCAGGGAAAGCTGAGTTCTTCAGAAAGTCTCAGCCATGTAAGACTCCCAGCACAGTATATAAGGATGGAAGCTGAGCAAAAAGTTAACACTCCACCTTTGAGGACCACAAAACTTGAGGGAAATGATTCATTGATTGCTTACAAAGACAAGGTCCTTTGCGTAGCTCAAATCTACACTTAAGTTTTGGATATTGCAGAAGTTCAAGCTAAACACAATTAGCATTATGCTCTGACCTCTTCCTTGTTCATTTAAGATCACTTCTGATGCCCTTGCTATCTACAGACAGGCCTAAATAAATGGCACCACCCCTCCTACCCACCAGTACAGATTAGGTTAAAATGTGTGAGTGTATTTGCTACCTTGTGGCTATATCTCTGGAAGCAAGACCAATAGAAACAACATAAGGACAAAGGACTGTATTCAGAAAAAGACATAGTTGTACAAAGAGGAGAAATCCAAGCAAGAGGAATGTGCATCTTCTTCCCAAAACATGCCAGCCCCATATTTAATTCATTTTTATGCTCCAATTTACATAGAAATTCTAGGACTGTATAATTAAGTAGTAGGAGGTTTAAGCGCTGCATGGAACTATTTCACTATACAACAATCAGAAACAAAAGCAGATTTGCTGTGATTCATGAGTACCAAGACAGATGCATGTTCCTGGAATAAACAGCACCCAGGAGTCTCCTCCGACAGAAACTCAATAGAGAATGTAATGCCTTTGCTGCAGTTTTACTCATTTTTCAGCTAATACAGAAATCAGAGGTCAGAAAATAAATCCCCCCATATGGGACAATTTGGCATATCAGAAGAATTATATGCTTTCTTTTCTTGCATCCCACTAGAAGACACACTGGCCCAGATGGCACAGGATCTGCTCAGTCCTTAAACTCACTTGCTTTAAATGCAAGATTCAACACAGGGTCTCCCTATAGATCGTTAGTATTTTACTATGCTAGAAGAGGGTCTATGGACCTGAGCCCTAGGCCAACTAGGGCCCGATTGTGTTAGTCAAATACAAAACCCCATGACAAACCTTACACCACGGAGGTAATCATCTAAGAAAATATTAAGCTCAACTAGAAACAGATAATTTTCTTAAAAGCCTACGGTTCATTTTGAAAGATAATATATTCTATGCAGGTGAAGCACAGTCTGATAAATTAACTCTTAAAGGATCTCTAGCCTTCCTAGAATACCATTTATTTCTAGCCCAGCTTAACATAAGAACGTAACATGTATTGCATCTTTCCCTATACAAATTCAGCTGACTTCATGGTCAAACGTATAGGGCTCACAATTTAGACTTCTAGAAATGACCCAGAAAACTTTTCTGTTCCTAAAAATGTTACATGTATAAAAGGTAGGGCCAGGGCTGGATTAACCTTTTAGTGGGCTCTAGGCAAACAAACTATGCACCTAGATGCTTTGCATAGGGCAGCAGCAGAAGCCACTGCCAGGCCTCAAGCTGCAGCATGCTGCTCTACAAGGGAAAAGGAGTCGGATGGCACTACAGCAGCAAATTAAGCACAACTGGGCCCCTTCTTCATTTAGGGCCTTTGGCAAGTGCCCAGTTTGCCTATGCATTAATCCGGCCCTGGATAGCGCCAATTCTGGGAGCCTTCCAAGGTTAGAAACAAGCAATGAGATCCATTATAAAGGTAAAAATACACCTTGTCAAAGGAAGAAGGCTCAACCGGTGTTCTTCCAGGCCTGTGATATATCAAACTATAAATTTATAAGGGTTAAGGACCTACTTAATTCACGGTTTCACGAATATTGCATAATCTGGGATTGGCCATGAATTTGCAAAATCTACCAAAAACAGTTAATGAAAATAAAGTGCTGGGGATGATCCGGGGGATGAGGGGGGTCAGGGGCAAATCAACCTATGCGGGGCACCCTTAACACCATGCAAGGCCTATGGGACCCCCACAAAGGCAGGGCACAGGCTGGGGTCTCCCCTGTGCCCAGGGGGTGGTCTCCGTGCCTCCTCCGTGGCGCAAGGTGGAGCTGCCTGCAAAAGGGGCCATGGCCGATCTGCCCGGCTCTGCAGGGCCCTCCAAAAGCAGGGGGCCGAGAGGAGTCACCCTGACTCCCTATACCCTAGGGACAGCCCTGCTGCCAGGAAGGGAACACGCCACCTGGCAGGACAGCACAAAGGGCAGTAGATAAACTGGCAGCTGCCCCCTCGCCCCTCCTCCCCCTCTCAGGGCCTGTCCACCAGTGAACATGAAGGGGCAGGGCAGCGCACAGGCAGCCACCAATCAAGACAGCGGCTGTCCCCTCATCTCTCCTCTCCCTCCCACCCCCCGGGGCCTCTCTGCCAATTGGGGCGGAGAGGCAGGGCTGCTGCAAAATGCCCCCGACATCAGCTCTGCGTGCCATAAACAGGCCACGAAAAACCCTTGTGTCTCGCTGCAATTTAAGCAGGTCCCTAATAAGGCTCCTCTAGAAATCCTGCTTCAGGCATATGTCCAAACACCCGTGCTGGGCCCCTGTATAGGGAAGGGAGAAAATCCTCATTTGAAAGAAAAATGAAATTGTGTCAAGCAATTTTTAACTTGTATATCTGAGCTGAAAGCAGGTTCAGGGCTTAGAATGTGAGAATAAGCCAGAGGGGATGGGTTAGGGGGCAGGGAACTGGTGAGAAAATCAGGAGCGCATGATAAATTACCATGCGGATCTGCAATTTATCACACAGTCCCATAATTCATTACATGACTCTACAATTTATCACATTGTTATCACCTCCCTGTGCAGGGCAAGCCAACACGGATACCCGTACCTCATACATGTACATACATTGTCCACCCATCCATATTTCAGTATTAAACATGCCACCCCGAAGAAATGGGTGCAACACAGTGCAATTAGAAATATTTGCCATTTTAGTCAACACGTGTTATCACTTTGCTTGATGTAAAACAACCAAACACTTTGTTTTTTGGGAGGTTTTTTTGTTTTTGTTTTTTTTAGGTGAAGAAACCGGCACTGCACTGCTACCAGCGCCTTGCCTTTCACTGCATGGGGAGGTGCCACGTCCCACCTTAGGTGCAGCACAGTAGGGCTGTGCGAAGCTTCGGGTGGTGATTTGATTCAAAGGAGAGTTGGCCCGATTCAGTGGCCGAATTGCTGAATCTGAATCAAATCAGGGGCCAATTCAAAGGTCCGAATAGATTCAAAGCTCTCCGAATCTTTGGAAAAGATTTGGAGAGCTTTGATGATTCAGGCAGCCCCTGGTGGCTGCAGCAAGGAGCTGGAGCCAACTCAGAGCTGGTAAATACTAGGGGTAGGGTGGGGACCATGGGGGGGGCCTGCCAGCCCCCAGCCCCTGCTTGCTCCCCCAGCCCCCCGACCCCCGCAGCAGCCAAATCGCTGAATCAGATTCGGCCAAATTCATTCAGGACAGTGATTCGAATCACCGAATTAAATCACTGTCGCCCGAAATCAGCCAACTCCAAAGCGAATGCTAGCCGCTTCACACAGGCCTGCGGCACAGCCCTTGAGCCAGCTTGCAACATGCCTTTTACTTGAATGACAGGCACAACACCAACCACTAAGTGCTTCAAGCCAAACTGCCAAATGCCGATAAAGCCTCCATAATTGATAAAGTAATTTTGCAGCCATCACACTGAACAGAGCATATGGTGATGTGTTTAATCTCGGGTTGCAAATAAGTGCTTTCCTTTTGAGCATGGAGACGTCGTCAGTGCCACTAAGGTATCACAAGATGCATGTGACATTCTGCCCAGCCTTGTCAGTGAAGCGTTTTGAAGTCTGCAGCTCCAGTGAGTTTGTCACATCAGACTAATCTCAGTGATCGTGCTGGCAGTCTGCTCTGCTACGCAAAAAAAGGCAAGGAAACCCACACTGGATTGCAAAACAAGAACAGGACACATGGAAGCAAGGAAAAGGCCAGATTCAACAAAGGCACCTTGGGTGCATCCCCACAAGCGGGGATGTGCATTTCCCTGGGGACAAAGAGCAGCGGCACAGTACGTGCTGCTGCTGCTTGCCCCCAGGGAACCCCTGTGCATGCATGTTCTGGTGCACGGCAAGTTGCTCCGGCTGGGGTAGACGAGGCTGGGGCAAGCACCAGGGCTGGCCCCAGCAGCCTTACCTGTGGTCCTGCGGGCCTCCGGGGACTGCAGCCGCGGGGAGGGAGACTGGCTGGCAGCTGGAGTGTGGCTCCGGCTGGCCAGGCTCTGCATGCTGCCACCACGGATATCACCCTGCCTTTTGTTTTAGATGTAAGTTTTTTTGACACTGGGATCTCCTGGTGTCAACACCACCCACCTCCACACTGCAAATTAGCAGCGCAGGGAATGCCTGCATGTGCGGCGTGCGCGGTGCCACATACCACACATGCGTGCTCATGTGGACGCACCCCCTATGGATAAATTTGGCTCTAAAAACCAAACAAACTCATCTGGCCATGAAAGCAGGGGTTGAATTCTTACCCTAACCAACACGTGCACAGCAATTTGCCAGGATAAAGCCACAGTTTACAGCTTGGGTTGCACTACCTTTTTGGTGACTTTTTCAGGTACGCCTTCTTTTGTAAGCAAGCAGCAAATACCCGTAGTGCTCCCAGACTGCAAGTAGTACAGACCGCTGTATAACAAGATCAGCCTTTGGTAGCTAGCATATTCCTAATGACATCAGCACCGTCGCCTCTCATCTAGGCGGTATCTAAGATAGACAGGTAGTTCATGAACTAAACAACTTCTTTTCCTTTCCCATAAATCTGCCTTCCTCAAGTCATGTTTTCCATAGTCTGCCAGTTCTAGCTTTGCAAGCTTTGTGTTGACAAAGCTGAAGAGGAAACAAGTCTCAAAGGGGAAGAGGTAGCAATACTGATTTATGTTTCCACATCCCTTTTCCTGTCAACAACAGCATCACAAAGGAGAACTGTGGAAATGTACAGCCAAAAAATGCTTCAAAATATAGCGTGATGTCCAAACATTTATGGTACTTCATACAATTTGCTTTTTCCAGGAGCAATCCAGTAACTTATGTCAGAAAAACGGTGTGAAAGTAATAAGCAAGACTCATAACAAGTATCTCAGAAATATAATGTGCTTTGGTTGAGATTGTCAAAATTACTTCCACACCAAATCCCTTTTGAATAAAATGGGAACAAATGAATCCCCTAAATGACTTTGAAAAATCTCCGTCAATGTGCCCTAGGACCCCTGAGCGCCATATGGTTTCCTGCATGAACAATGGGAAGCCAAGATCTAACAAGTCAATTGAAAAGCACGACCGAGCCATAAGCTGTAAGAGATTGAGAGAGAAAGCTTTAAAAATAAAATGAAAACCAACTTGAAGAGCATGAGCAAACCCAGAAACTTTCAGCCAAATTGTCTTTTTTCCCCTGTAACTTCTGAAGCAGAAGTCTGCCTCTCAAATCCATTATAAATGCACAAGATACTTGTTTAAAAAGTTTAACATGTACTTAAGTATTTTGATGGATCAAGGTCCTTAAGATTGAAGTAGATGCCTACTAAGGAAACCAGGGAGTGCAACTCATCCTTATGTATTTTATCTGGTTTGCTGCTCAATTGCTTTATCCCAAATCATGTAAAAAATACATTTAACTTAGTTTCCTTTTAAGCAGATAGTTTCTTTTTAGAACAAAAAAGGTCTTCTTTTCTGCTTACTACTCACTAAACAAGCTCCCATCCTCTGACTGACAGAACATCCTGATCTGTTTTTCTCAGTGGAACTAGATGAGGTCCAACTGGTATAGATCAAATCCCTTCTCCTCCACAGTCTTGTCTCTTTCTCCCAGCTCCAGGTGTCAAGGACACCAGGACAGGGAAGATATTTCAACAGTGATATATAATCAATAGAAATGAGAGAAAAAAAAGAAAAGATTCTGACCCAGCAGTTCTTAGATCCACTTGCAAGACACAACTCAGTTTAAGTTTCTAATCTGGAATTTATTTTCACTTAAAATAAATAACCAAAGAGATGTCCCACAGGTTCCAGAGACCCTGGCAATGTGGGGACACTTCAGCAGCATTCAAATAATTTGTTCAACAAGAAGTCATCCAACCAGCAGCAGAAACTCCTTTCTGCCCCTTCAACGTCAAGAAAGCATGCCCTCAGCCCTCTCCAACAACTACCCCTGGGGACCGCAATTCCCAGCATTTTACTGGGATCCATTTCTTTTATTCGTGTACTGCCAACCTAAGAAGCTTAGCGAGCACAGTCCCGTGTTTGTGCTACGGGAACATTTCACCTCTGAAGCAGCTGTACGCTCTC
Source organism: Crocodylus porosus (assembly GCF_001723895.1). Taxonomy (NCBI): domain Eukaryota; kingdom Metazoa; phylum Chordata; order Crocodylia; family Crocodylidae; genus Crocodylus; species Crocodylus porosus. The sequence goes on along the minus strand of NW_017728932.1, from coordinate 9,210,354 downwards.
CAATAGTATTTTTAAGCTGGTGGAAAGGTCACCTGTGAAGCTTGGCTTTCAAAGGAATAAAGAAACAAAGCTAGCTATTCATTAAGAGAATCAGCCTTCCACTTTTTGAAGTGCCCAAGAGTGAGATGACAACTCTTGGCAGATGGCTGAGACCATCATGAAAAGGACAAAGGCATCCCAGGGAAACAGCAAGGTTCTTTAACCAACCAGAGATGATACTTAATCAATACAAGTTGCTCTTTAATCAAGTATGGCGTCAACTTGCAAAAAAGAACAGAGACTCTTAGGTCGCCAAACAGAAGAGCAAATATGGGAGCATGACAGCCGTTATTTTGATCTTTACTGAAGTTATTTGTGTGTGCTGGCCTCCAGTGACCAAGTAAATGCTCTTTTGAATACATCATTTCCTCTACCCAACTCTTTGATTTTCCTGCATGTGCTCTAAAGTGTTCCTCATACACATCCTCATTCCAAGTCCCATTTTCCAAGGCATTATAGTGGAGATATATAAGAATCAAAGGTCACGTATATCCAATGCTCCATTATGGCTCCGGGCAGTGCCACGCAGACAGTCAGCGCATGCTATCCCCTGAACCATGCATGCAGATAAACTCAGCTCTCAGTTTTGGAAGAGAGATGAAGAAAGCAGTGCTGCATCTCCCAGTGTAGGTGTGTCTGGTGTCATAATTCAGCAGCATGGACCCACCTTATGTCTTGCTGGTTCCTAATCCCCCAGTTGCATTTGACAGTTGGGGGAGTACGAACATCTGAAAGTCTTAAGTCATAAACCCTGAAACTCTCCAGAACCGTAGCCGTAGGCCAAATCAGGAAGACCTTACACAGAAGAAGTCTTGACCTGAATAAGGAGCAAGGAGAACAGGGGAACAAATTGGATCGGTCCCCCTGGCGCCCGCCCCCCCCCAAGTTAGATGCGATTGCAGATTTTTATCTTTCTTCAGAGCTGAAAGAAAAATGCTGTTCTGATTTTTAAAAAATCATAGCCAAGTAAATGATGCATCAAAGCAACCAGCTGGAGCAGAGAGGTTCACAGTGTCTAAGTCCTGCCAATCCACCTGAAAATAAGTCTGCCAGACAGTCACAGCAGAATGCACTGGTTCAGCAACAATGCAGATATTTCATCATCACTTTACAGGCCGATCTCTTTCCTGCAAAGAGCATTTATTTTTGGTGACTTCTGATTGTGTCAGATGAGATTCTATCACGTACCAGAATGAATCAGACAGGCAAGAACCTTGAAGAAGAGGAAAAGGAAGAAGAAGGTCTTGCCAGATTTGCAATAGAAAACACCTCACCTGTTCTTTGTCCTATCAATAAGCTGTATCATCAGTGATCATTTGGTGTACAGTCACTCCTCAACTTACAACGTTTCAAGGTATGTTTCACACTTACAACGTTTATAAATTGACACCATTTCCACTTTCTGATATCAGTTTTGACTTTACAGCGTTTGATCTGATGCGACACCATACCAGCAAATAAGTTTGTTGCGTCGCTCGTCTCCCTAAAGAACATCTGTCCAAACTTCCTTGGACACTTTCTTTAAGAAAGCAACAAAACTCCAGAAAAACTTGCAGCCAAGACTCCTGAGAAGACTCCAGCCAAGCACCGTTCAAAAAGTCCAACCAAGAGCCTTTCAAAAAGTCCAGCAAAGTCACCTCAAAGAAGTCCTTCCAAATCAATACAATTGCTATTTACAATATAAATACACTAATGTAGCTATATTAGTCATCTATAATTGACTGAGTACAAAATTCTGAGGTATTTTTGGTAAAAACAGGGTATCGGGCCTTGGTTCAGGAACCAATCCCCCATTTATAGCATTGTTTCTTATGAGAAAATAAGTTCCGAGTTACAACGTTTTGACTTAACGACACGGTTTTCAGGAACCAGTTGTGTCGTAAGTCTGAAGGCAGTCTGTATTTTCATTTCGAGTTGGGTACTGATTTGACAAGGAAAGTATTCCAGTGCCAAGACTTCCTCGCTGAAACACCACACGTCAGAGAGAGGCAGCATCTTCAACATTCCCTGCAGTCAAACATAACTTTTAAGTGCTCTAACACAGTGTTTTCCAACCTTTTCCAGCCCAAGGCACACTTTCATTAATAAAAGTTTTCTGCGGCACACCTGTTAAGGCATTTCCCATCCTCATACCTATTGTAGCTCATTGCCGTGGCAAAATTGCACGGCACACCTCTTCGTTTCTGACGGCACACTTTTGGGCCACGGCACACTGGTTGGGAAACACTGCTCTAACACACCATTCTCCTTTAGTTGTAAAAGGCAGGGTTAAAACTGGCCCCTAAGCACCTCTACTTGGGCACTGGAAATAGATAGTCAGCATGCAAGTTCCTCAAGCAACTTTTGGAATCCCAGCCATAATTGCTAAAATCCCATCTATTCACAATATATGAGATGACCTACAAAGGCAAAAGAGATTTTTGAAGCATTGCACATTTTTCAGCACTCAAATTCTGATCAGTTCTGAACCCAATGAGATATTTTCCTAGCATTTGGTTCTTAAATATGATGAGGTGGGTCCAAGCCCTTTTGTTTTGGAGAATTCAGAGTTAAATTATTTCTAATTTAAAAGGAATGCATTTATCCCACAGAACTGGTTTCAATCATGATAGACGAGGCAAATAAAACTGAGAAGGTATTAAACACATCCGAGTATGCCATTTACTAATCAGGAAAAGAAATTCCTACTAATACAGGGATACATGACGATGCCAGCTGTTATGAAACTAAGCTGCAAGCTATAATAATGGGGAAGAACTGACAAATGGTAAATGATAAAGTGTTAAACAGGCACCCCACATTGAGTGCTCCCATGTTTCCTGCTAATTGAGCCAAAGTGAGTCCAGGAATATATTCAGGCTCTGCTTTCAAGCGCGATGCTGAGCCAGAAATGCTTCAGTGGTCAATGAGCATGCTGTGGGCTGCGGATGGCAGTGAGCATGCTGCAGCTGGGGAAGCGTACAACAGGCAGGAGTTGAGAAGCAGCCTTGGGTGCAGATGGACTGCTTGCCCACTAATGCTTTATTTAAAATGTGGGGATATGAGCAAATTAAAGAAGTGGCAGGATTTCAGTGCTAGGATACTGGCACCTGGAAAAAACGGGGGAGGGGATGTTATTCACCAGTTGTTCTGCCTGTTACAGAGCCTTTGGGCACCTTGCAAGCTGCTTTTCTCCTCCCTAGCTGCAAGGGGAGTTTTTGCATAGATTTTTGCCATTTTCCTATAGATGTTACTGAACTGCCAGAAGGAGATTAAGGAAAGGAAAGGTGCTCTGTTTTATTGAATGAGCACACAAATCAAAATCAATAAATAATTACATGCAATTACATTATTTATGAAGAGAGCTGATAATGGCAGTATATCTGTTCTCTGTGTGTCATTTCTAAATACTATATTTCCCAGAGGCAAGTCAATTAAGGATCCATAGCTTCAGGAAAGCAGGCAGATGCTTTTCAAACACCATTAACTAGATAAGCACATTTTCAATACATCTCTTTTTACTTCCATGGATGTCAATTAACTATTGAAAATAAAGCAAATGTTTTGCAAATATCTAGTTGGTCTGATAAAAGATTTTACCTCTGCCATGAGTTTTGATTCCAATTAACTATCGAAGCACTTGCCTCAAAATAGAGCCTGTAATAAAAAGGGGGATGAGGAGGCTGTGCAGCAGGTCCCAGTGAAAACCCTGGAGAAGCAGAAATTAAGAACAGACATTGGTGCTGGTTAATCATCTTGGTCTTTCCATTTTCCCTCCAACTAAGTGGACACCTAGAGGCTTGATACAGTCTGTAGTTCCATGTGATAACAGAAAACACTGAAGGTGACCTATATTTTAACAGTCTACACAGACACCCCAAAATATGTGTTATTCAACTTCTACAATGCCTAAAGACATAACCACGATACTGATATTTGTAGTGTACTATATGAATAATACGCTGGGTGGTTGGGTTGATTTCATGGGAAAACACAGCCAATAGAATATCTCCCAGTGACTGTGGATACTGCCAGTTTTCATGGTTTCCACAAAAACCATGAATTAAGTAGGTCCCTACTGATAGCTGGTATGTTGTTATAACTAGTGTTAAGCCTATAATTGCCCTAATCTAGTCATCATGGTCATCAGTGAAAGGATTCCCATTAGCTTCCATGGGTACTGGCTTGGACCCATTTTGCACTAGTATTCAGGGAGCTGTATCTCAAAAGGCAGGGCAGACAAGTGTCTCTGAAGAAGCAATAATATGCCAAGGACAATTTTAAATAGGCCAGTATACTGCTGTTCAAATAAAGAAATTAATCACTCTGGGTCACAACCCCATTAGGTATAAATCATCTCAGCTCTCCAGAGCTGAGTTGTGCCCATTTACACCAATTGAGGATCCAATCTTCTCTGTGTTGTTTTCTGAAAGCATCTCAGAAAGACAGTAGTCCATCAACAAGAAAATTACACGAATGACAAGTCTAAGTCCTCCTGGCCTTAACCCTTTGACCAATCTGTCATTAACCATCAAGGAAATAAATGGATAAATTGAGCAGGCTGCTTCTGAACCAAGATTAGCCTGTTAATCTGACCCAGCAGACCTAATTTTAAATTCTGTGCAACCAGCATCAGGCAGTTTCTAATACACTGATAAAAGCAGTGTCACCGCTTCAGTTTAAATCCGAAGTGGCACACTTTGCCAAGGTGTGCTCAACCTATGTTCTTTATACAAAAAAAGACAGTAGCATTTTCTTTTAACCTCTCATCACTCAAAAGTAGAGTCCTTCCTGCATTACGCCAGATGAAGCTCTTTTTCGGAACATATACATTCACCATATCTACTTCTGTACTAGGAAGCCCTACGTTTATACATTGTGAAAAGACGGGCAGGGAAAATAACGTAATTACAGGGAGAGGAGGTGGTAGATTTCAACTCAGCCACCTAATTAACACACTTCATTTGCTCCATAAGCAGTTAAATTTTGCCTTTATTGTTTCAATTAATAAGAATGGATTTGTCAAACGTAAAAAATTGTCCCAATATTTTGCCACAAGCTCCTCATTAGCAATGGGTTCATAATGTCTACAGCATTCTAAGACAGACTAATTTGGGGGAAACGCAGGTTATTTGAAAAGTTTAATATACAAGACTGATAAACACCTGATGAAACCAACTTTTCAACTAATACAACTCCCACACAGTTAGCCCCTAAATAGATGTTGATCATGTTCCTCTGTTTTGCTAAGAACACTGAAAAGCAATTTAAATGAATTTGTCTTGTTAAAAGCTGTAACAACATAAGTTACAGGTATAGGTGGCTAGGAAATGGTTTTCCCCATCTCAATTTTTTTTAAAAAGGTTGAAATGTTGATGATGCTTGTGAATTGAAAAGCCAAAAAGAGTTTGATGTAGATTAATCTGCCGTTTAAGTTTGAAATGCTGTGGTTCAATTGAATCTATCTTTTTAACAATTTTGTACTGTAATTAGCTCACACTGCAGAATTAAAAATTGTGTCAAACTAAAAAAAAAAAACCCTTATTTTTTGTTTTTAAATGTTGTGTGCTCCATAGATAAAATTTCCAAACATTTTGTCTGGTGGTTTTCAGAGATGGAAATTAATCAAAACTAAGCCTTCACCTTGAAACCTTTCCTGCCTGGAGCAGCGGGGCTGGACCCAATGATCTGCAAGGTCCCTTCCAGCCCCTAACATCTATGGAGGATTTCTGTTCCAACAAATCTGCATTTTTTTTATTTTTTTTAACAAAAACTTAAATCAAAAGATTTCCAGTCAACTTTACAAACAGAGCAATTTTATGGTAATTACCACAAAAAATTACAGTCAAGAGAATGACAGTGCCAAGTGAGTTCTGCCAAAGGGCATCAGGATTTGGAGAAGAGAACAGTTTTTTTCCAATTGTCTGCACCCTTTCAAAACAGGTTCAAAATATAATTTCTAGACTTGCCAAGCCAGTATTGAATCCAATGGCTTTAATGCCAAGTTTTGTGCAGGTGTCATCGATTCCTTGGATCATACTGTTCCTCATTTGTCAAGTCCTGAAAGACGCATTATCTAAGGTATCTTAAGTGGTCATCCACATGGGAAAACCCTTTGGATAAGGGGATCTAAGGGGCTGCAGTTCCTGACTTACAGTGGTCAAGGCTTCAGCATAAAACAAGGAAAATGGACCTTTCAGGCTAACCAGGACCAGTGCAAATAAGCCTCTGCCTTCAGTGGAGGAACTGTTGCAGGAGGAAAGTTACTGTGTAGCTCAACCCAACAGCATGCTAGTGACAGTGGCAGAAGAAGCATAGGAATGAATCCCCAGCCACAAGCCAAGACGGTTAACACTTGGGATGAGGAACCCTCCAAATTTTATCCAGTGTCATGAGAAGAAAAATATAAGGAATTTAATGTAAAACATCACTTCGCAAGAAATTGGTCTGTAGAACTTTTATCAATGGCTGCACTTGAATTTTGTTTCATTAATATTGGCTCCAGTCCTGATGTCTCAGCCTGTTCAAGGGCAAACTCTACTGAGGTCCACGCAATCTTTTCCAATTCATACTTCTGTAAATGAACATAGAAATCAGTCAATTCAATTCTTTCATTCTCTGTGATAAAAGCACACGTGCATGCGCACACAGACACCACCCCCGCCCCTTAAAATGTTGTTCATGCTTCCCTCATTTATTATCCAAGCTGGCCTCTTGGAGTCTCACTTTGGACCATTTGTGAGCTGACATAACTACATTCATTCTGCTTGTGTTGATTGCAGATGCCCACGCAAAGTGATATCCAAATGTAAGAGAGAGATAGGGAAACTGTACAACATTATGTAGGAGTAACTGCGTGACATTCATTTGAGGATGCAGGCCCTGCATGGCATCTCCTTAAGAAACCTGTGGTTACTCCCTGACCCTTTGTGTTACTACTATCAGTGCTCTCTTAACTAGTAAGCCTATCTCGCCTCTCAACTGTACGCGCAAAAGAATCGAGGAAGAAATGTCACCCGACCCCTGACGAATGTACACAATTCTTTTGGAGCCATGTGTTTTCAAGCTTTTACTTGGCTTTGGGAGAGAACATGTGAGGAAGAAATTAAACAAAGGTACACAGAGACATTATAGAGCAAGAGCCAAGCGAAAGATCCTAAGGATCCGCTAACCTCCACTCAATTAATGGGGAGAAGGAGAATCCACGCATGTCAGCAATGATAAGGAAAATTTCCAATAACAGCTCATCTGAAGCATGAGATTTTTTTTTTTTGATTCAGTCTCCAACTTGCTCTCTTCAAGACTGACCTAAATATAAGCAGGTATTGTCTGCCACAAGCGGTTAGACATCGACTGGGCATAATATTGTATTTGACAAGTCTCTGCAATAAAAGCATATGAGATGCCATCTGCAGCTCAACAGTAGGATGAAGGGCTGTATTAGAGAATAAAATACAGGACTTGCAAGGCAACAGAATCTCATTTTCTTTTTTTAATACCAACTGTATGAATCTTTCGATTACTGGGCAGCAGTTATATACTCCAAAGCGGATAACCTATTTCAACTATCCTAGCAACTTCTGCAGCTCCCACAATGTCCATAGCCCCAGTCTCACTGGCATTCCCAAGACCTCACAGTCTTTTACTGTACTCATCCTCATATCACTTTGGCAAGGCACAGACTGCTGTTACTCCTGTTTTACATGTCTGAATCCCAGGGACCCAAAGATTTAAGACTGTGGATTCATAGGATTGAAATGTATATTTTCACCCATTGGGTAACACATAGTAATCAGAACGAGGTAAAACTCTTAGGGGAGATGTGGCAGATGGTTCGAGGATCTAGCAGCTGATCAAAGTTAATCCTGTACCCTGCCAGCTTTATCTCCACCAGTTAACGTGCAAGCAGGCACAAACTGCTTGGCTTTCACTAAGATTTTACCTCAAACTGGTCATCATATTTGTTAATTTGAAATTAAGAACTATGCCCTTTTGTCCCTGCGATGACACCAGAGAACAAGATTGAACAAAGGCTTCCAGGTCCCAAACCAATGCCCAAACCATTAAACCATCATGCCTTTCAGCTATTAACCCCAACTTTTGTAACTATATCAGTTCAAAGCCAAGTTTTTTCTGTATAGCAGAAAAAGATCCCACACACTGTATAGAATATCCTATTCTTGTTAATTTATGCAACAATGAATTTCAGCAGTTGAAACTGAGATGAAAAACACTGCATTTCTTTTTTTCATTTGTTCCAAACATGCTAATGTGTCATTTCAATCAAGCATCAATTCGAGTGGGTGTTTACTATCGTATCCTGGTAAAATCGTGGAATAAGTGGCTGTTCTTCAATATAACTTTTTTATTTTACAGGAGATGTTATTGCGATCTTAGTGCTTTCATTCTTCTTTTTCCAGGCTTAATAATTTTTGTGATTTGTGCTGGAGCTTGGTTGTTTCAAGTCACACTATCCCAGAGGCCCCAGGTAGAACAGCAATACAATGCACCCTTTCTAAGCAAGATTTTTAAAAAATGTACTTTCTAGAATGGCCAAGCCAGCATTTAATCGAATGGTTTTACTGCCAAGTTTTGTGCAGATGCTATTGATTCCTTGGATCATACTCTTCCTCATTTGTCAAGTCCCTGAAAGATGCATTATCTAAAGTATCCACAAAGCTGCATCTCCAGGAAAGCAACTGTAAGAGGGCAATTTACTTCATTATTGTTGTAATGCTTCAGATTAAAGTAGCCAAACATCAGAAGCAATAGGAAACCCATTGGACTGTGGCAATTATTTATGTTGCACTTGAGATCTACTAGCCAGTTCCAGCACAGACGTAACACAGAGGTCCCAGGTGAACCAGGCCGTGTACTCCTGAGAGCTCTACACTCGTCCGGCCTTCAGAGACTGAAAGTACAGAATAATCTTCCTAAACTGATGGGAGAAAATGTCCAGGAGTTATTTTTACTCTTTGTTGTGGGAGACCAAGGTTCAATTCCTCCTTTGTCAAAGACACCCACTATGCTATCTTGGGAGCAACTAATGTCTCCCTGTAGCTCAGCTTCCCCTCTATCAAATGGAGCTCCCTTGTTGCAGGCACCAAATAAATACAGAGCTGGAGATAATCTCTGCCTCAAGGAAATCAAGTTGTACACATGATCCCCCAAATCCAAACAAACAGGGACAAGTGAAGTGGGCAAGCAGCCAATTAACAGATGTTTTTTCTGGAACTATAGTCTCTTCCTCATTTGCAATTAAAGATTGAATACTGCATTTCTCGGTTTACACAGAGCTGTATTAGATGGGACATAATCCGCTACTGCCACATTATATCTCCTCTTGGGCAATTCCTTATAAATCGAGGATGACTGTCTCCTATGATTATCTTATCTGCATGTCCAAAGGTGGCTCATGAGGCCTATCTGGGATCAACAGACTCTACTGCAGCGTGGATATATGTTTCTATGAGGAGTAGGTAGTGCTGGATTTTCTATTTGGCCTTTTATTTTTTACATGACGTTTCTGCCGCACCCACTTTTCCATCTCCTGTTGATGTCCTAAGGTTTCAAAGTACTGAGATCCCTGCAACAGACTCTTCCATTTGGGGAGGTTCTGGGAGGTAGTCTCCCATGAGTTGACATCAATATTGCATTTTTTTAAAATGGCCTCGAGGATGTCCCTGAAGCATGTTCTCTGCCCTCCTCTTGAGTGTACACCTTGGCTGAGCTGGGAGAATAAAACTTGCTTTGAGAGTATGGAGTCAGACATCTGGATGATATGGTCGGCCCATCAAAGTTGATACCAGATGATCATTGCCTCAATACTCATGGTGTTTGCTTACAGGAAGGTGATAATGTTGGTGCATCTCCCTTCCCACTGGATTCAGAGGATCTTCCACAGGCAGCACTGACTACCTCTCCAACAACTTTAGATGTCTCCTGTGTGTTATCTATGACTCGGGTCCATACAGCAAGGCGGGGATCACAACTGCTTAATAAACCTTGACCTTGGTTTCAGATCTGATGTCTTGGCCTTCAAACACCTATTTCTTCAGGCATCCAAAGGCTGCAATTGCACATTTGAGGTGATGTTGTATTTCTTCACTGATGTCAGCCTTCTGGGAGACATGGCTTCTGAGGTACAGGAAATGTTCAATGTTCTCCAGAGTCTCACCAGGGATCTGGATTACCAGAGCTGGGGACTGCTTATTAGGAGTTTGCTGGTAGAGGACCTTAGTCTTCTGAAAGTTAAGCATCAGTCCCATTTTCTTGTATGCCTCGGTAAAGATGTTGACAATTACCTGAAGGTCTGCTTCCGAGTGAACATATGCTACAGCATCATCACTGTACTGGAGCTCAATGATTGCGGTCAGGGTGGTCTTGGTTTTGGCTCAGAGTTGGCTGAGGCTAAACAACTTACCGTCCATTCGGTAGTTGAGCTCCACTCTGGATGGAAACTTGTTGGTGGTTGATTATGCTTAGGGGCAACCAACATGGGTTCATTAGTGGCAGATCCTGTCAGACCAACCTGGCAGCCTTCTACGACCAGGTCACCAAATCCTTAGACACAGGGGTAGCAGTGGACATCGTCTTCCTGGACTTTCGGAAGGCCTTCGACACTGTCTCTCACCCCGTTCTCATTAAGAAACAGGGGGACTGTGGTGTCGACACCCACACAGTCAGATGTGTCGCCAACTGGCTGGAGGGCCACACCCCAAGAGTGGTGGTGGACGGGTCATGTTCGACCTGGAGGGACATGGGCAGTGGGGTCCCCCAGGGCTCGGTCCTCGGGCCCACACTGTTCAACATCTTCATCGGCGACTTGGACAAGGGGGTAAAAAGCACCTGTTCAAATTTGCTGACGACACTAAGATGTAGGGGGATGTGGGCATGCTAGAAGGAAGAAATAGGCTACAATCAGATCTAGGCAAGTTACAGGGGTGGGGGGATGAGAAAAGGATGGGATTCAACACTGACAAGTGCAGGGTACTGCACCTGGGGAGGAAGAGCCAGCACCATACCTACAGGCTGGGGAACTCCCTTCTTGTCAGTGCAGAGGCGGAAAAGGATCTTGGAGTCATCATTGATGCCAAGATGAACATGGGCC